>NC_060122.1:814090653-814408569 GCF_021461395.2 Schistocerca americana | reverse complement strand
TTTATCTCTCGAAGCTAGTTGTTAAGTTGCGTATAGAACAAAAATTACGGTCGAATGCTACTAATAATTACGGTAAAAAACATAACAAACGTTACCTCACATCGGTAATGATAATATTAAAATGTAAGTTTACTTTCGTACCATCATGACCTTCGCATGGGACTTCGCAATAGTACCTTTGTATACACTGATGGATCTCGGACTCACCGTGGTGTCTGGTGTGGCTTCGTCATTGCCACCCGTGTCTTTCGATATCGGCTTCCTGCTTCCGAGCTCTTTGCCCTGTATCAGGCCCCGGAGTACCTCCGGCGACACAGCCTTTTAGATTGTGTCCTCTGCTCAGACTCACTCAGTGCCCTCCAAAGTCCATGTGCGTTGTACACCGCTCATCCCTTAGTACAGCAGCTCCGGGACGACTGTCACGTGCTCGCTCTCGGTGGAGCCAGTGTTATGTTTCCGTGGGTCCCTGGTCATGTGGTCTGCCAGGAAACGAGGCTGCTGACGCTACTGCCAAGGCTGCAATCGTCGTGCGTCAGCCCGCGAGTATGTATATTCCCTCCGATGATCTCTGCGTTGCCGTCCGTCAGGAGGTGGTATACCTTTGGCATCATCAATGGTCCTCCCTTCACGGGAATAAGCTTCGGCTTATTAAGCCTCTCCCAGGGCCTTGGACGACCTGCTCTCGGCCCTCCCGCCAGGAGGAGATTGTTTTAACTCGGCTGCTTATTGGGCACTGCCTTTTTAGCCATTGTCATTTGCTAAGTGGCGCTACCCCACCGCTTTGTACACATTGCGCCCAAATTTTAACTGTCCGCCACTTTCCGCTGGAATGGCCTTTTTTTACCAATATACATTCCAGCCTGGTTTTGCCGTCTGATTTAGCAGCCGTTTTAGCGAATGACGCGCGAGCTGTCGACCGCGTTTTGATTTTTATCCGCTGAAGCAATATGGCAAAGGCAATTTAGTTTGGGCCTTCATTTCTCTACGGTGTTTTTTTTTTCTTATCCCTTTTTGCAAGTGCCTGTTTTTAACTGTCTCCTATTCTATCCACTGGGACTCACGTACAGTCGTTTAACTCCTATCTGTGTTCGTGTTCTTTAGTTTCGACACGGAGCCGTTGTTGTTGTTGTGGTCTTCAGTCCTGAGACTGGTTTGATGCAGCTCTCCATGCTAATCTATCCTGTGCAAGCTCCTTCATCTCCCAGTACTTACTGCAACCTACATCCTTCTGAATCTACTTAGTGTATTCTTCTCTTGGTCTCCCTCTACGATTTTTACCCTCCACGCTGCCCTCCAATGCTAAATTTGTGATCCCTTGATGCCTCAGAACATGTCCTACCAACCGATCCCTTCTTCTAGTCAAGTTGTGCCACAAACTTCTCTTCTCCCCAATCCTATTCAATACCTCCTCATTAGTTACGTCATCTACCCATCTAATCTTCAGCATTCTTCGGTAGCACCATATTTCGAAAGCTTCTATTCTCCTCTTGTCCAAACTATTTACCGTCCATGTTTCACTTCCATACATGGCTATACTCCATACAAATACTTTCAGAAGCGACTTCCTGACACTTAAATCAATACTGGATGTTAACAAATTTCTCTTCTTCAGAAACGCTTTCCTTGCCATTGCCAGCCTACATTTTATATCCTCTCTACTTCGACCATCATCAGTTATTTTGCTCCCCAAATAGCAAAACTCCTTTTCTACTTTAAGTGTCTCATTTCCTAATCTAATTCCCTCAGCATCACCCGACTTAATTCGACTACATTCCATTATTCTTGTTTTGCTTTTGTTGATGTTCATCTTATATCCTCCTTTCAAGACACTGTCCATTCCATTCAACTGCTCTTCCAAGTCCTTTCCTGTCTCTGACAGAATTACAATGTCATCGGCGAACCTCAAAGTTTTTATTTCTTCTCCCTGGATTTTAGTACCTACTCCAAATTTTTCTTTTGTTTCCTTTACTTCTTGCTCAATATACAGATTGAATAACATCTGGGAGAGGCTACAACCCTGTCTCACTCCCTTCACCTATGACCCCAGTTCTTTTTTGCACCCTAAAGCCAAACAAAACAAAAAAACTTTCGTACCACTGTCTGGTCCATCCTAAGGGGGACATTTCTTCTTTTTAAAGAGCTCATTAGATAAGAACCGTGCTGATGATGCACCTGAATTTTAACCATTATTTTGGTAAACTAAAATGAGACTAAAGCGATGTATCGTTTCTTGAAGGGAAATCTTCGAAGATTCAAATGACATTATACACTCATTTACCCGATTCATGTATTTCAGCAACGGAAAAATACGAACAGGATGGAAGAATGGAGAATGGAAGACACAATCAGGAGAATGAAGCTAATAGTACATCTGAGGCTTTCAATGCAGCATGAACAAGTATTTTCATAAAACGCCTGAAATGGAAATTTATAATCAGTACGCACTGCAGGTCCTAACCTGTGGCGGTATTCCATGAGACTTAATAAATGTTTAACTCGTGGAAGAAAAATGGGACATTAGGATTCTTCGTACCTTTATTAGTGATGGAACATATCGTAGGAACAGGTACGGACGGAGTAGCGAATCGGTCGTGGATTTAACAAAAGAACTGTCTTGGTATTCGATTTCTTGAGGTTCAGGGAAACCGTATAAAAACTGAGACTGGCCACTCATTTGGTTTACAAATGTCGTTCTATAAGCTCCCCACCTCTTATCGCGGTCAATAAAATCAAATACTGAGAGATGCAAACTGATCCATGGAAAAAAGTCGTGTGGAAATGATGAGAAGAGACGAGAAGCTGACTAAATGGTCAAGAGGATGACGGAAAATCTTGATTACCGCAAGGCTAAGAAGGATCTTCAGTTACAACAGGTTAATGAAACGGGGATTTGCAGAGAAACAATGCATATACGGCGTTATAAGATTTTTCCCTGGGATTCCATTTTCGTTATTGTGCTTTAAAGACAGTGAGCAGTCAGTAGTCGCTCCCAGGGGTCAATTCATTTCTGTCATAGGACGTGACAAAACGAGCGAATTGAAGAATTATGACACGCGGTAAATATAAACAGTCCGTGCTTGATGTGTGAGGTGCGTGGCGATGTGCGGGATGCCACCGCCTACTTCAGGAATGTTTTATGGGGTCGTTGATCATCACGCACAATTGAACAGCGCCGCCTGTATCAAACCGTACTGTCGGGTTTCCTCTACTTTATTAATGCTCGCGATTTCCACTATTTCAAAACCTTCAGCTGTTGTACATCGGCGGTGCACTGATTTACGCCCGCAATTGAAACAGTAAACGTATTTCATGACGCCGTGTGTGCGGCAATATACCAGGGCTGCGATGAAACAATTCCTGCACTATCTTTACGTTGTATGAGGAATTAAGCAATTACTCGAGTCGTCTCATTTTGAACAGAAGCGCTCTAAAAGACGAAAATTCTTCAGAGCGTGTGAAAGAAGTGCCCAGAGCAAGGCGTGGCGTGTACATGAGGAGAAATACACAGCAACAACGCCTCAGTAAGCTAGACGTCTGTCCCTGAACGGCGTTCCATGAGCCATCGAGATAAGGACTTGGCGACGCACCAGATATTCCTGGAACGGGAAATTCGTAGAAGGGGATGTGCATTCTGTACCGTTGAGTGATCTGCTAAGAAGCACTACAGCAAACCACAGACTAACTACTAACACAACAATTGTCAAGACGATAGTCGAAGAGGATGTAACACCTCCCAGCAAGAAAAGCATTCAACCCGATCCCTTTGATAAGCCGGATTGTAAGATATTCTTTGTATTGTATCTGAATAACGTATGTAAAATACTGTGTAAATTGTTTATTACATTAAATAATTTTATGATATCTTTAGTATTTAAAAATATTTATGTGTATAAACTGTTTCTGTTGATGTAAATTTGACAATTGTAAGAAATGGTCGCGCTTAGGAACGATGTAAGAAACAGGTGTTACGTAAAAGCCAACGTCTTTTGCTGGAGAACGGAAGTGGCTCAGGAGAGTGGAAAAGGTGGCAAGGACGTATTGGCTTGCTTTCTAGAGCAAGCGCGGGAAGTTAAGTCACACAGTCTGTAGGCTGCAGTGATTCAGGCAACAATTTTGTGGGACGGGAGAAGCTTTCCTTGAAAATTTGTACAAAAATGACTCGGATGAAGACTACATACGGCTTACGGCGTAGCTGCGAGTTGTTGGGCTACTGCATGCAGAATTGAACGACGCCAAGAAGAGAAATTGAGCCCATACAGCAAGATACTTGCAGGCCGCACTGCGGGTAGTGTAGCCGTCATAACTGTTCGCCACACCCAAGCCTATAGCCATCAGAGAATATTACTTTTGGTATTTTACTTTCGTACAGCGTGAACCAGTAACTTAAGCTGTGTTTTATTAGTGAATAAGCATTCTTGAAGTAAAAGAAACTGATTCACCCTGTAATTTCATCCTAATTATACACCTATATAGGATTCCTTCCTGGTGTTTGATTAATCCGAGTATCCTGTTTTACAGACTTATGAAGTGCCGAGTTAATATAAAGAGGCACCATTTAAATTGTTTTTGTGTAAATAATGAGATATATGTGTGAGGGACTAAATCCTGTACTAAGGAAATTACGTCTCAGTAGTGGAAGAGTGTAAATACAATAGAGTGAATTTAAATGTAATTTTGCATCGCAAAGTTAAAGAGTTCATAAATATTTTCATCTTGAGCTATACTTAAAGTAGTCTTATTTGTTTCACTGAAAGGAGCAATGAAAATTTTAATTTGAGTAATAACACGTCCTTGCTTTAGTACATGACAGAGAAATAAATTCAAACTATTGTTGTTTTAAGAGTTTTCTTAACTTCTGCATAGTGTTACAGGAAAAGTTTGCTTACGTAAAATTCAGGCAGATGGGAGCAAAGGTACTATAATCTGTTAAATGACTATATAGAATTGGTTCAAAGAGTAATAGCTTTTGATAGTAAATTCCACTAAGAAAGAAGTTTTCTTGAAGTGAAATGTTCAGTATTAAAAGTGGATGCTTTAGTATCTAAGTATTTTAGTATTTAAGTTTGTTGGTTATGGAAAGTGCTTCTCTAAAGGTCCCCATGGCCACATTTTTTTAGCTTCCTTGAAGTTATGTACTAGGCTTTTTCTCTTCTAAAAACGTAATGTTTAAGGGTGTAGCAGTCAAATAATTCCAGTGTATGCACCAACATTGTTTACTCGGAATAATATTTATTTGAAGAAGAACTTAAACAGTAGCAAGAAGTGAGGTAAAATTCATTCTTCTGCCTTTCCAATACTGTTTCATTGCCTTGATAGGCTGGCGACCCTTAGTACACATTTTAAAGCACTAAATGAACTGGGAAATGAGTTGTCTTAGCTTCAATACAATACTATTCATACTGAGTTTCTTCCTAACCGTTGGGTAAGATCGTATGGAAAGAACTGAATACTCTGATTTACTTGTCCAAACACAGAACACATGGTCAAATCCTGTAAAAGGGTAACTCTATTGATTAGCTTTTCCTATTAACAGGATTATCCTCCCATAGTGCGCTTTATTTGGAAACTAAACTAAATTTAGTAAGAGGGTTATAAGTGGAAACACAGAGAGAGGGTTTTCTGTTATTTAGGTAAAAGCATACTAAATTACAATAGTAGTGGTAGGGTTATATTTGGAAGAAACAGAAACTTCCGTCAAAAATAAAACGGGGTGCAGAAAGAGACCAAAGATTCTACTCTAGTGTGGAGAGTGGAACGAGAAGAGACTTAGCGATACGAACCGAAGCCGTGACAGACTATATAGACAAGAGTGACAATGAGGTGGACAATAAGACGTATATTAACAATAGAGAGAAGGAGTGGAGTTACTCGAAGTGGCTAAAAAGAAAGGAAAACACGGAACGGACAGTATGTCTACCTCTAGACAAGGAAGACTACGAAAATCCGCAGATTATAGGAGAAATTAAAGATGATATCAGGAATCACGAAGAGACCATAAACAGCGATGGACATCACAAGAGAAATGGAACAAGTTTCTGATCGGACTCCAGGGCTGTTTAGAAAACGTGTAAAAACGCAATGAGGCTAGTTGAACCGGAGGATATGCACTCCTGGTTAGGCACATTCTTCCAATATGCTGTAGAATAACGTTTCCTGTCAAGCAGGAAGTTAATCATATTCAGCTCACGGTCAACAACTAACTACAAACGCAGAGGAGCTACGGACCCTACCTGACGTTATCTTTAATAGGAGTAAGAAGACACTCAATATCATTGTCAATACAGTTGAAAGAAACAAACAAATACAGAATTTTTTTTTTTTTTAAAAGGAAAGCATCAGTAATACTGCGTCGACGCGACTTTTTCGTAATGGACGCAAATGCGAAATCAACATTGTGGCATTGCAGAGTAACTGATGAAAGAAGACGGCCTCTATAGAACTTGTGATTTATGTCATGAATGGGCCTGTTAACTCGCCTACTTTCCGAAATCCGGCAGGTGTGGCATCACATATAGATATCACATTAGCAAACTCGAAAGTCAGTGATTGCATTACAAACCAGAAGCTACAACGGAGTTGCAACAAGTGACCATGTCCTCATTCAGTTCACAATTAGAGACGTAGATAATGATTAGGCGCTGACATCCAGTTGAAAGATACCTGTCGCCTATTACTAGCGCAAGGTACTGGCAGGATCAGTTTCGCAAAACATGTCTTTTCTGATTTCCCAAATCCCAGGAATGACCATGTAAGTAGAGCCTACGTTAGCTTTCCTCGCCAAGTACAAAACACAAACTTTCTGATTAGTGGGCCAAATTTATTTCACTATTAATTAATTAAACTGATAAAAAGACGCCACCTCACAGATCAATTGATGATTTAATATAATACAGATTTATTCACTGGAGATACAATAGTCATCATAAATATCATTGAAACATTACTAAGCGGAGGTGCAAACCGACTGATTTTAAGAATCATGAATAGGGAGCGGGAAGGCGTTGTGAGATTTAATAGCAAATAATTTAGCAATAGAATGAGATTTTCACTCTGCAGTGGAGTGTGCGCTGATATGAAACTTCCTGGCAGATTAAAACTGTATGCCGGACCGAGAGTCGAACTCGGGACCTGTGCCTTGGTGGAGCAGTTGCCCGCGGAAGGCAACGGTCCTGAGTTCGAGTCTCGGTCCGGAATACAGTTTTAATCTGCCAGGAAGTTTCATATCAGCGCACGCTCCGCTGCAGAGTGAAAATCTCATTCTGGAAACATCCCCCAGGCTGTGGCTAAGCCATGTCTCCGCAATATCCTTTTTTCCAGGAGTGCTAGTTCTGGGAGGTTTGCAGAAGAGCTTCTGTGAAGTTTGGACGGTAGGAGACGAGTTACTGGCAGAATTGAAGCTGTGAGGGGGGGTTGTGAGTCGTGCTTGGGTAGCTCAGATGGTAGAGCACTTGCCCGCGAAAGGCAAAGGTCCCTAGTTCGAGTCTCGGTCTGGCACACAGTTTTGATCTGCAAGGAATTTTCAATTTAGCAATAATTAACATTTACTTTCTCATCAAAAGTATCGCACACCTAGATGTTAAGTTAAAACAGAATTAATTGGAACGCTGGCACGTGAATCTCGGCACATGGCACGTTATAGAAAACAACAATTTACCCGACACGTATGGGGACAAGTCTGCTAAATTACTGGTCAAGATAACACACACTACCTTACACTGATCACTCACTCAACAAAGGATAGAATTTAGAAGATAGTTTTCCTACTCCACGTGTAAGCTCACTGGGTCAGTGCGCGGCTGGCTTTACCGGTCAATCTAAGAGAACAAAGCCCCTTCAGAAATTCCGTACAGCTCAGTAAATAAATTTACCAAACGTGAGCACATTTATTCCGCGATGAAACTGAGTTTGCAATTCGACGACGAGAGATGTTTTCGTCGAATTGCATTATCATTGTTTACAAAGAAAAGCACGTGATGCAACAGAGTACGGGCTACTACGTCCGTGGGGATGAAATACTGTAAGTAGCCTGTTTATATGTTTGTATGTTGGCAGCGCTATTGACTGTGTTAATATCACTGACAGCGCTCTGCGCCCTCGGTAAGGGACTCTGTGGTTGAACGGACTTGCAGCAAGCAGCTAGCGGTTAGCAGTTCGCAAGCGGACGGTTTGGAGGTGTGTCCTTCGTGGAAATTCAGTGTTGGTAGGACATGCATTGCAAAATGATGATTGATGTATTTGCTAATGTTCGGGTAGTGGAATTATTGACGATTATATAATTTTTGGAAATGGATTTCACATGATTAGGGTAAACCCTGCTAAATACACTATTGGCCATTGAAATTGCTACACCACGTAGGTGACGTGCTACAGACGCCAAATTTAACCGACAGGAAGAAGATGCTGTGATACGCAAAAAATTAGCTTCTCAGGGAATTCACACAAGGCTGCCGCCGGTGGCGACACCTACAGCGTGCTGACATGAGGAAAGTTTCCAACCGATTTCTCATACACAAACATCAGTTGACCGGCGTTGCCTGGTCACACGCTGTTGTGATGCCTCGTGTAAGAAGGAGAAATGCGTTCCATCACGTTTCCGACTTTGATAAAGGTGGAATTGTAGCCTACCGCGATTGCGGTTTATCGTATCGCGACATTGCTGCTCGAGTTGGTCGAAATCCAATGACTGTTAGCAGAATATGGAATCGGTGGGTTCAGGACGGTAGTACGGAACGCCGTGTTGGATCCCAAAGGCCTCGTATCACTAGCAGTGCTGCAGTCCGGAACCGCGGGACTGTTACGGTCGCAGGTTCGAATCCTGCCTCGGGCATGGGTGTGTGTGATGTCTTTAGGTTAGTTAGGTTTAAGTAGTTCTAAGTTCTAGGGGACTTATGACCTAAGATGTTGAGTCCCATAGTGCTCAGAGCCATTTGAACCATTTGAACCATCAACAGATGGGGACGTTTGCAAGACAACAACCTTCTGCACGAACAGTTCGACGACCTTTGCAGCAGCATGGACTATCAGCTCTGAAACCATGGGTGCGGTTACCCTTGACACTCCATCACAGACAGGAGCGCCTGCGATGGTGTACTCAACGACGAACCTGGGTGCACGAATGGCAAAACGTCATTTTTTCGGATGAACGCACATTGGAAGCGAGTATTAGTCATCGCCATACTGGCGTATCACCCAGAGTGATGCTATGGGGTACCATTGGTTACACGTTTCGGTAACCTCTTGTTCACACTGACGGCACTTTGAACAGTGGACGCTTCATTTCAGATGTGTTACGACCCGAGGCTCTACCCTTCATTCGATCCCTGCGAAACCCCACATTTCAGCAGGATAATTCACGACCGCACGTTGCAGGTCCTGTACGGGCCTTTCTGGATGCAGAAAATGTTCGACTGCTGCCTCGGTCAGCACATTCTCCAGATATCTCACCAATTGAAAACGTCTGGTCAATGGTGGCTGAGCAACTGGCTCGTCACAATACGCCAGTCACTACTCTTGATGAACTGTGGTATCGTGTTGAAGCTGCTTGGGCAGCTGTACCTGTACACGCCATCCAAGCTCTGTTTGACTCAATGCCCAGGCGTATCAAGGCCGTTATTACGGCCAGAGGTAGTTGTTCTGCGTACTGATTTCTCAGGATCTATGCACCCAAAATGCGTTAAAATGTAATGACATGTCAGTTGTAGTATAATATATTTCTCCAATGAATACCAATTCATCATCTGCATTTCTTCTTGGTGTAGCAGTTTTAATGGCCAGTAGTGTACATTGTTTGCTCTTCAACAAAATCTTTCTTTCGCTAACCATAAGCCTACTAGTAGTTAGAGCCTACGGTAGTTGAATCTCTTTATTCAGCTGGCTGTAGTTGCTGCTTCCTGTAATTGCTGTAGTTAGGACGATTTTCGGTGAGGTAAGTGACTTATGAATGTATGGGCTATTGTTAGGATTTCTTATAAATCAGGGCCATTCTTTTGAGTTAATTATTTGATGTCATGTCGTCATTACAGAGCAGTCAGATTGCGTTCGGCTTCTATATGTTGGGTCATACATTAATAGGTTAAGTTTGAATTGTCTTTGTCGGGGAAAATTCTGTAGGTCAGGGTTTAAATGCTAAAAATAATTAAAGACATAGTTTCGATACAAATTGGACGATAAATTGAATAAAATTTAACACAAGCGTTCCACGAAGCACACGACACATCCACACATGATACACGAAAGTAACAAACTGTACATCACGTGGGGGCACCGCACGTCCACGAAACATTTCAGTTGCACAAAAGATAACATCGGATAAACTGAAGACTTTTGTAATTAATACAATTTCCTGACTGGATTAGTTGGTGCGGCATGATAGCTCTATACACGCTTCACCTTAGCAACTAGGGATACTACTCGCAAGGGAACCTCCCCATCACACCCCCCTCAGATTTAGTTATAAGTTGGAACAGTGGATAGGCCTTGAAAAACTGAACACAGATCAATCGAGAAAACAGGAAGAAGTTGTGTGGAACTATGAAAAAAATTAGCAAAATATACGAACTGAGTAGTCCACGTGTAACATATGCAACTTCAAGGGTGATTTGCAGTCAGGAGCGCCGTGGTCCTGTGGTTAGCGTGAGCAGCTGCGAAATGAGAGGTTCAAGTCCTCCACCGAGTGAAAAATTTACATTCTTTATTTTCGCAAAGTTATGATCTGTCCGTTCGTTCATTGACGTCTCTGTTCACTGTAATAAGTTTAGTGTCTGTGTTTTGCGACCGCACCGCAAAACCGTGCGATTAGTAGACGAAAGGACGTGCCTCTCCAGTGGGAACTGAAAACATTTCATCGCAAGGTCATAGGTCAACCGATTCCTCCACAGGAAAACACATCTGATATATTCTATACGACACTGGTGACGGCATGTGCGTCACATGACAGGAATATGTTGTCGACCCACCTAACTTGTACACTTGGCGAATGGGTAAAAAGATTCTTCTACCTTGCCCGATTTAGGTTTTCTTGTGGATGTGATTATCACTCCCAAAAAAGTGATCGCATTGGACGGACAGACGGACAGATAATAATTGTCTGAAAACAAAAAATTAAAATTTACAGACGAGGGAAGATTTGAACCAAGGACTTCTCACTCCACAGCTGCTCACGCTAACCACAGGTCCACGGCGCTCCAGACTGCAGATTACCCTTGTAGTTACATATGTTGCGCGTGGACTACTCAGCTCGTATATTTTGCTAATTTTTTTCATAGTTCCACACAACTTCTTCCTGTTTTCTCGATTGATCTGTGTTCAGTTTTTCAAGGCCTATCCACTCTGCCAACTTATAACTAAATCTGAGGGGGGTGCGATGGGGAGGTTCCCTTGTCAGAGCGTCCTTGCTCACCGGCATCCTAGCGAAGAGTAAAACTAACCTGTCCCGTCACCGGTGTCTACACAGCAGGCCGGAAGCGCCCAGAGAGTGTAAGCCGTTTCTACCGTACCAACCTCACAATGGATACTGACCAGTGGCCACTAATCCCTCTCTGACCCAAAGTAGTCGTATTCATAGCTCTACACAAAGGTTGGCCAAACTGCCCTTAACATTCCAGGAAACCTCCTGGCAACTAAGGAATCCTGAAGTGATAGCTACAGACAAAGCACAGATTCATAACAAACCGCACATTCATACTAGCAGACGACAGTGGAGACAAGAAAGATTCTACCTGAATACATACTTATGGATGACACTGACACATACAGAACATAGTTATGAATTTGAAACTGAAAAAAAAATCTTTGGCGTTGAAATGCCGCTGTAATATCGCGCATTCTCGTCCATTTTTCTCTCCGGGAATAATAATATCGAACATTTGAGTCATTAAGAATTATAGAAAAACCGAAGGCTGCTTTCCAAGGTCAGTGGAAGGGCCCACATGGAGACATTTCACAGTACGAGCGAATAAACAAGCTAAGCAAAGGGAATTGGTAACTTTTAAACACAGAATTCAAAGTACAACCAGTGCAATGAAGCGGATTTGACGATGACGCAAAGGCCATAGAATTGGTGCGATTGTTGTCCATGGCGCCAGCAAGGCGATACCAAGAGTCATTAGGAACTGGAAAGTGCTGAAAATTGCCTTGACTCCTGCCCTATCGCCTTTAAGATGCAGGCGATGTGATACTACCGGGGATTCGTAGGGCAACCAGAACGACAAAGAAGGCTGAGTTTCTGTGGACCAATAAAACACCGTTAGAAAAAAAAACTGTTGCACCAAATAGGAGAGGAAAAATGGCAGGCATACATCAAAGACCAAATGGTAACCGGTATTTTTGAGTTGTCTATACACATTTGCGCCAACAGCCTTGACGCAGTCGTAACACCAGTTCCCGTCAGATCAGCGAAGTTAAGCGCTGTCGGGCTGGGTTAGCACTTGGATGAGTGGCCATCCGGTCTGCCGAGCGCTGTTGGCAAGCGGGGTGCACTCAGCCCTTGTGAGGCAAACTGAGGAGCTACCTGATTGAAAAGTAGCGGCTCCGGTCTCGTGAACTGACGTACGGCCGGGAGAGCGGTGTGCTGACCACATGCCCCTCCACATGCGCATCCAGTGACGCCTATGGGGTGAGGATGACACGGGGGCTGGTCGGTACCGCTGGGCCTTCCAAGGCCTGTTCGGACGGAGCTCAGTTTTTTTTATACAAACTTGCGACAAACAAGGTGAGGTCAGCCGCTGCATTATCAACTTTGAGACGATCCGATCGCATGATGACAGTGTTATTAAAGAATGTCTTTTGCAGGGACGGGAGCCCAGAACCTGTAAAATCTCAAATACCATGGTACCAATAAAGAGGAAGACGAAAAGCCAAGAAATCTGAAATTTTACAGAGCAATTTGTTTGGTCAATGCTATAGCCAAAATGCAGGTGGTGGTAACTTCGTATGGGACGAAACTGCCGAGGTCATCGGTCCCTAGGCGTACACACTACATAATCTAAGTTAAACTAACTTACGCTAAGGAACACACACACACCCATGTCCGGGGGAGGGCTCCAACCTCCGACGGGAGGGAGCCACGCGAACGGTGGCAAGGCGCCTGAGACCGCACGGCTACCCCGCTCGGAGCCCATAATACAGGAAACCTTCTGTGCCGCCGAATGAGCGAATATACGAGACAGACAAATGCCATGAGCCCCCTGCAGAAAAGGGGAATCGAACGAGGATGTGGTAATTCACGCAGTGCGTATTCTGAAAACCTCAGACGATGAGTGCGTTATAAGCATAACGATTGATATAACGGAGGCATTCAATAGTTTATGGTGGCCTACTTTGCTCAAAAGACTCAAACTGACTGACTGTCTCTGGTGTGTCTGTAACAGGCTACTAAACTACTGCGCAGCCAGGTAGGTGAAATCGGAATTCTCTGGAAATAAAATTGTCTCTGGTGTGTCTGTAACAGGCTACTAAACTACTGCGCAGCCAGGTAGGTGAAATCGGAATTCTCTGGAAATAAAATTGTCGAAGACAGCATCGTAGGCTGCTCTTGGGAGTCAGTTTTTAGTCCAGTGTTTTGAGATGTTGGTGCAGAGCCATTACGCAACCAGCAATGGAATATCACTTACACGAGAGGCTGCATCGCCTATACGAACGACCTGCTAATTATAGTATCTGAAAAAACGAGTGCTAAAATAGACTAAAAGAGCAGGGAAGTTCTTGAAACATATAGCAGTTGGTGCGTAGAAATAAATTAATGATAGCATCGCACTAAACAGTTTATATGTTACTAAAAGGAACATTAAGATGCAAACAATCCACAAGCCGAATAAATGAAAAGTTGCCTCAAATAGGGCGAATATAATAAGATAAAGGAGAAACTGCGCACAAGATAAGGAAACGAATGCATGCGATAATAGAGAATGGCACCTGGGACAGGACGGAAACAGGTGGGAGAGCCTACCAGTAACATAAAAGAAAGATTAAGAATGTCATACTTGTTTCATAGCAGGAGAGCTACACTGGATGTCGGGACATAGTACGTATCCCGGTTACTTACTGAAAATACGATATGGAGCAGTTGGCACACCGGACCATATTTTCTGGGAATGTACAAAGAGACAATATCCTGTGGACCAGGATAGCAACATCTACGGTATTACGCCAGTCTACAACATAGCGAGGAATGAGGAACTGTGGCACAAGCCTAGCTTGCTGACAGCCACAATTTCAGTTTACGAACTGCAGTTCCACGTGGCTGAGAGACAGCTAAGAGGAGGGCATACGTTATGACGAGACGCGCCACGACAAAACATTCAACAGCGACCCGCCGGAATCAGCGAGGAGGTGAGCCTCACGGACGACGACGAAGGACTCCCTGAGACCCTGAGGGCCGTTCCCCTCTCTCTTCTCCTTGACCAGTGCGGCAACACAGCACCTGTGAATCCTGAGTTCTACCGCAACACGACAGAGAGATCACTCTGATACGAAGTACAGAAACGTAGTGCACTGATATAAAGTGTAGTGTAGAACTACACATTACAAAATTTGTGATGTAGCAATTCATCATAGTGGACTAGACCAGTAACATATTCGTTCTCGATTCCAGACGAACATACAGTGATAACCAAAAACATTATGACTACGTGCTTAACAGCTTATTTGCCCATCTTTGGAACGAAATACATCGCTGATTATGCTTATCATGGATCAGAAAGTTTGTTGGTAAGTTTGTGGAGGTATGTGGCATTAGATGTCTACGCACAGGGCATGTAATTCTATTAAAAAACGCACCGCTGATTTGTGTAACTGAAGATGCGCCCGACAGAAACCCAGATAGATCCCATAGGACACACATCAGGCGAATTTGGAAACCGATACATCAACGTGAGATCACTATAACTCTTCTGAAACCACTGTAGCATGTTTTTGGCTCCGAGACACGGACAGTTAAACTGCCGAAGAATTGCTTCGCCGTCGGGGAAGACGTCAAGCGTGAAGGGATGCACGTGTTTCGAAGCTGTCAGCGTGTCCACAGATCCCAAGCAAGCCCGGGAAGATGTTTGCCAGAGCATATTATTGCCCTCACTAGCCGGTGTCCATGACGAACAGCACCTCAATGACGTCGTTTGAGCCGGCCGCGGTGGCCGAGCGGTTCTAGGCGCTTGAATCCGCAACAGCGCGACTGCTACGGTCACAGGTTCGAATCCTGCCCCGGGCATGGATGTGTGTGATGTCTTTAGGTTAGTTAGGTATAAGTAGTTCTAAGTTCTAGGGGACTGATTACTTCAGATGTTAAGTCCCATAGTACTCAGAGCCATTTGAACCATTTGATGTCGTTTGTGGAGACGATTATCAACCTAGTGTAGCAAAAGCGTGATTCTTCCGAAGAGCCGACACGTTTCCATTGAACTGCTGTCGACGTCTGATGGTCCCGTGCCCACTGCAATCGTAATTGACTAAGTCGTTGGTGGATCAACATGTGAACACTTAAGGGCGGTCTACTGCGGAGCCCTATATTCAGCGTTGAACGATGACTGAATGGTGCACCAGCACTGTGCTCTTTCAGCAGAGATGCCGCAGATCACCATCTGTCCTACTTCACAGAGCAGACAAGTCTTCGGGCCCCACGTTCTGTGAAGAGTCGTGGACGTCTGATCATTTAACGCCTAGTGGTAGTTTCATTGTCCTTGGTTCCATAGATGTTCACGGTAATGGCAGTGAACATTCGACCAGCTCCGCTGTTTTCGAGATACTCGTTTACAGGCACTGCGTAATAATAATAATCAGCCCTTTGTCAAAGTCGCTTGTCTCAATGGAGTTCCCCATTTGCTGCCCTTATATTGCTAGGGTGATCCTCCTTCCATATCAGCTCCGCTTACGTACTTTGGTTACCGCGTCGCGTGACCGCAATGCCACCAGACGGCATCCAACGTCGTGGTGGGCAGTGGTCATAACGTTTTGGCTCTTCAGTGTATGTATGTCTGAATAGAGACATTCTGTCAACAGAGTCATACGTCTTTTTTAAGCCTGTAAACAATAGCACATGCGTCTTGCTATTGTATATGGGATTACGAGCTTTTGACTCACGATCTACCACACACATACCACCGCTACCCCCAGTTCTTGCCGCCTGCTTCTTCTCGCTATGCTGTTATGTTTAAGTTACGTCCACTCTCGAAAAAAAAAATAGTGCACCTGAAGACAGGACGTTGATTTTCATCGATGACGGCATATTCCACCTGGGAGGTAGCAGATATAATGATGATGGTTTCAACGTCGTCCGCCAACAGATAGCGTAGTCGGATAGCTACCCGAGCGCAATCTGTGTCTACCCTTTAAAAGGGAATGCTCACAGCCAGAAAGCTCAGTTGTGGCTTTTGCTAAGTCAAATGTGCCGCAAAGGTTGAATAAGGATTCTTCAATGTCTAGCTTCTATGGTGTTCTTTAGCCCTGGTGCAGATTGACCTCCCCGTCTGTCCAGCCTTAACGAATATCACAGAAGCTGGAGATTGAAGACGCTTGATTCAGCCTTTGTGGAACATTGCCTTAACAAAAACCGCAAATACATAATAGATGTACAAGTCTTACACACGGGGAAAAAGAGGGCTAAAATCAGCCAATTAGAAATTTTAGAAATTTAAAAACAGATGGATACAAGCCTGTTATTAAACGAGCAAACGCACTTCAATTATTTACCTCTTTTAGATGATATCACAAGTCCAGGCTGGAAGTAAGACTTTGGGCCTGAATCCATCAGTAGATAAAAAGTTCTTGGTCGATGCGGAACTTTATTCCTAGCTATGTTTAGTCATGTTAGTGCAATTGTTGAATTGTGTAATTCCATACGTAATTTGAAAAAAATGTCATTGAAGTAATTTTACGTTCAGCCAAGGATCGATACATTAAGAAGTTGGGATGACTATCTTTGCCTTATCATCATCCGTGCATTGTCATCTTTGGAATCAGTATGTACTTGAAAATGGGCTTATATCCCGAAACCTAGGTTGTGCAGTAACTATAATAAAGTGTGTGAAATAACAAAAAAAAACAGTGTTTGTTTAGTCAATTTTGATCATCATTTTCTTCGTTACTTCTTACGGTTGAGTATCAATGTCTAGGTTAATTCCTTAGAATATACAGATTCGCCATACAGAGTGGAGAAGGAAACAATGAGTTCAAAGTAAATGTGGCAGCGGATGGCTTTTACTGTGTACTTTGGGCTTGGTTAATACTTAATTGTTGCTTTGGTTGAACAATAGACCTCGTTATTGGTATAGGATGTTTTACTTAAGCTGATATATTTCTAATCTAAGAAACTGAATTGTGTGTTGTAGCAAGAGCACCATGTTATGTGTAGTGTTTAATCACACACGTTTGTGTGGCAGGTTGCTATTTTCAGCGTTATTTTATAGGGCGCGCAAAGCGAAACGCATGAAAAATACCTCATACACCTTACCCGCATCTGTTGCGGATGATTTAAGCTGGGTTGCATACCTTAAGGTGCATGAAATATTTTCCGGGTCACCCATTTTTGTTCGTGTTTCTCCTCAGCATGTCGTAGACATGTAATGGAGCATTGTCTATAGCATGGTGAACCTGTGAGAGAATCCAGTTCGTTATAGCTGATACCACTCCAGTCTCGGATAACGTAAAAAAAAAATGGAGACATTCATCTGTCATACTGGAAACGTCACAATGGTGAGGTGCTTACATTATGCTCTCAGCAGGTCCAACGGAGCATAACAACACTGTAAGATCACGCAGAAACAGTGCGAGAAACGTCAGCTAATAGTGTCCTCCACAGTTCTCGAACGTCTCTATGAACACCACATATTTCTCAAAGACGCGATTGAGCTTTGCCCGAGTACATTGTTGGAGGAACTTTGTGGGTAGAGGGGTACATCGTATGTATATGTTTTGTTTTGGCCAAATGGTTATCTACTGTAAATTCTGAGAAACAACGCGTCTAGATAGCGAAGTTACGTGTAAAGTTAAGTACATAAACGTTAGAGTTCGAAAATTGTAGCAAAGAGACGCCAGAGTGATGGTGCGCACAGAAATCGGCACTCGTGGAGGAATGGACCCTATCGCCGTCCGCAAAAGTTCTTTGACGGCTCGAGAAATAGAATCGACATCTTCTAACGCTATGTCCCGTCATATGCTTGTACTGGTCAACTTTCAATTTTATTGACGACGACCCAAGTCTGCATATGTTTGATGGTGCGAAGTTGGATTATTACTCAGAGTTCGAATCTTATTCAATTAGCTTGAGTTTCACTCAGGTGAGGCGCTGCAGATACGTCAGAAAGCTCCACCTCCGGTATTCCCCATTTTCATGCTCAACCATGTTTGCATTTTGTTTTCGTTGTTTACTTGTGTACAGAGTCGTTGCGTTTACTTGACATTTTTCTGGGCTACTGCGGTGTCGTATACGTTGTGCTATTATGTTCTGAATCATACAGAGGAAATTACAGAGCAGCTATAACAATATAGTACAGCACAGCCGGTGTTTGAGATGGAAAGATACATAAAAGAATGATTGCCGTAGGCAAATAGGTGCTATTTGCTAGAAATAAGGCAGCACAGGGGCCAGTTAACCGGCAGGTTGACAGAGCTTTCTTTCTTTCTTTCTTTCCAGTTTCCATTTAAATTTCATATTAAAATATTCTATGCTGCACTGAAGGTACGAGCTACAGAAACCATGCTTTCGGTTTACACCCTTGAAACATCATTTAACGTAAATACGTTTCAACCTGTATTGCAAAGGAGCTGAATGAAAAGTTTCCATAATACAGGAAACCATTAGTTTTTCATTACGTTTTCTTTGACATCTCTTGACATTTCCTACTTTCTTTGACCATAGTAGTACATGAGGACTAAGGCTTTCTGTAGAACTAACATTCCGAACGGTATGCTCAGTCGTCCAGGAAAGGATAGTTCGTGAATGGTGCTGAAATAAAATTGTTTATGACATGATGTCTTTGAGGCACCTATGCCCATTCTCTGACAGCCACATTCACGCAGTGTGCGTCACTTCTGGGTGTCAGAAACATGCAGTCTACGATTATGCCGCGTGTGAAGTTGGTTCGGGGCACTACTAGTGTATGTGAATCGGTGAGATTGTTGGACAAACGAATTTAATGCTACACACTCGAGGTTACTAATCGCGAGGATTATACCATTTTGCTGTCCGCTGTGGCCGAGCGGTTCTAGGCGCTTCAGACCGGAACCGCGATGCTGCTACGATCGCAGGTTCGAATCCTGCCTCGGGCATGGATGTGTGTGATGTCCTTAGGTTAGTTAGGTTTAAGTAGTTCTAAGTCTGGCCGGCCGGAGTGGCCGTGCGGTTCTAGGCGCTACGGTCTGGACCCGAGCGACCACTATGGTCGCAGGTTCGAATCCTGCCTCGGGCATGTATGTGTATGGTGTCCTTAGGTTAGTTAGGTTTAATTAGTTCTAAGTTCTAGGCGACTCATGACCTCAGAAGTTCAGTCGCGTAGTGCTCAGAGCCATTTGAGCCAGTTCTAAGTGTAGGGGACTGATGACCTCAGATGTTAAGTCCCATAGTTCAAAGAGCCATTTGAACCATTTTGATTATACCATTCTACGCGGACTCCAGTGTTTGACTTAGTATATATCCGTTATTTCACCATTGTGAGAGGAAATATTGGACGTTATTTACGAAAACAGTGCAGCATCTTTACAAAGTCATAAACCGTCACCTGAGCTACATGGCCAAAATATCATTCACCCCTCTGCAAGAAAATTGGTCGCTTTGGCGTGTTGATATTGCGTACAAATGGGAATAGGCGGTCATGCGACGTTCCACTGACGACGTAACTCACGGTAGCGATGCAGTGTTTGTATGATATTTGAGCAGGACCTTAAGTGTACACGTCCACATGTGACGCCGCATGTAGAGTCTGGCTGGAACAGCCAACATAAGTCATTACAGTTTCGGCATTAATGTTGCCTGGAGATGCTGCACTACGGGTGACACTTTTCTCTCTATGTTTATGTTCGACCAAGGTGATAATTTTAAAAGATCTACTGAGGATACCGCCAATGAGCAGGATACACTAGTTTGGGAAGAAATTGATTTCCAGTGCGATGTGTGCAGAATAACCAACGGCAGCTACATACAACATCTTTAGCTTAAGGTAAAAATATTTGATGTGTTTCCCTATGTTGTTATTGTTGTGGTCTTCAGTCCTGAGACTGGTTTGATGCAGCTCTCCATGCCACTCTATCCTGTGCAAGCTTCTTCATCTCCCAGTACCTACTGCAACCTACATCCTTCTGAATCTGCTTAGTGTATTCATCTCTTGGTCTCCCCCTATGATTTTTACCCTCCACGCTGCCCTCCAATACTAAATTGGTGATCCCTTGATGCCTCAGAACATGTCCTACCAACCGATCCCTTCTTCTGGTCAAGTTGTGCCACAAACTTCTCTTCTCCCCAATCCTATTCAATACTTCATCATTAGTTACGTGATCTACCCATCTAATCTTCAGCATTCTTCTGTAGCACCACATTTCAAAAGCTTCTATTCTCTTCTTGTCCAAACTATTTACCGTCCACGTTTCACTTCCATACATGGCTACACTCCATACAAATACTTTCAGAAATAACTTCCTGACACTTAAATCTATACTCGATGTTAACAAATTTCTCTTCTTCAGAAACGCTTTCCTTGCCATTGCCAGTCTACATATTATATCCTCTCTACTTCGTCCATCATCAGTTATTTTGCTCCCCAAATAGCAAAACTCCTTTACTACTTTAAGTGTCTCATTTCCTAATCTAATACCCTCAGCATCACCCGACTTAACTCGACTACATTCCATTATCCTCGTTTTGCTTTTGTTGATGTTCATCTTATATCCTCCCTTCAAGACACCATCCATTCCGTTCAACTGTCTTCCAAGTCCTTTGCTGTCTCTGACAGAATTACAATGTCATCGGCGAACCTCAAAGTTTTTATTTCTTCTCCATGGATTTTAATACCTACTCCAAATTTTTCTTTTGTTTCCTTTACTGCTTGCTCAATATAGAGATTGAATAACATCGGGGAGAGGCTACAACCCTGTCTTACTCCCTTCCCAACCGTTGCTTCCCTTTCATGTCCCTCGACTCTTATAAATGCCCTACTGTTCCCCTATAAAATAACACTAAATCCAGCTCTATACCTCCTTTCAATAAATTTATATGAATTTTTAAATTTGTAAGGTCCTTTTTGAAATACTCTGTACTTAACCCGCGAATGAACAAACAACGCGATTTGAGCACTGCTATGGCAGCATGTGATAGTGATCGAACTTTTATAGCACAACGGAAGAGACAGGGTGGTCAGAAACAGTCTGAATAGGATGTTGCAGGGTACGTTGTGTCGTGAAATAATTATTAGGGGAGAACTTCGATACGCTATATCATTTCCGAGTTAATTAGCATAGAAGTTCTCCGATCAGGCCATTTTGCGCACTGTTTCCCATGGCTCGTCGGAGACGCTGTCGCCGAACGTTTCGTAATACCAAACAAGACAGCAATGGGACGGCAGTAAGAATCGAAGCCGAGTCAAAGGCTAGGCAGTCTCGTGCGCTATGATCTACGCTATTTGATCGACTGACACTAAATCCATCTGGCGGGTGGCTTGAATTTGGGCGCACAACGGTCTGATTGGCTAACTTCAGTGCTAAGGCGCAACGTATCAAGCTTTTCTCCTAAGAGTTATGTCTGAGCACAACCTACGCTGCAACGCGTTACAGGCTTTTCAGACTCTTTATGACCACCATGTGGTCCTGTAGCAAGTGCTAAAATTAGACAAAGCAATGTCTGAAGTTTTCAGCCGTTCTACACAGAACATATTGTAAGTAGGCTGTTTAGGTTTTTATGTTGGTAGCGCCACGTAGCGCTCTGTATGAAAATCACTGACTGCTGAGCGCAGTCTGTGGCTGGCTGGCATTGTTGAAATATTCTCTATTGTAGTGTTGGGCAGCTGGATGTGAACAGCGCGTAGCGTTGCGCAGTTGGAGGTGAGCCGCCAGCAGTGGTGGGTGTGGGGAGAGAGATGGCGGAGTTTTGAGACCGGATGATCTGGACGTGTGTCCGTCAGAGACAGTAAATTTGTAAGACTGGATGTCATGAACTGATATATATATTATCGCTTTTGAACACTATTAAGGCGAATACATTGTTTGTTCTCTATCAAAATCTTCCATTTGCTAACAATGACTATCAGTAGTTAGTGCCTTCAGTAGTTAGAATCTCTTATTCAGCTGGCAGTACTGGCGCACGCTGTATTGCAGTAGTTTGAGTAACGAAGATTTTTGTGAGGTAAGTGATTCGTGAAAGGCATAGGTTACTGTTAGTCAGGGCCACTCTTTCGTAGGGATTTTTCCAATTCAGATTGCGTTGCGCTAAAAATATTGTTTGTCGGTTTAAGCACAGTCATTTATAATTTTTCTAAGAGGACGTTTCATAATATGTGTGTATGCATCTTTTCTTATAGAAAACAAGCATGCAATGCAAAAGGGACAGCTTTCTGTGTAGCCTAATCCTTAGTAAAAACAGAAGAAATGTAATGTGTCTCAAAGTTCTCTGCAGCTTGCGACTTATCCAAACTGGGCTCAAAATCCTGTAGAAAACTGTGGAATATTTCATCTCATGATGGCAGTTTATCAAAGCCATGTAAGGTACTGAAGGCAAATCGTTTATATTAATTTGTCCCACCACACATTACTGCTCAGAGCAAAAGCTAAACGAGCGCATGTGCCACTGACTGTAATAGTTTGTAAACTTTGATTTCTGAAAAAAGGAACGTGTTTCGTGTCAATTTCAGTTATTATTGAAAATAAACGTTGATATTCCTGAATCACAGATACGATTGTCCACAGTCGCACTACGTGATTCTGCAAAAACCACGTATTCACAAAAGCTGAAATGAACTCCATATACTTTTCAATGCCCGTAATAGCATTAAACAAATGGGACAGTAAAATGAAATCCGACCTATATATCCACGGATGACTTGATAGTTTCGTATTCGGGAAATGTACTCATTGGAACAAAGAGACCTTACCTTACGGACACTGATTAAAAATTGCAGCTGAAATACCATGTAAAACGTAAATACGCCAATGCAGCGCAAGCGTGCAGCATTCTCACCGAAATTCCTCTATGTTGCAGTCGAGCAATACCCGTGTCAGATTATTCACAAGACAACGTATCTCAAGTTGACTTAGTCGTCAGAGTGCAGAGCAATGTAAACAACGTTTCCAAGTGTGAGTGTGGCGAGGAAGGAATGAAAAACTGTACTTCGTCCGCGTACATACGTAAACGCCTACTGACCTGATTGGATGACAAGGCTGTTGCCTTCAGAGTGTTGCTGTAGTATACTGAGACGACAGAAATTGAAATGAGCGTACGGCATTGTGGGCCGGGAGACCCCCATTATGGGAAGTTCGGCCGCCAAGGGGAAGTACTTATAGTATTCGACGCCACACTGGGCAACTTGAGCGTCGGAGATCGGGATGAAATGGTGATAATGACAACACAACACCCAGTCCCTGAGCGGAGAAGATCTCCTGCCCCAGCCGGGAATCGAACCCGGGTCCCATAACGTGGAATTCCGCAGCGCTGACCACACAGCAAACGGAGGGGGACACTGAGGTGACAAAAGTCATGGGACACCTCCGAATATCGTGTCGGACCTCCTTTTTCCCGGCGTAGTGCAGGAGATCGACGTGGCAAGGACTCAACAAGTCGCTGGAAGTCCCGTTAGGAGCACTGAGGCATGCTGCCTCTCTAGCCGTCCATAACTAGGAAAGTGTTGCTAGGATTTTGTGCACGAACTGACATCTCTATTACGTCCCATAAGTGTTCGATTGGATTCGTGCCTGGCGATCTGGGTGGCAAAGGCATTCGCTCAAACTGGCCAGATTCTTTTCCAGACCAAGCGGGAACAGTTGTGGGCAGTGACATGATACAGTGGCATCCATAAAAATTCCATAGTTTCGGTAACATAAGGTCCATGAATGGTTGCAAATGGTCTTCATGTAGCCGAACATAACCATTTACAGTCAATCACTCGGCCAATTGGCCGAGAGGACCCTGTCAATTACGTCCAAACTGAGCCCATGTCATTATGGGGCCACCACCAGCTTGCACAGTGCCTTGTTGACAACTAGGGTCTGGGGCACACTCGAAGCCCACCATAAGCTCTAAACAACTGAAATCGTGACTCATCTGACGAGGTCACGATTTTCCTGTCGTCTAGGGTCTTTGGAGAAAAGAGAACCACTTCTATGAATATCAAGAGCTCAGACGGAAACACAGTTCTAAGCAAAGAAGGGAAAGCAGAAAGGTGGAAGGAACATATAGAGGGTCGATACAAAGGCGATGTACTATATTATGGAAATGGAAGAGGGTGGACATGAAGATGAAATGGGAGATACGATACTGCGTGAAGAGTTTGACAGAGCACTGAAAGACCTGAGTCGAAACAAGACCTCTGGAGTAGACAACATTCCAGTAGAACTACTGACTGCCTTGGGAGAGCCAGTCCTGGCAAAACTCTATCATCTGGTGAGCAAGACGTATGAGACAGGCGAAATAGCCTCAGACTTCAAGAAGAATATAATAATTCCAATTCCAAAGAAAACAGTTGCTGACAGATGTGAAAATAACCGACCTGTCAGTTTAATAAGTCACAGCTGCAAAATACTAACGCGAATTCTCTACAGACGAATGGAAAAACTGGTATAAGTCGACCTCGGGGATTCCGTAGGAATATTGTAGCGCCTGAGGCAATACTGACCCTACGACTTATCTTAGAAGAAAGATTAAGGAATGGCAAACCTACGTTTCTAGCATTTGTAGACTTACAGAAAGCTTTTGACAATGTTGACTGGAATACTCTCTTTCAAATTCTAATGGTGGCAGGGGTAAAATACAGGGAGCGAAAGGCTATTTACAATTTGTATAGAAACCAAATGGCAGTTATAAGAGTCGAGGGACATGAAAGGGAAGCAGTGGTTGGGAAGGGAGTGAGACAGGGTTGTAGTCTCTCCCCGATGTTATTCAATCTGTATATTGAGCAAGCAGTGAAGGAAACAAAAGAAAAATTCAGAGTAGGTATTAAAATCCATGGAGAAGAAATAAAAACGTTGAGGTTCGCTGATGACATTGTAATTCTGTCAGAGACAGCAAAGGACTTGGAAGAGCAGTTGAACGAAATGGACAGTGTCTTCAAAGGAGGATATAAGATGAACATCAACAAAAGCAAAACGAGGATAATGGAATGTAGTCGAATGAAGTCGGGTGATGCTGAGGGAATTAGATTAGGAAATGAGACACTTAAAGTAGTAAAGCAGTTTTGCTATTTGGGGAGCAAAATAACTGATGATGGTCGGAGTAGCGTCAGGAAGTCGTTTCTGAAAGTATTTGTATGGAATGTGGCCATGTATGGAAGTGAAACGTGGACAATAAATAGTTTGGACAAGAATAGAAACTTTCGGAATCTGGTGCTACAGAAGAATGCTGAACATTAGATAGGTAGATCACATAACTAATGAGGAGGTATTGAACAGAATTGGGGAGAAGAGGAGTTTGTGGCACAAGTTGACAAGAAGGAGGGACCGGTTGGTAGTACATGTTCTGAGGCATCAAGGGATCACAAATTTAGCATTGGAGGGCAGAGTGGAGGGTAAAAATTGTAGAGGAAGACCAAGAGACGAATACACTAAGCAGATTCAGACGGATGTAGGTTGCAGCAAGTACTGGGAGATGAAGAAGCTTTCACAGGATAGAGTAGCATGGAGAGCTGCATCAAACCAGTTTCAGGACTGAACACCACAACAACAACATGGTCCAACCGACATCGAAACGAGCCCAGCAGAGGCGCTGCAGGCGATTTCGTGCTGTTAGCAAAGGAACTCGCGTCGGTCGTTAGCTGCCATAGCCCGTATAGCCAAATTTCGCAGCACTGTTCTGAAGGACACATTCGTCGTGCGTGCCATGTTAATTTCATCTACATCTACATCTAAATGGATACTCTGCAAATCACATTTAAGTACCTGGCAGAGGGTTCACCGAACCATCTTCACAATTCTCTATTATTCCAATATCGTATAGCGTGCGGAAATAGTGAACACCTACATCTTTAAGAACGAGCTCTGATTTCCCTTATCATCTTGGTGATCCTTCCTCCCTATGTAGGTCGGTTTCAAAAAAATATTTTCGCATTCGGAGGTGAAATCTGGTGATTGAAATTTCGTGAGAATACTTCGCCGCAGCGAAAAACGCCTTTCTTTTAATGATGTCCAGCACTAATCCTGTATCATTTCTGTGACACTCTCTCCCATATTTCGCTATAATTCAAAATCTGCTGACCTTCTTTGAACTTTTTCGATGTACTCCGTGAGTCCTATACGGTAAGGATCCCACACCGCACAGCAGTATTCTAAAAGAGGACTGTCAATCGTAGTGTAGGCAGTCTCCTTAGTAGGTCTGTTACATTTTCTGTCCTGCTGAAACGTCCCCATAGAGAAATTATGAATGACATTGCTGGTAGACTTCTACGTTGTTTGATTTTCAAACAGCTGAGCAAAACTGAACGTACTCAGACATTTCTCTCTTTATTTATTCTGATCATCACTAAACTGACACATAAAATTTTTTGCGCAACGCAATCTGACTTCCAATAATCCCTACAAAAGAATGGCCGTTACTAACATAAACCTATCACTTACCTCATAAAAATCTTCGTCACTCGAACTACTGCAATACAGCGAGCACCAATACTGCCAGCTAAATAAATGATTGTAACTACTGAAGGCACTTACTACTGATAGGCATAGCTAGCAAATGAAAGATTTTGATAAAGAACAAATAACGTATTTGCCTTAATAGGAGGTTTTAAATTGTAAGACATTTCCAGGGGCAGGGGCAGATGTGGACTCTGACCACAATCTACTGGTTATGTAATGTAGATTAAAACTGAAGAAACTGCGAAAAGGTGGGAATTTAAGGAGATGGGACCTGGATAAACTGACTAAACCAGAGGTTGTACAGAGTTTCAGGGAGAGCATAAGGGAACAATTGACAAGAATGGGGGAAAGAAATATAGTAGAAGAGGAATAGGTAGGTTTGAGGGATGAAGTAGTGAAGGCAGCAGAGGATCAAGTGGCTAAAAAGACGAGGGCTAGTAGAAATCCTTGGGTGACAGAAGAAATATTGAATTTATTGATGAAAGGGGAAAATATATAAACGCAGTAAATGAAGCAGGCAAAAAGGAATACAAACGTCTCAAAAATGAGATCGACAGGAAGTGCAAATTGGCTAAGCAGGGTTGGCTAGAGGACAAATGTAAGGATGTAGAGGCCTATCTCACTAGGGGTAAGATAGATACTGCCTATAGGAAAATTAAAGAGACCTTTGGAGAAAAGAGAACCACTTGTATGAATATCAAGAGCTCAGATCGAAACCCAGTTCTAAGCAAAGAAGGGAAAGCAGAAAGGTGGATGGAGTATATAGAGGGTCTATACAAGGGCGATTTACTTGAGGGCAGTGTTATAGAAATGGAAGAGGATGTAGATGAAAATGAAATGGGAGATATGATACTGCGTGAAGAGTTTGATAGAGCACTGAAAGACCTAAGTCGAAACAAGGCCCCGGGAGTAGACAACATTCCATTAGAACTACTGACAGCCTTGGGAGAGCCAGTTCTGACAAAACTCTACCATCTGGTGAGCAAGATGTATGAGACAGGCGAAATAGCCTCAGACTTCAAGAAGAATATAATAATTCCAATCCCAAAGAAGGCAGGCGTTGACTGATGTGAAAATTACCGAACTATCAGTTTAATAAGTCACGGCTGCAAAATACTAACGCGAATTCTTTACAGACGAATGGAAAAACTAGTAGAAGCTGACCTCGGGGAAGATCAGTTTGGATTCCGTAGAAATATGGGAACACGTGAGGCAATACTGACTCTACGACTTATTTTAGAAGCTAGATTAAGAAAAAGCAAACCTACGTTTGTAGCATTTGTAGACTTAGATAAAGCTTTTGACAATGTTGACTGGAATACCCTCTTTCAAATTCTGAAGGTGGCAGGGATAAAATATAGAGAGCGAAAGGCTATTTACAATTTGTACAGAAAGCAGATGGCAGTTATAAGGGTCCAGGGACATGTAAGGGAAGCAGTGGTTGGGAAGGGAGTGAGACAGGGTTGTAGCCTCTCCCCGATGTTGTTCAATCTGTATATTGAGCAAGCAGTAAAGGAAGCAAAAGAAAAATCTGGAGTAGGTATTAAAATCCATGGAGAAAAATAAAAACTTTAAGGTTTGCCGATGACATTGACTTGGAAGAGCAGTTGAACGGAGTGGACAGTGTCTTGAAAGGAGGATATAAGATGAACATCAACAAAAGCAAAACGAGGATAATGGAATGTAGTCAAATTAAATCAGGTGATGCTGAGGGAATTAGATTAGGAAATGAGACACTTAAAGTAGTAAAGGAGTTTTCCTATTTGGGGAGCAAAATAACTGATGATGGTCGAGGTAGAGAGGATCTAAAATGTAGACTGGCAACGGCAAGGAAGGCGTTTCTGAAGAAGAGAAATTTATTAACATCGAGCATAGATTCAAGTGTCAGGAAGTCGTTTCTGAAAGTTTTTGTATGGAGTGTGGCTTTGTATGGAAGTGAAACATGGACGATTAACAGTTGGGACAAGTTGAGAATAGAAGCTTTCGAAATGTGGTGCTACAGAAGAATGCTGAAGATTAGATGGGTAGAACACATAACTAATGAGGAGGTACTGAGTAGGATTGGGGAGAAGAGGAGTTTGTGGCACAACTTGACTGGAAGAAGGGATCGGTTGGTAGGACATGTTCTGAGGCATCAAGGGATCACCAATTTAGTATTGGAGGGCAGCGTGGAGGGTAAAAATCGTAGAGGGAGAGCAAGGGATGAATACACTAGATTCAGAAGGATGTAGGCTGCAGTAGGTACTGGGAGATGATGAAGCTTGCACAGGATAGTGTAGCATGTAGAGCTGCATCAAACCAGTCTCAGGACTGAAGACCACAACAACAACAACAACACCTTAATAGGGTTCATAAGTCATAATATATATATATATATAATTTTGTGACATCCGTCAGAAAGACGGTCACACGTCCAGATCGTCCGCCCAAAACTCTGGAATCTATCTCCCCGCATCCACCACTGCTGGCGGCTCACCTCCAACTGCACATCGCTACACGCTGTTCACATCCAACTGCCCAATACTACACAAGCGAATATTCCAACAATGAGTTCAACCAGCCACAGACTGCACACAGCGCAGTCAGCGATTTTCATACACAACACTACATGGCGTTACCAACATAAAAACCTAAACAGCCTACTTACGCTGCCAATGAAACGCATTCTTTGGTTAGCCTTCCCCACAACATTTTCTATGTGTTCCATCCATTTTAAGTTGCTCGTAATTGTAATACTCAGGTATTTCGTTGAGTTTACGGCTTTTTTATTAGACTGATTTATCGTGTAACCGGTTATTTCAAGCAGGGTTGCATCTCTGTTAGCACTGACAACTCTACGCAAACGCCGCTGCCCTCGGTCGTTAAGTGAAGACTATCAGTTACTGCATTGTCCGTGGTGAGCAGTAACACCTAACATTTGATATTCTTAGCACACTCTTGATACTGTAGATCTCGGAATATTGAATTCCCTAAATATTTCCGAAATGGAATGTCCCAAGCATCTAGCTGTAACTACTATACCGCGTTCGACGTCTGTTAATTCGCGTCGTGTGTCCATAATCACGTCTGCCACATTTCCACATGGATCACTTGAGTACAATGCGAGCTCCGCCAAAGCTCTGCCATTTTATACCTCGCCTGCGTTATACTACCGTCGTCTGTCTATGGACATGTCGTTTTTCCATCAGTTTTGTGACCATAGTGTATATTTTATTATTTTATTTAATTGTTGTAAATTTGAAGACCGGTTACCTCGTATTTTAAAATAGGTCGAGCATATTACTGTTCTCGTTTGTCATCTGTATTGTAGTTTTATATTTTGTTTTTGTCTGAAATATTTTTTTTTTTTTAATAATCTGCGACGTTGTCGCGTGAGAACACTGACCCATATATATAATAAGTTTCCTTTAATTTACGTCTATGGTCACAAACGTTTTGTTAACAGATTACCGGTTTCGGTCTTTAATGACCATCATCAGATCTGTTTCATAAAGACAAAGTCCTGCAGTACATTAGGACTTTGTTTTTATGAAACATATCTGATGATGGTCATTAAAGACCGAAACTGGTAATCTGTTAACAAAAAGTTTGTGACCATAGACGTAAATTAAAGGAAACTTTTTTTTAAAATAACAATAATTTGAAGTGAAATATGAATAATATTTTGTTGTTGTGAGGAGACTGTAAAAAGATGATAGGATAAAGGACAGATACGTTAGTGCCATGTCCGACTGTGACTGGCAGTGAATACCTCGGAATGGTTTCTTCGAGATGTTGACTGCCAGTCACAATAACATATAGTTAGTAGTAGAGAATGGTATTGCTAATCCTACTCATTGACATCAGGTTCCCACCCGTGTACAAGACTGGGTGCTTTCTTGGCTATATTGCCAGCACCTTACAATGGATTTACTTTAGTATTCGCTTTCCTTAACTATTATTTGAGTGATATGTATAATTTGTCAGTATATTTTTGCGTGTTACGTCTGGTTCATAATTCTAAGTGTCCTTTTTACTGTTACGTCTCATATTCATTCCCCTTCTGCTCCTCTTCAGTGTCACTGTTTTCGCTGTCAGTGTGGGTGTCCCTGTTCACCTTCTGGAGATCGTTGCTATGTTGCATATAGGCAGTCTGTTATGTCGTGTCCGCCCGTATTCTTCATGTGTTGTTTTTGAACTATTATTTCTTAATACATTTAGTTGTGTCCATTGCTCTTCGTCTGTTATAGCTGTTTATACACTATGTATGTGTGTTTGAATGTAGTCTAAGGAAAGACTATGTGTAGTGTTTGCGTACCATCCGCAGAAGAAGGCAATGTGTTCTGGGGAACCTTCTTCCCCGCATGTGCATGTACGAATCTGTTTCAGAATCACGCGTTGTTAGTGCGTGTGATAAGGTCCGTATCCAGTTAAGAAATGTACCAGCGGCTGGGATCGGTATGTGTCATTCTCAACTGCTCCCATATGTCAGGCAGGAAGTCGTGCGGTGCACATCCCTTATCACTTACATCCCGCCCGTGTTGCCATGTATGCAACCGCCATTTTTTAACCTGACGTATCGTCTGTGTGGGTACACCAGTTATTGTGTGTACCTTATCTAGTCTCCCAATATGTAACCAGTACCTTGCCGCTTTGTATTTGTTAGTTATATCGATGGGCCACACTCCGAGCCCCGCATACAGTGCATCCACTGAGGTTGTTCGAAGGCTCCAGATGGTCTACGTGGCATACTTCTCTGCCCTCATCTGATTGATGCTTTGTTAGTGAGAAAGTTCAGTTAGTGTGACCATCTGCTAATTGAGAAGCTGAGTACTGTTTCGAAGAGTCCAGAGTGGTATGTGCGTATGACTGATAGAGGTAGTCTGTACTGTTTTGAATTTAGCATCACCAATTTATTGAATTTTCTCATTTTGAGAGTACTGAAGGGCGATATTTTTCAATTGTAACAAACCATTCAACAGCCAAGATCACATAAAACATTTCTTTGTTTAAGACAGCCGAGTTCAACAGACTTTGCTGTTATCGTCAGGCCTTAAAATCCTTCTGTTGTAAAACATGTTCATTTTACTCTGAACTTTACGCACAAATGGCATATAAGGTAACTTATACGCCATTTGAAGTGGATTTGCAATGTTCAGAATATGTCCAGCATATGTAAACAGATGTGCTACTGTGCACAGTGTCTGTATGATGTAACAAACATCTACGAGCAATATGTATATGGACATGATCTTTTGCTCACGGTGCTTTCTGTTTTTAAATATTTTAGCGATGACAGATCTTTTGTAACGTGCTGATTTTTATCCATTTGACACCTTGCGCGCTAAGTTCAGGGTAAAACTAACATCTCCGTATGTTCATCTTTTCAGAGATGGATGCCAGGCCCGGCTGTTCAGTACGGGGTGTCAAATCAGACACCTTTCAGCCGCCTAATTTCCGAAGTGTTATTTTATTTGGCTATCCGTTTCTGCGACTTGCTAGGCCATCTTCAGGCCCCCTTACCGATTCATAGGCAGATGGTGGTTGAAGAGATCGCCGTATCAAGCAGACATCTACAGATACCTGTATTTGAGTGCACGCCCCTATTATGACCGGAACCTTGAATGGAATCTTCCTACACTTTGGTCAGGGAGCCTGAAGATGGAGTAGTAAAACGCCGGAACTTGTAGGCCAACAAAATAACGGTTCGGAAATTAGACGGGTGAAAGGTGTTTGATTTGACTTCCTGCCATAAAATGATCATGCTTAAAAAAATAAAACAAAGCCTATTGAAACCGGTTGCCTTGAATAAAAAAAAATCTTTTATGTGGTGTACATCTACATCTACATCCATAATCCCCAAGCCACCTGACGGCGTATGGCGGAGGGTACCTCGAGTACCTCTATCGGTTCTCCCTTCTGTTCCAGTCTCGTATATTTCGTGGAAAGAAAGATTGTCGGTATGCCTCTGTGTGGGCTCTAATCTCTCTGATTTTATCCTCGTGGTCTCTTTGCGAGACATACATAGGAGTGAGCAATATACTGCTCGACTCCTCGGTGAAGGTATGTTTTCGAAACATCAACAAAAGCCCGTACCGAGCTACTGCGCGTCTGTCCTGCAGAGTCTTCCACTGGAGTTTATCTGTCATCTCCGCAACGCTTTCGCGATTACTAAATGACCCTTTAACGAAGCGCGCTGCTCTCCGTTGGATCTTCTCTATCTCTCCTATCAACCCTATCTGGTACGGATCCCACACCGGTGAGCAATATACAAGCAGTGGGCGAACAAGTGTAACTTACTTCCTTTGTTTTCGGCCTGCATTTCCTTAGGATTCTTCCAATGAATCTCAGTCTGGCATCTGCTTTACTGACGATTAATTTTATATGTCATTCCATTTTAAATCACGCCTAATGCCTACCCCCAGATAATTTATGGAATTTACTTCTTCCAGTTGCTGACCTGCTATATCGTAGCTAAATGATAAAGGATCTTTCTTTCTATGTATTCGCAGCACATTACACCAGATGGCACTATGATTGGCCCTCTAGATGGCGCTGCCATAGGTCAAATGGATATCAACTGCGTATTTTCAAAATAGGAACCGCCGTTTTTTTATTAGATATTCGTGTAGTACGTAAAGAAATATGAATGTTTTAGTTGGCCCACTTTTTTCACTTTGTGACAGATGGCTCACAATTTTAGACGAACAGTTGGTACCACGTAGGTTTTTTAAATTAAAATACAGAACGTAGGTACGTTCGAACATTTTATTTCCGTTGTTTAAATGTGATACATGTGCCTTAGTGAACTTCTCATTTCTGAGAACGCATGCTGTTACAGCGTGATTACCTGTAAATACCACATTAACGCAATAAGTGCTCAAAATGATGTCCGTCAAAGTCAATGCATTTGGCAATACGTGTAACGACATTCCTCTCAACAGCGAGTAATTTGACTTCCGTAATGTTCGCACATGCATTGACAATGCGCTGACGCATGTTGTCAGGCGTTGTCGGTGGATCACGATAGCAAATATCCTTCAACTTTCCCCACAGAAAGAAATCCGGGGACGTAACATCCGGTCAACGTGCGGGACATAGTATGGTGCTTGGACGACCAATCCACCTGACATAAAATATGCTATTCAATAATTATTCAACCGCACGCGAGCTATGTGCCGGACATCCATCATGTTTGAAGCACATCGCCATTCTGTCATGCAGTGAAACATCTTGTAGTAACATCGGTAGAACATTACGTAGGAAATCAGCATACATTGCACCATTTAGCTTGCCATCGATAAAATGGAGGCCAATTATCCTTCCTCCCATAATGCCGCACCATACATTAGCCCACCAATGTCACTGATGTTCCACTTGTCGCAGTCATCGTGGATTTTCCGTTTCCCAGTAGTGCATATTATGCCTGATTACGTTACCGCTGTTGGTGAATGACTCTTCGTCGCTAAACAGAACGCGTGCAAAACATTTGTCATCGTCCCGTAATTTCTCTTGTGCCCAGTGGCAGAATTGTACACGACGTTCAAAGTCGTCGCCATGCAATTCCTGGTGCACAGAAATATGGTACGGTTGCAATCGATGTTGATGTAGCATTCTCAACACTGACGTTTTTGAGATTCCCGATTCTCGCGCAATTTGTCTGCTACTGATGTGCGGATCAGCCGCGACAGCAGCTAAAACACCTACTTGGACATCATCATTTGTGGCAGGTCGTGGTTGACGTTTGACATGTGGCTGAACACTTCCTTCTTTCCTTAAATAACGTAACTACCCGGCGAACGGTCCGGACACTTGGAAGATGTCCTCCAGGATACCGAGCAGCATACATAGCACACGCCCGTTGGCCATTTTGATCACAATAGCCATACATCGACACGATATCGACCTTTTCCGCAATTGGTAAGCGGTCCATTTTAACACGGGTAATGTATCACGAAGCAAGTACCGTCCGCACTGGCGGAATGTTACGCGATACCACGTACTTACGAGGTGTGGCTAGAAAAAAACCGGACTAGTACTGGTGAAACAATAAAACGAATGCAATAAGGCTGAAAGTCGCGTGGCCTGTCACGTGACTCTCGCTCCACCTACTGCTCGAGTTTCATCTGCCTCCTGCACTCAGTCTGCCCGTGGCGTCTGTTTTAAGTAGTTGACGTTTTGTCTGTGCGTCGGAAAATGTTGAGTGTACAGAAAGAACAGCGTGTTAACATCAAATTTTGTTTCAAACTAGGAAAATCTGCAAGTGAAACGTTTGTAATGTTACAACAAGTGTATGGCGATGATTGTTTATCGCGAACACAAGTGTTTGAGTGGTTTAAACGATTTAAAGATGGCCGCGAAGACATCAGTGATGACACTCGCACTGGCAAACCATTGTCAGCAAAAACTGATGCAAACATTGAAAAAATCGGTAAACTTGTTCGACAAGACAACAAGTCAACTCCTGTTAACTCAGACACTGCTCTGATTGTTAAACGGCGATCTTGTCGAACAAGTTTACCGATTTTTTCAATGTTTGCATCAGTTTTTGCTGACAATGGTCTGCCAGTGCGAGTGTCATCACTGGTGTCTTCGCGGCCATCTTTAAATCGTTTAAACCACTCAAACACTTGTGTTCGCGATAAACAATCATCGCCGTACACTTGTTGTAACATTACAAACGTTTCACTTGCAGATTTTCCTAGTTTGAAACAGAATTTGATGTTAACACGCTGTTCTTTCTGTACACTCAACATTTTCCGACGCACAGACAAAACGTCAACTACTTAAAACAGACGCCACGGGCAGACTGAGTGCAGGAGGCAGATGAAACTCGAGCAGTAGGCGGAGCGAGAGTCACGTGACAGGCCACGCGACTTTCAGCCTTATTGCATTCGTTTTATTGTTTCACCAGTACTAGTCCGGTTTTTTTCTAGCCACACCTCGTATATGTTTGTCACTATTACAGCGCCAACTGTCACAAAGCGAAAAAAGTGGTCCAACTAAAACATTCATATTTCTTTACGTACTACGCGAATATCTAATAAAAAACGCAGTTGATATCTGTTTGACCTACGGCAGCGCCATCTAGCGGGCCAAGCATAGCGCCATCTGGTTTCCCCCTTCAAGCTAGACAAGTTTCGTTCTTTAGTTTTTTCGTTTGATGCTTATTTCGTGAGATACTTGGCCCGGTCACTATCAGTGGACCACCGTGTGTAGTGCGAGGGGTCTTGAGTGTTGAATGTTTTTTTTCACTAATTTATGTATTTTTTTTTGCCTTGGCCGTTGTTGACCCCAAAGCATACGCTGCATAACCAAAATGGGGACAGCCCTAGCGGAGGAAAACGCGAACAGTGACCCGCAATTGGAGGAGTGATAGGCAGTACGGAATATACTTTTGCGAGACGGCTTCCAGTGTGTGCGGGACAGGACCGCTAGCCGGTGGTGGCTGGGTGGGGTGCTGTGCAGACGAGGCCAGAGGGCGCGGTACAGCAGAGGGCGGCTAATGCGCAGCTTAGCCGGGCTCGCGCCGGGCGGCGGCTTAGCCCACCCTGATTGCGGCGCCTGCAAAAATATACGGCGGCACACAGTGCAGCGTCGCGACGCCACGCGCCGGGATTAGCCGAGCGGTCGCCGCACACAGCAGCGGCATGGCGGGCAGCGCGCAGCGCCAACCAACCAGACCGTGAGCCGCAACAACACGTCACCGGGCCGCCACTTCCAACCATCCCGTCTCTGAGCAGCTACCTGCTCATTATCTCTACTGTCTCCACCAACTGGCAAAAGAAGGCCCCACAAAGAGCGGAACTGAAATTGAATTGAACTGAGAGGGTATCTGAATTTATAAACTAATTGGGGAAAGTGGCATCCATACGACGTACATGTTGGTGTTACATTACGCCGCTTACAAAGTAAGACCCTACGGAATATCAGACCAGCTGAGTGGCTGGATTGAATAGTTTTTAGCAAACAGAACACAGCATGTTGTTCCCAATGGAGAAACGTCTACAGACGTTAAAGTAACCTCTGACGTGCCACAGGGAAGTGTTGTGGGACAATTGCTTTTCACAAAATATATAAATAATCTAGTTGATAGTGCCGGAAGTTCCATGCTGCTTTTCGCGGATGATGCTGTAGTATACAGAGAAGTTGCAGAATTTCAAAATTGCAGAGAATGCAGGAGCCGGCCTTTGCGGCCGAGCGGTTCTAGGCGCTTCAGTTTGGAACCGCGCGACCGCTACGGTCGCAGGTTCGAATCCTGCCTTGGGCACGGATGTGTGTGATGTCCTTACGTTAGTTAGGTTTAAGTAGTTCTGAGTTGTAGGGGACTGATGACCTCAGATGTTATGTCCCATAGTGCTCAGAGCCGTTTGAACCATTTTTAGAAATGCAGGAAGATCTCCAGCGGATAGGCACTTGGTGCAGGGAGTGGCAAATAACCCTTAACATAGAAAAATGTAATGTATTGCGAATACATAGAAAGAAGGATCCTTTACTGTAAGATTATATGATAGCAGAACAAACACTGGTAGCAGTTACTTCTGTAAAATGGGCACGGATCGATTTGAAGTGGAATGATCATATAAAATTAATTGTTGGTAAAGGGGGTGCCAGGTGGAAAAAAAAAAAAGGTTCAAATGGGACTTAACTGCTAAGGTCATCACTCCCTACGCTTACACACTATTTAACCTAAATTATCCTAAGGACAAACACACATACCCATGCCCGAGGGAGGACTCGAACCTCCTCCGGGACCAGCCGCACAGTCAAGGACTGCAGCGCCTGAGACCTCTCGGCTAATCCCGCACAGCGGGCCAGGTTGAGATTCATTGGGAGAGTGCTTAGAAAATGTAATCCATCAACAAAGGAGGTGGCTTACAAAACACTCGTTCGACCTATACTTGAGTATTGCTCATCAGTGTGGGATCCGTACCAGATCGGGTTGACGGAGGAGGTAGAGAAGATCCAAAGAAGAGCGGCGCGTTTCGTCACAGGGTTATTTGGTAACCGTGATAGCGTTACGGAGATGTTTAATAAACTCAAGTGGCAGACTGTGCAAGAGAGGTGCTCTGCATCGCGGTGTAGCTTGCTGTCCAGGCTTAGAGGGGGTGCGTTTCTGGATGAGGTATCGAATATATTGCTTCCCCCTACTTATACCTCCCGAGGAGATCACGAATGTAAAATTAGAGAGATTCGAGCGCGCACGGACGCTTTCCGGCAGTCGTTCTTCCCGCGAACCATATGCGACTGGAACAGGAAAGGGAGGTAATGACAGTGGCACGTAAAGTGCCCTCCGCCACACACCGTTGGGTGGAATGCGGAGTATAAATACAGATGTAGATGTAGGTGTGTGGATGTGAAATCGTACCGCCAATGATGAAACTGCCCACACTCTGTCGCGCACTCCTTAAGACTGAATGTTAAGTTTCAAATTCCCCACGTAATCGCTTTCCCAAAAATGACCTTAACACGGAATCTTAAGGCGGGGAACTGCCATAAAATCGTCTTCAACGACTAATTTTTAACCCACTAGACAAATAGTAATAATAATAATAATAATAATAATAATAATTATTATTATTATTATTATTATTGTTGTTATGAATGAAACACACACAATACTGGCGTATTATTCTACAATATTTACCAATCCAGAATGAGATTTTCATTCTGCAGTGGAGTATGCGCTGACAAGAAACTTCCTGGCAGATTAAAACAGTGCGTCGGACCGAGGCTCGAAATCGGGACCTTTGCCCTTCGCGGGCAAGTGCTGTACTATGTTTTCTTTTCTTTTTCTTTTATAATTTTGTTCGGTATTGTTCGTTTCGTTCAAGTTAATCGTTGATTCCTTTACTCAGTTTTTTTATGACAGAGGACAATGACCGAACAGGCTGAGCTACTGCGCCGGCTACTATCTCAGCTAGCCGAGCACGACTAACGACTCATCCTCACAACTGTACTTCTGCTTACGTAGCTCAGATGCTGGAGGATTTGCCCGCGGAAGGCAAAGGTCCCGAATTCGAGTCTCGGTCCAGCACACTGTTTCAATCTGCCAGGAAGTTTAATATCAGCGCACACTCCTCTGCAGAGTGAAAATATAGCTCTGGAATCATCCCCCAGGCTGTGAGTAAGCCATGTCTCCGCAGTATCCTTTCTTCCAGGAGTGCTTGTCCTGGAGGGCTTGTGTGAAGTTTGGAAGGTAGGGGACGAGGTATTGGCAGTAGTAAAGTTTTGAGGATGTGTCGTGACTCGTGATTGGGTAGGCAGATGGTAGAGCACTTGCCCGCGAAAGGTCTAGGCCACGAGTTCGAGTCTCGGTCCGACACACCGTTTTATTCCGCCAGGGAGTTTCATATTTACTATTTGTTACACGAACTGGTTTCCAGCTGCATCATCAGGTACAAAGATATGTAAGGGGTGGAGTGAAATTTGGTTTGATCAAATAATTTAAGTTAGTGGCTGTACACAGTGTCTCCATTTCCAGAGATGAAAATGTTAGTGTAAGAACAGAAATAATACAAGCGTGGTTATGGTGGTGTCAATGCCATCTAAGGTTAGGGAACTAAGATAAAATATGTGGCAAATTAACCAATGAACTACAGACAAATTACAACAGTTGCACATAGAAGAAAATAATTTAACAATAAGCTTTGGTGTGATATTAATCAGGTGAGTCATGCCACAGTGATTACACAAAGTAATTTAAAAAAAAAACAACAAGAGAAAATTATAGTAAGTGAAATGAAGTAGATGAAGCGGGTGAGTAAGAGGGGTATTTTACAATATGGCCTGGATGGGGTTATGAGTAGTATTTGCAGTTAGAAGTGGTGAATAAAGGCACTGCGTCTGGTAATTCAGTACTAGGTTGGCATGATAGACATGTGTTTATTAATTTCCATCATTCCAAGACAGTTCATGTTACTTCAGTTGTTGATGTGATGTAATACTTCATGTTTCACCTCGTAACTATGGCCTTCTTTAAGCATACTTAGATGAGCCACATCTTTGGAATATGTCACCGAAGCTTATTGTTCCGTTATGTTATTCTGTGTACAACTTTTATAATTTGGCTATAGTTCATTAGTTAATGTTCCACGTAATTAGTCTTATTTAAATAATCTTACGTCACATTTGGACTGAAATAATCCCGCTTGTTTTATTCCTATTCTAACACTAACATTTTCATCTCTGGAAATGTAGATACGCTATACATGCACTAGTTTAAGTTCTTTGATCCAACAAAATTTTGCTGAAGCATGCGCTTATCTTTGTACCTGACGATGGCATAACAACCGAAAACTGGTTAGTATAAAAAATTATAATAAATATTGTAGTATATTGTTGTGTGTATTTCATTCATAACATTCTACCAAGAACCGACGGAAAAGTCAATCATGAAATAATAATAATAATAATAATAATAATAATCGTCCCGGTGGAGGCCCGGGAAAAGAATAGGCCTCCGGTATGTTCTGCCAGTCGTAAAAGGCGACGAAAAGAACAAACAACTAATAGGGCTAACCCCCCTTTTAGTGTGATTAGTTGGTTCAGGACAGAACTAAAGAAGCCTCGGACAAGCGCCGTCATGGTCGGGGATGACGCTTGAACCCTATGCCCGCCCACAATGATAACGACACTGCTAGCCAACTGGAAAATGATTTAAATCCTAATAGAGGTGTTTTGCAGAATATGCTTCCTGCAACCACCCTAGAAGGAAAACAAAGACAGAGGATGAGATGGTCAGATGAAGTTAATCGACACCTCATGTTCTGTTATTACCAAGCAACAAACCTAGGAACCAACACAACTGGATACAGATCACAAGTATACACAACATTTATTACCAGATACCCAGAATTAAAATTTTTAACAGAACAACGACTAGCTGATCAGATCCGTGTAATAATAAAAAATAACAGGATACCCCAGTCAGAATTAGAAAACATCGAACAACAAGTACAACAAATACTGGAACAAAATAATGTGCAATCAGAAGAAGAAGAAAATACAGTAATGGACTCAAACATCCCAGAGCAAACAAACAAAGAACAACACGCACCAATTAAACAATCAGAGGAAAACGAAATCTTAAGACACCCACCAGAACAAGCACAAATAGAACACAAAGTGACACAGATGTTAGATATAGAAGAAAAATTTCAGCTGACTTATATAGAATACAAAGACACAAATACAGACATTAGACCATTCTTGCATAGACCACCAAATAACCCTTTCTTTCAGGAGTGCTAGTTCTGCAAGGTTCGCAGGAGAGCTTCTGTAAAGTTTGGAAGGTAGGAGACGAGGTACTGGCAGAAGTAAAGCTGTGAGTACCGGGCGTGAGTCGTGCTTCGGTAGCTCAGTTGGTAGAGCACTTGCCCGCGAAAGGCAAAGGTCCCGAGTTCGAGTCTCGGTCGGGCACACAGTTTTAATCTGCCAGGAAGTTTCATATCAGCGCACACTCCGCTGCAGAGTGAAAATCTCATTCTGGAAACATCCCCCAGGCTGTGGCTAAGCCATGTCTCCGCAATATCCTTTCTTTCAGGAGTGCTAGTTCTGCAAGGTTCGCAGGAGAGCTTCTGTAAAGTTTGGAAGGTAGGAGACGAGGTACTGGCAGAAGTAAAGCTGTGAGTACCGGGCGTGAGTCGTGCTTCGGTAGCTCAGTTGGTAGAGCACTTGCCCGCGAAAGGCAAAGGTCCCGAGTTCGAGTCTCGGTCGGGCACACAGTTTTAATCTGCCAGGAAGTTTCATATCAGCGCACACTCCGCTGCAGAGTGAAAATCTCATTCTGGGAACAATAAAAACTATCAGCACAATCATACACAACAAAATAAATGAAAACACAACTATGGAAGAGTTACAACTACTGGTTTATATAGGAGCACTCACTACACTAAATATACACGCTAGGCAGAGATCAGAACCAATCAACACACAGAAGAAACCCACAAACCAGCATGGCAACACAGGCTACAGATCAAAATAGAAAAACTGAGAAAAGACATCGGACAGCTAACACAATTTATAAGAAATGAAATCTCGGAAAAAAAACGAAAAAGGTTAGGTAAAATCTCACAACAAGAAGCGACAGAGCAATTAGACGAAAAGAAGCAGAAATTACAAGCATTAGCCAAACGACTCAGAAGATACAAAAAAAGTGAAAATAGAAGGAAACAAAACCAAACATTCAACACAAACCAAAAGAAATTTTACCAGACAATAGATAACACACACATTAAAATAAAAAATCCACCAAACATAACAGACATGGAACACTTCTGGAGCAACATATGGTCAAACCCGGTACAACATAACAGGCATGCACGGTGGATACAAGCAGAAACAGACACATACAAGATGATACCACAAATGCCTGAAGTGATAAGTTTGCAACATGAAGTCACCCAAGCAATTAATTCTACTCACAATTGGAAAGCCCCTGGAAATGGTAAAATAGCAAATTTCTTGTTAAAGAAGTTCACCTCAACACATTCACATCTAACTAAATTATTTAACAGTTACATTGCAGACCCATACACATTCCCTGATACACTTACACACGGAATAACATATCTGAAACCTAAAGATCAAGCAGACACAGCGAACCCAGCTAAATATCGCCCCATAACATGCCTACCAACTTCAGTCATTAAACAGAAATTAATGACACATACAACACAGAACAAAATTATAAATGAAGAACAAAAAGGCTGGTGCAAAGGAGCACGAGGATGTAAAGAGCAACTGATAATAGATGCAGAGGTGACATATCAAGCTAAAACTAAACAAAGGTCGCTACACTACGCATACATTGATTACCAAAAAGCTTTTGATAGTGTACCCCACTCATGGTTACTACAAATATTGGAAATATACAAAGTAGAACCTAAATTGATACAGTTCCTACACATAGTAATGAAAAATTGGAAAACCACATTTAATATCCAAACAAATTCAAATAATATCACATCACAGCCAATACAGATTAAGTGTGGAATATACCAAGGAGACTCATTAAGTCCTTTCTGGTTCTGCCTTGCTCTGAACCCACTATCCAACATGCTAAATAATACAAATTATGGATACAATATTACTGGAACATACCCACACAAAATCACACATTTGCTATACATGGATGATCTAAAACTATTGGCAGTAACAGATCAACAACTCAACCAATTACTAAAGATAACAGAAGGATTCAGCAATGATATAAGTATGGCTTTTGGAACAGACAAATGTAAGAAAAATAGCATAGTCAAGGGAAAACACACTAAACAAGAAGATTACATATTGGATAACCACAGCAACTGCATAGAAGCGATGGAAAAAACGGATGCCTATAAATATCTAGGATACAGACAAAAAATAGGAATAGATAATACAAATATTAAAGAAGAACTAAAAGAAAAATATAGACAAAGACTAAAAAAATACTGAAAACAGAATTTACAGCAAGAAACAAGACAAAAGCTATAAATACTTATGCCATACCAATATTGACCTACTCATTTGGAGTAGTGAAATGGAGTAACACAGACCTAGAAGCACTCAATATACTTACACGATCACAATGCCACAAATATAGAATACATCACATACATTCAGCAACAGAAAGATTCACATTAAGCAGAAAGGAAGGAGGAAGGGGATTTATCGACATGAAAAACCTACATTATGGACAGGTAGACAATTTAAGAAAATTCTTTCTAGAACGAGCAAAAACTAGCAAAATACACAAGGCAATCACTCATATATATACATCGGCTACACCACTGCAATTTCATAACCACTTCTACAACCCTTTAGATCACATAACATCAACAGATACGAAGAAAGTAAATTGGAAAAAGAAAACACTTCATGGCAAGCACCCGTATCATCTAACACAGCCACACATCGATAAAGACGCATCCAACACATGGCTAAGAAAAGGCAATATATACAGTGAGACAGAAGGATTCATGATTGCAATACAGGATCAAACAATAAACACCAGGTATTACAGCAAGCATATTATTAAAGATCCCAATACCACAACGGATAAATGCAGACTTTGTAAACAACAAATAGAAACAGTAGATCACATCACAAGCGGATGTACAATACTAGCAAATACAGAATACCCCAGAAGACATGACAATGTCGCAAAAATAATACATCAACAGCTTGCCTTACAACATAAACTTTTAAAACAACACGTTCCTACATACAAGTATACACCACAAAATGTACTGGAGAATGATGAATACAAATTATACTGGAACAGAACCATTATAACAAATAAAACAACGCTACATAACAAACCTGACATCATACTCACCAATAAAAAGAAGAAATTAACACAACTAATCGAAATATCCATACCCAATACAACAAATATACAAAAGAAAACAGGAGAAAAAATTGAAAAATACATCCAACTGGCTGAGGAAGTCAAAGACATGTGGCATCAGGATAAAGTTGACATCATACCAATTATACTATCAACTACAGGAGTCATACCATACAATATCCACCAGTACATCAATGCAATACAGCTACATCCAAACATATATATACAACTGCAGAAATCCGTAATTATTGATACATGTTCAATTACCTGAAAGTCCCTAAATGCAATATAACACATACTGTACAGTTAAAAGGAAGTGACACTTGATCAAGGTCCGCGTCACTCCATTTTTAACCGGACTTAACGTCTGAGAAAGTGAAGGAAATAATAATAATAAACCTAAGAGAACTACAAGTTACTTCAAATGAAAGACAAAATGAAACTGGTGTTTTATTATGTTAAAAGTAATGACATAGCACAAGACTCAGTGACATGACTGTTAGAAAAAGTCATTGTAACTAAGGTATGAAGCAACTGGGAGAGCATTACCGTATCCTAGGTGCACTTTTAATCATTAACATGAACGCAACCCACCAAAAGTTGTAGGTACTTCAGTGGTTCACTGAATAACAAATGGAAACGATACTATGACGCGATCCAGGATTAACGGTACTTTAGTAACGGTGATTGTCATTTGCTAACATCAACGTTCAATTATCGTCTGTGCTGATGCATACTCTCATTAGTCTGCTGTAGTGGCAAATTGGCCGTACGTGCTGGTTCTGAAAAAGCAGAATCTCGCTCAGTAGGACTCGAACACCACAAAGTCTGGACACACACTCCTCGACGACTAGAACCAGCGACCTTTCATCTTCAACATCGAAGCCCAGAATATCCGTTTTCACGAGCCCCTGCTCACGACTCTGCTGTCTGGGTCATGCCAGCCACGAACACTAATCAGGAAAAATGTGACTTTCTGCAAATAGCGTGAAAACTGTCATGTTTAATACAGACACATGGTATAATGTCTTCAGATGTGGACCAATCAGAGCACATCTTCCTTGACAGTTTGCTCTAGACATTCCCGTCTAAAGTCAGCAGGCGATGGGCGAATCAGAGCTTGTTTAAAACACTTCCGAATTTTCAGAAGCCTGACTAACGTGACGGCTAGGTACAGACATTGCAAGACTTATGATGTCTCATTGTACATTATTAGGTGGCAGCCAACACTTGAGACTACCGCCCTCAGCGTTCTACAGCGACGAACCGTATCGAATTCCTCGAACCCCATCTTAGTTTCATTGACAGTGGAGTTCTATGAGCCCTCTCAAGTGACTCCCTGACACGTGTAAGCCGGAACAAAGCCTCTGAATGACGTGTGGTCTCCCCACTCGCTCTCTGAGCTCTGTGCCAACTGAGAGGTTACCACGCATTCTTAGAATGGAACTACAAACCTCGACCGGCAACTACTGCAGTTTTCTGAAACACATTCCCCAGCATTATATAACGTCATGAGACTCTTAGGACGATGAAAATAAGGTAACCGGTCTATCACCAGTCGTTAGAAGGGGTAGATGAGTTTGGTATATAAATGGAAGGACTCAAGACAGAAGGCTTGTAGCCTCTTAGTGTCTAGAATGTATTAGACTAGCGACATGCCATCAAACTTTTTCCGAAAAGTATCATCTACACAATTCCGTAGATAGCAAGGGCCGATAGTGCGACAACCATCGCAAAATCAAATTAATAGCTCCTGTATTCAAGCCACTGACGAAAATAATATACAGAAGAATGCAAAAGGGAATGGAAGGTCTGTTGCATGACGATCAGTTTGTAAGGTAAAGGCATCAGGGAGGCAGTCCCGTCGTTGCGCTCCGTAATGAAAGCAAGACTGAAGAAAAATCAAGAAACGTTCTTAGGATCTGCCGACATGGAAAAAGCGTTCCACAGTGTAAGATGTTCGAAATTCTGAGAAAAAAGAGGTAAGTTATAGGGAAAGACGAGTAACAAACAGTACTTGCAAGAATCAGGAGGGAACAATAATACAAGAAGATCAAGAAGGAAGTGATCAGATTAAAAAAGCCTTAAGAAAGGAATGCAGTTTTTCGCCTCTGCTGTTCAATCTTCACATCGAAGTAGTAGTGACGGAAACAAAATAAAAAAGTCGAAGACTCGAATTAAAATTCAGACATATAGGATTTGATGATGAGATTCGCTAATGATAGTGGTGTCCACAGAGAGGGTGAAGAATAATTATAGAGTGTTTGGAATGGAATAAACAGTCTAATGAGTACAGAATTGCACCGAGAATAACCAAGGAAATAAGTGATGGTATAACCCTACTATTACCATTGTAATTCAGTACGCTCTGACCTAAATAACAGAATACCCTGTCTCTATGTTGCCACGTGGAACCCTCTTACTATATTTAGTTTAGTTTTCAAACAAAGTAAACTATGGGAAGACAGTCCTGTTAATAGAGAAAGTTAATCAATCGAGTTACCCTTTTTACAGGATTTGATCTTGTGTTGTGTCTAAAGGATAGGTAAATCAGACTATTCATTTCTTTTCCTATGATATTACCGAGCGGTTCGAAAGAAACGCAGTATGAATTGTGTTATATTCAAGATAGGACAGCTCAGTTCCAAGTTCATTTAGTGGTTTAAAATATGTACTAACGTTCGCCAGCCTATCTAGGCAATGGAACAGTGAAGTATTGGAAAATCAGAAATATGAATTTTGCCTACTTTCTTGCTACTGTTTAAGTTGCTTCTTCAAATAAATATTACTACAGAAGAGAAAAGGAACAGTAGATAACTTCAAGGAAGCTAAAAAAAAAAATGGCCAGGATGATCTTTAGGGAAGCACTTTCCACAATCAATAAACTTAAATACTAAAATGCATAGATACTACACCACACATTTTTTATACTGAACAGTTCACTCCAAGAAAATCTCTTTCTTACTGGAATTTACTTTCATAAGCTATTACTCTCATTATTTACACAAAAACCAATTTAAATGGTGCCTCTTTATATTAACTCGGCACTTCATAAGTCTGTAAAACAGGATACTCGGATTAATCAAACAACAGGAATGAATCCTATATAGGTGTATGATTAGGATGAAATAACAGGGTGGATCAGTTTCTTTAAAGATCAAGAATGATTATTCACTAATAAAAAACAGAAGAGTTAAAAAAATCTTACCTGGTGGCCATAGGCTTGGGTGTGGCGAACAATTATAGCTGCTACACAACCCACAGTACTGCCAGCATGTATCTTGCTGTATGGGCTCAATTACTCTTCTTAGCGTGGTTCAGTTTTACATACAGCAGCCTAACAACTCGCAGATATACCGTAAGCCATTTTCAGTCTTCATCCGAGGCATTTTTGTCCAAATTTGCAGGGAAAGCTTCTCCTGCTCCACAAAGGTGTTGCCTCAATCACTGCTGCCTACAGACTGTGTGACTTATTTCCCGCGTTTCCTCTAGGTAGCGGGCCAGTTCGCCCTTGCCACCTTTTCCACTCCCCAGAGCCACTTTCATGTCAAACAAAAGCACACTGGCTTTTACATAACACCTATTTCTTACATTGTTCCTAAGCGTGACCATTTATTATAATTGTGAAATTTACATCAACATGAACAGTTTATACACACAAATATTTTTAAATATTAAATTTATCAGAAAATTATTTAATGTAATAGACAATTTACATAGTATTTTACGTAATTACTTACATACAATGCAAAGAACTTCAACCTCCATTATAGCACTCTTTACTTTACCTATACAGAAAATTTAGTACCAATATGCGAAATTTTTAAGGGAAGAAAATTATATGAACCATAAACAAATAATGTTATATATGTTCCTATTTCAATTTTGTGCTTCTAGAGATAAGCATGATTGAAATACCGAAAAATAATAGTTTTCATTGCTTCATTTACATTCAAGCATTGTCCTCCTGAATCATAATTCTCTCTTAATTACACATTACAAACACTAAATACTTAAGTCTGATACAAGTTACATCATAAAATCACACTTTATAGACAAAAATTTTAAAATTAATAATACCAAATTACTGCACTTTAATAGAAGAATTTGCTGCGCCCAGTATAGCTATAATGGCAGTCCTTCTTGGCTCCTGTGAACCAATAGCATACACTTTTCCTTTGGCTGCCTCTTTATGAGATCAAAAACAGTCCATCTTACAATTTCTTTAAGAACATTCTGTGCATTCCTCCTCGTAGGTTGCCCCTTTATTTTGACATAATTTATGTCAAAAAATAGGTTTGTTATGGCCCTTAGGCTGCATTATTTCACTTAACAGCCCTCGAAGTGACACATCTGTTTCAATTTTCCATCATTACACATTTATGCAAAAGTATCTCAGAACCTGAAACTTGACTGATATTAATATGGTTGCAATAAAATTTATACATAACACAGACATTGGACAATAACAATAGTTATAAATTTTTATACATTTCTGGCTATGTACTTCTGTAGGTCAACAATGTTTCTAGTTCCTAGTAGTTTTCTGGACTTAGGATAAACCAAAAAGTATGCATTAGGGTGTGGTATTCCTTGAATTTCAAATTTTGAAATCTCGTGATTTAACTCACTAGATTTTTCTTGCAATTTAAGTACCAGTTCACCAATATTAAATTTTGAAAATTTTACCTTTTCATCGCGCCTTTTGACTCTTGCTTCTGCTTTTCCTCTACTTACTTCTCTCGCCATTTCCTTTTGCTTTACCAAACACAAATCCATAAATATACAAAGTCGGAAGTGCTTGACTGGTGCCGTGTACAAGCCGCCAAAAGTAAGCTCAATGAGTTCCTTTCAGTCGGAATTACATTCAATTCAGTGTCAATGCGTAATGGGAGACATGCACATAGACCTGCTAAGAGACACTCCCTCCGCAATAAACGTAAGAAGATTCTTTACTAACAGTAGCATGAACATTCTTCCATTATAACCTACACACCGTAAGAGGCACAGTCATACTCTTATGGACGTAGTCGCAAGAAACAGATTGACGAAGTAAGAGATGTTGGTCAAACATCGGCCCCTGGCCTCTCAGCACATGATGTAACATTCCTTGCCTTCTCTGTGCAGCCTCCAAACATCAAATCGCGTTGCATAACTTGCAGGGACATGAAACGTATTGATCTTGACGCTCTAACAGACGACAGCTTAGAAATCTCATGGCATCATATAATCAGAGAACCTACAATCGATGACAAAATTAATGAACTTGGTGATAAACTCACTGCCCTCTATGACAAACAAGCACCCGTACGCACAATCCGTGTAAGAAAATCTCCTGCTTCATGGCTGACAACTTAATTATGTCAAGTGATGAATAATAGGGATCCTGCCCACAGGCGTTTCAAGGCAGATCCGAAACACGAGCGTTTCGAACATAGAATGCTACGGAACAGAGTTAAGCAATGTATTCGCAATATTAAAATCAGGCACGCTCGCTCCCTTGTATGCAGCGATCTGACGCCCACGACTCTGTGGAAGAGTCTCTGTAGCTTGGGTATCGGAAAGGCAAAATCGGAAACTGCTTTTCATGTCTCTGTTAATGAATTACATGAATTATTCTCTGAACTTCTGTGTACCCATACGGCTAATAATTACCGTCCATAAAAATCCCCTAACTTGATAACTAGCAACAATATCTTCCATCTAAAACGCGTATCAATAAGTACGGCAAAAAAGCAATAATGAGAATCTCTTCTGATGCGATAGGCAATGACAGTACCAATATAACCATGATTAAGAATGTTGCCGATATCTTAGTACCTGTTTGAACCGGCATATTTAATTTTTCCCTCGTGAACGGAATATACCCCACTGCATGCAAAAGAAGCATATTTCGATCCATCCCTAAGATCGAAAACCCTCAACTGCCTAGTGATTACCGATCAATTAGCATACTGTCTGCTGTTTCCAAAGTGCTTGAATATATCGTTCATGATCAAATCACTGAACACCTGCACGAATTCAAGGTATATGACAAATTTCAATCCGGTTTCCGTAAACAACACAGCACAAACACTGCTATAATTAAAGTAACTGATGACCTGAAATATGCCATCGACAGCCGAAAGGCAACAATATTGACGCTACTAGGCTTCAGCAAAGCTTTTGACACTGTTAACTTCGACATATTGCTCAGAAAAATGCGACAGTTTAATTTCTCCGTTAGTGCAATGAGATGGTTTGAAAGTCATCGTTTGAAAGCTACTTAAAAGACAGACAGCAATGTGTTGACGACCTCCAGCTTTACCTAAGCGTCAGATCTCATGATATAAACACTGCAATCGCTCAGATGAATGATGATCTGTCTTCAGTGGTGACATGGGCGAAGAACCTGAGGCTTAAACTAAATGCAAAAAAGTCACAATTAATTTTAATAGCTCATCAGAAATTAATAAGTTCAGATTTCCGCGAACGGCTGTCTCCTATTCTGCTTGACGGTATTCCAATTCCATATCAGAAAACAGTTAAGAACTTGGGTGTAACTTTGTATGAGCATCTCAACTGGGCAGAGAATACATTCGCAGTGCGCCGCAATACGTCCGCTTGTCTCTAAGCTCTCAAAAAGTTTCGGAACGTATTTCCACAGGACATGAAATGCCAGCTCGTGCAAGCACTCGTCCTACCGAACCTCTACTGTTGGGATGTAATTGAGTAGTGAAAACAAAAGACGGTTAGAACTAACCATGAATACCTGTGTGCGTTACACCTGCAACATTCGTCGATATGATCATGTCAGTGCTTCATAATCCCAGCCAGGGTGGCTGCGGCAGGACAAATTGCGCGACTACCACATTCTATGTCTACTTCACCGGATCCTCGTCGCGCAAGCACCCCACTACCTTGTTTCAGAGATTAAACACCTTTCATGCCCACTCACAAAGCAAAAACTTTTGCAAACTCCTTCTCAGTTGCCGCTGTTAGCCTCTGGAACAAACTACCCCTTGCCTTGCGCAAAATTCAGTCCGCTGCTACTTTTAAGAAGAAGTTGAAGCATTTCCTACTGTCATCCTTATAATGTTTTCCACAAAATTAATGTACAAGGCCAATCCTCTCATCTTTCAAATAGCAAAGCTAGCGTCTCCTATCTTGCTCCTGAGATGCCTTCCTCTTCATCTATCTCTGTTAGCCACGCAATCTTCTTTTCCTTTATATTTTCTTAATTATGTCTCATCATGTCCCTATTCTTCTCCTCCCTTCACCATCTGTCTCCCTCATACAACCTGGTGCTAGCACTCCTACCTAAAATCTGTCTCTGTCATAATGTCTAATTATAGCAGTACTGATCATCTATGAATGTAAACTGTATATGTATGAATTTTTCCAAGTGTGCCTTCGTAATTTTTAATTTCACTTTGTGTACTAGATGTAGTAGTTTAACGTGCCTACCAAAACATATGAAAGCAGAATAAGTAGAATGCCTGGTTAGATGTAAGAGAGGGCCTAATGGCCCTAATATTGCCAGGTTAAATAAATAAATAAATAAATAAATAAATGAATAAATAAATTTCTTTACTGGGTAAGTATTCTAACACTTCTGCTATCAACCTTTTAGTTTTATGGTCTAACATAATTTCTTCAGGTGTGAAACCAGTGATTTCATATTCTGGAATAAAATTGCCCCATGTTGTGTGGTTTCCATGACTACGTCCTGCATAGTCTTCCTAATTCTCACATACACGGGTAGCATGCTACGGGTTTACTAATGGATAGTTGGCTGAAATGTGTGTTACAAGTATACCTTTTTGGTCCGTTACTTTTACCCATAATTTTGCAATAAATTGCGGACCATTGTCAGATGGTAATGTCCTTAGTATTCCTATCTCATTAAAGTATTCCAACATTTTATGGAAAACTGCTTTAGCTGTGGCTTTCCTGATTGGATACAGTTTAATAAATTTTGAAAATACATCTAAAGTAACTATAATGTAGATAAAATTTCCAGCGTTTTTAGGTAGGGGCCCATAAAGGCCCACAGACAGTAGCACTAAGATACCTAATGTTTTGAGACTCTGCATAGCACCTCTGTTGGTATTGTTGGCCACTTTAGCCTTTTGACAAACATCGCATGATCTTAAACAAAAATGGCTCTGAGCACTATGGGACTCAACTTCTGAGGTTATTAGTCCCCTAGAACTTAGAACTAGTTAAACCTAACTAACCTAAGGACATCACAAACATCCATGCCCAACAAAAATGGCTCTGAGCACTATGGGACTCAACTTCTGAGGTTATTAGTCCCCTAGAACTTAGAACTAGTTAAACCTAACTAACCTAAGGACATCACAAACATCCATGCCCGAGGCAGGATTCGAACCTGCGACCGTAGCAGTCTTGCGGTTCCAGACTGTAGCGCCTTTAACCGCACGGCCACTTCGGCCGGCGCATGATCTTAAACGTTCCGTAACATTTTTCAAAGCATTACTCCCAATTTTGGCAACAATTGCAATTTTCTCACGACACTTTTTCGCCCCACCATGTCCATATGCCAAATGAAAGTAATCAGTTAATTCTATTGCAGACTGTTATGGCCAACCGACTTGCCATTCTTCACTATTTTTCCCTTTCCTAATAAACAGTGCCCTTTTAAGTATTTTGTAAAATTTTGGTAGCTGTGGACAATCATTACTGTCAAATTTGACCTTCACTGATTTCCAAACTTCATCTCCGTTTTGGAATCTGCTAATATTTTTACATATATTGGCTATTCTTATGCTACCAACTACCTCTTTTAAGTATAACATTTTAAAAGTTCCATCTTCATTGGTTTCTATATTGGTTTGCTCATTGCCTTCAGGTAGCATTGACAGTGCATCAGCAATTTGGTTTTCTGTTTCTTTCACATACAGTAAGTCCTGGACTACCATTACATATTCCCATGAAATGGCATTCATATCTTTGCATTCTAAGTCAGATGGTTCTTTCTTCTTTCCTATCGCAAAATCCTTCACAAATTGTAAATTGGTGTTCGTAGACCACACAAGCGCCATTACACGTAATCTTTCTTTCTAAGTCACCAACGTTTTCTTGTATACTGGAAATGTTATTGCAACACTTCTCTTCCCAATACTCTACTTCCTTTCTATTTTTTCTCGGTCTCGTGAACAGTCATTCTCAGCTCAGAAATCTATTCTTTGTTCGCTATCGTTATTACGTTCTTAACGTGGCAAAACTTTTCCTCAACCTTTGACTCTACCATTGGTTTGACCTGTTCCTGTATTTTTTCTACTTCGGTTTCAAACCAGTCACAATTTCTGCATGTATATTACTAATCGTTTCACCTAAATCTTTCACATTTTTGCTCTTGTTAATCAGTTCCTCAGCTATAAAATCAACTTTATTATTAATTTTTCTAACTCTTGGTTATTCCTTTCCATTTGTTCACTCTGTTTCTTAAATTTTTCGTTTATATTGACATTGTTTTTAGAGTGTCTCCATTTTTTCAGATAGACTGCTATAACCTCCGTCTGTTCCTGACTAATTTTACTCTGACTTTCAAGTTTTTCGTTTTGATCCTGCATTTGTTTGCTTAAAATTGAAGTGTTCGTCTTTTGTGCTAGCGTTTGTTTGCTTAAAACTGAAGTGTACTAGTTTTGTAGTATCAGCTGTGTATGCATACTGTGTAGGAATGCATACAGATCAATCGGTTGTTGTTCATTTTGTTGATTATTGTCTACCCCCTAGTCTTCCACTTCTGAACCTACTTCTTTCGTAATCTGAGCCCTTAACAGCATACAAGTCTCATGCCCCAAATCAATATTTTTTACCTGCTTTTCCATCAGTGAAACCGATTCCTGTGTGTCCTGCTTCTGATCACTCTTTACAGAACTGTTATCACTCTTATCCTCCTGCTTTACCTCTCTGTACTCTATATACTTATCTTTATCCATTTTTAATAATTGCTTAAACCACATATATAATAATTTATACTGCTGTACCTTTCTCCTAACCACTTTAACAAATTCGTGCCCCTGAGACATTCATATTTCTTCCAAAAGAACCCTACCTATCTGTAAAATGTGTAACTGTGACGAAATAAACCTCGGGTGAACGGCTTAGTGTGAAATACGCCTGGAGAAATTGAATAATACCATTTTATAACTGTGCTTAACTACTTGTGTTGCCACGTGTAACCCTCTTACTAAGTTTAGTTTAGTTTCCAAATAAAGTACATTATGGAAGGATAGCACTGTTAATAGGAAAATCTAATCAATCGAGTTACCCTTCTTGTAGGATTCGACTGTGTGTTATGTCTAATGGATAAGCAAATCAGGCTATTCAACTCTTTTCCTTACTCAGCTGTTCGAAAGAAACGCAGTATGAATAATATTATATTGAAGCTAGGACAACTCAGTTCGAAGTTCATTTAGTGGTTTAAAATATGTACTAACGTTTGGCAATGCAAAGAACTTCAACGTCGAGTATAGCACAATTTACCTATACGGATGATATAGTATCAATATGCGAAATTTTTAAAGGAAAAAAATTATAAAAAGTTTAGATGAACTTTAAACAAACTGTGTTATAATGGGAAGTAGCGGAACTGTGATTAGCGACAAACTTGACATCAAAATCGATGGGTACGAGGCAGACGAAGTTAAGGAATTCTGCTACCTAGGAAGCAAACCAACACATGACTGGCAGATCAAGGAGGTCATAAAAAGCACATTAGCGCAGAGAAGTTTTTTGGAGTCAAACGTGCTCCTTAATTTGTGGAAGAAATTTTTGAAAATGTATGCCTATATAACAGGTTGCGTAGCTGTTAATAAGGGACGGTGAGAAAACCGGATCATAGATCTATCGAAGCATTTGAGGTGTGCTGCTACAGCAGAATACTAAAAATTAGATGGACTAGTAAGGGAAGGAATGAGGACGTACTCCGTAGAATTGACAGAGAAACGAATATAAAGAATACATTGACAAGAACAAGAAGGAACACGACGATACGACACGTGTTAAGATTGTAGCGGGTCGTGATTTAGTGACACTGGATACTGAGCGTCAGTGACATAGGATTGGCGGGAGGGAAAACGACACTTTCTGGGCGGTGGAATGGGCTCTACACTTAGTGGGTGAGGTGTGAGAGAAACGTTGATGGTTCCGCTGACAGTCATTTATTGAGACATAAGACACTTCAAACAAACAAAGTAATACAATGTGTTTTAGCTTTCTCAGTTCATCGCGGCTGCCGAGCGGCGGAGTCTTTGCGTGCAGATTCCAGTGACCGCTTATACGGCGACGGCTCGTATTGCAGCCGCGCGCCAGCGGCGTATTCTTCTATTCAGTGCAGTGCCCGTGACTCGCAACGGCGGCGGAGCGGTCTTCGCCTTGTGAATTCGCTCGTTGCGTCAGTAACAAGCGGTGACGGCCTGGCGTGGAATGCTCTGTCCCGGAATTCAACCAGTGACTTCAGGTTCGGAGCCTTCTGACGGAGTTAATCCACCTCTGGTTCACAGGTGGCCCATTTGGTGAGGCCGCAGTCCCTTCGTCCTCACCAGCCACCTGGGTAAGTACCACACGAACTTCTTTCTGGTAGCATCTGGGTTAGCATCTTCTGCGTTGCCCTGTTGGCGCGGTACCGACATCATCTTGTGTGGGGCAGTGTAGCGGCTAAGTCGTTGCAGCGAAGTACGATGACCGCTGTCTAAGCGTCGGTTTGTCCGCCCAGGCGACGTTTCTTCGCTTCTTCCTTCTCCCCTAAAAGGACCCCCTCATGCCCGTTTGTCAGAGATATTTATTCGGTGTTTTCGCCAATGCCGCAAAGTTTCTAGGGCGGCCACTGACTTCGTTCTTGATGCGTGCTTCTCACGATGGGCAGAAACGTGACCAATGTCGCCACACGTGCCGGTTTTCCATTGTTTTGTCTCTATGCTGGCGTGGTCGGGCATTGCCCTGTCATCCTCCTCCGCGTCGTCAGATAAGTCACGCACGTGAGTTCAGTGTGCTCACAACTCCGGGAGCATTGACCGCTGATGTGCGAACAGCGCTGGTCGCTGTTTTCGTTCGAAGCATTGCCCGTCTGATCGGTCGTTCTTCTGTCGAAGTGCTGACTGCTACTGTGCAAACTCTGCTGGTCGTCGGCCTTCTCACGTTGGGCAGAAACTTGAGCAATGTCGGCACACGTGCCAGCTTTCCGTGTTCGAATGCTTCCGAATGTTGTGGCTGAACGTGTCAGAGTGTCTAAAATGTTCACTTAACCTATATGTCTTTACGTATTTTTCTGTGATTACATTATAGTCACACAAAAAGCTGAGTAGCACCGTGGTGTAGTGGTTATGAAAATAAATTGTGGCTTGGAGGGTTGTGAGTTCTAAACTCACCTTGAATGCAAAATTTTAATTTCTATATTCTATATTTCCCTTTAAAACGGTGAAAAAATCGACACCCAGGCGGAGTTACGTTCCCACAGTGCCGCATGAGGAAACGTTTTGGGCACCAAGTAAGACTGACGTCTGGAAAACCCAGGATAACCAACGAGTATGTTCCCACTGCGGACGACCGGGACATGCGGTGCGCTATTGTTGAGAAAGTTGGAGGATGTTTGATGACGCCCGCGCCAGAAGACAGCAGACCGATCTTAGCCGACGCCAACTCCGTGACGGCGAAGATGAAGAAGAAGATGAACAAGAACGGATCGAGGGAACGTTTTTCAATCGAATCTTGTGACAGAGATAAACCGTCAGTGCAGCATTACTCATCACATGACGACTGCCTACCATCCGCAAACTAACGGGCTTACTTCAAAAATGGTTCTAATGGCTCTGAGAACTATGGGTCTTAACATCTGTGGCCATCGGCCACTAGAACTTAGAACTACTAACTAGCCTAAGGACATCACACACACCCATGCCCGAGGCAGGATTCGAACCTGCGACCGTAGCGGTCGCGCGGATCCAGAGGAAAGCGCCTAGAACCGCTCGGCCACATCGGCCGGCTATCGGGCTTACTGAACGCCTTAATAAGACCTTGGCTGACATGCTATTAATGTTCGTCAATATTGAGCAGAGCAACTGGGATGAGATGCTACCTTTCGTGTCGTTTGCCTACAATACCGCCAAACAAGACACCACAGGATTTATGCCATTTTTCCTGGTGCATGTGCGTGAGGCGACTACGACGATGGACACTGTGTTTCCGTTCCATCCTGATGACGTGGACGACGAATACATCGGCCGCGTGTTAAGCAGAGCTGAGGAAGCTCGGCAGTGAGCTCGACTCCGCACGCTGCAGGCTCAAGGAAACGATCGCCGAAGGTATGACGCGAGCCACGGCCCTGTTGTCTACCAGCCTGGTGACCTCGTCTGGATCTTCACTCCTGTTCGTCAGGTTGGACTCTCTGAGAAGCTCCTCAGGCAATACTTTGGACCTTATAAGGTTGTAACTCAGTTGTCTGATGTTACTTATGAAGTTGAAGACTTCGACCCCGACAGAAGACGACGAGAGATCAGACATACGGTCCACGCCCTTCGAATGAAGCCCAATAAGGATCCTGAAACCTAGGGTAAATTCGAAGCTCGAGCGACAGGCAACAAGGGGAAGGGGTGACGAAGAGCGTAGTGGCAAAAAAAGTTCTAAGAAGACCACCGTCAGGGCGAGAATTAGTCATTGAGAGTCAGAATATGCAGGACCGATGACTCGTTGCCGGACTAGGACGAAGTAACACGAGTTCAAAACTTACCTCGACTGTACAATTTTAATTTCTATATTCGTTTCGAGTACATTCTAGAAGTATCCACAAGTGTCAAGAATCATTGTAGTGGAATGTTCTGTAGCTGTATATATACTGTATGTGTTCTGGCCAGAGGCAGTTCGCTTCGCGCTCTTGTATGTGCATGTGCTGTATACACCTTCGTTAAGTGAAGTAAGTGTTCATCATTCATCCACTTACACCTTCTTCTACGTGACAATATCGAGTAAAATTTACAAAGAATTAAGCAGAAAAAAATAAAAATTATCGGTGTCATGCATTCAGTGTTTCGGTTGGGAAGGATGTGATAACGGCCTTGTATTCTTTCGAGAGACATGCTGGCTCACAAATGTTCTAGCTGATCCTTATAATATCCTCTATACTTGCGCTGGGATGGATTTTCCGTCCGACTGGGAACGGATATGAGGGACCTAGCAAGCCACCGCTATCGATAACCTTTAGCTGGCGTCTCACCAGGGGGCGCGTATTTCTCCCTTGCGCGGCTATCGCTGTCTCGCCGAGTTTTCAAAAGCGACCGCTAGAGCCGCGTCTAGACAGAGAGGGAAGACCGGCACGCCGGCAGTTGACGGGAGTTTTCGCACAGCCCCGAGCCGGTGCGGAGAGGGGGTGGGGCAGCAGCACACGGGCTGTGGATCAGCATATCTTTTCCAGGTCCGGTTCGCTTATGTTGTGCACAACTAGTTGTTCAGGTCTGTGCGCCGATTTTCTGCTCCAACAACTGTTAGAACAGATGTTCGTGTTCATGTTTCTGTGAGCCGTCACGCACGCCTTGTTATTTGGCTGTGTGGTTTGTGAATAGTGTACAGCCCTGCCTGCTCTGTGCGATTTGGAAGTAACTTGTCTTAATCCACTGGCCGGCGTGCTCTCTCTTAAAAAAAATCCATGGTTAATGTTGTTATGGTTATATGATGTGCCCAACTGTCACACATAGCTATTTCAGGGGCCTATGTTTTCTTTTTTTTCCTTTATTGGATTTGGATTCCCCCCTCCCTCTCCCCCCCCCCCCCTCCCCCGCCACACAAGGGGACGGGCAGGCAGCAGCTTAGCACGCTGCTCTTCAGCCTACAGAATTTTTAAAACATAAGAAGATAAGAAACTATAAAAGCAGGCAATATAACGGTGACGTAAATTGTAAAACGGCGGAAAATTTTGGAAAGTTAAAACATAAAACAAATGGTGGGCGACGATAATAAAACACACAGGAAGCAGACAGGGAAAATAGTAGACAGGCAATTAAAAAACACTGCGGCAGTCTGGTTTCTGTTCGCAAGAGATATAAAAATCACTCTCTGCGACAGTATGATGTCTGCTCGCAACACTTTGGAAAAGACGCACAACACTTAACAATCACTGGAAACACAGCACTAAAATGTCGGCACTAAGATGACACACCACAGGCAAGGGCAGATGGTGAGGGGTATGAATTATCTAATTTTATTTTAAATTGTTTGTTTTCAAATTCTTATGCAAGAGAACCAGTTGTTTTGTTACATGTTTGTTTTCACGGTGCTTTAGAAGCTGGTCCGCTCTCTGGTATTACTATTATCCAGCCCTTTTAACCCTTTGAGTGGCAGTGATTTCTGCCTAAAACCACAATTTTATTAATTCTTTTTTTAATTGCCAGTGACCTTAGCATGAAACCATCGATGCTATTGCAGGACTGTGACATCTAGTGGTTCGCTGAGGTACTTCTACGAATGTATTGCATTTCAGCAGTCACTTACAAAGTTCAAATGGTTCAAATGGCTCTGAGCACTATGGGACTCAACTGCTGAGGTCATTAGTCCCCTAGAACTTAGAACTAGTTAAACCTAACTAACCTAAGGACATCACAAACATCCATGCCCGAGGCAGGATTCGAACCTGCGACCGTAGCGGTCTTGCGGTTCCGGACTGCAGCGCCTTTAACCGCACGGCCACTTCGGCCGGCCACTTACAAAGTTCAGAAGAACAGTCGGCGCGGTGACGGTGCTACGTGATTGTAGCAGTTTCTTTTTTTTTTTCATATTGATCGTACCGAGGAGATTACTGACAGTGAAAGTAAGTACAGGGCGAGTCAAAAGTCCTTGGACACCTTCATAAGTTGGAAGATTAAAGGGAAAATTGAAATGTGATGATGGGAACATGGTTTGACTTGGGGCCGAAACTTTTGGAGTGAATGTCATTCATGGCTACCATCTTGAAACCCGCCATTTTGGATTCAAGTAATTTTTTTTTTTAAAATCGGAAGGGATGTGTGTGGCACATCAAATAACACTCGCTCGAGCTCTGGAATTGAGTGGTGTAATTTGTTTTTGTCTATCTTGAACAGTTTAGAAGTTATTAATGTTCAAAGTTACCTTGATACCGACTCATGTCCCTCTTTGTTCCAGGTGATCTAAAATGGGTCTGACACGTGAACAGAAGATCGAAATCATCCTTATATCAGGGGGACGCAGCTACCGAACAACAGCAGCTGACTACAACAGACGGCACCCTGACAGAGAACCAGTATCGCACACCACGGTGGCTCACGTGATCACCAAATTCCGGGAGACTGGCTCTGTTCACGACAGGACACGTAGTGGGCGACCAAGGACTGCCACGAATGAGGAAGCTGCAACTGCGGTTGTTGCGTCGTTTGTGAAAAGTCCTAAACGAAGTACCCGTCTTGTGCCCCTAGCATGTGGAATAAGCTAAACCTCCGTTATCCGGATATTGCACACCAGTAAGTGGCATCGTTACAAGCTGCAGATGCAACACCGACTTAACGAGGATGACCCTGATCGCTGGTTGGAGTTCTGCCTGTGGGCTGCTGAACAACACGAACTGGATCCTTCGTTTGCCAAGGGCATGTGTTCAGCGACGAGGCGTATTTCACTTTGAACGTGGAGGTTAATCGACATAATTGTCGATACTGGAGTGACGCAAATCCGAAGTGGGTTGCCCCAATTCGAGAACATAGTCCAGCGAAGGTGATGGTGTGGTGTGGCATATCGGACACCAGCATCATTGGGCCACTTTTCATTTACAACACCTTAACTGCACCACAGTATCTGATGCTGCTGCAGGACCTTGCGTTCCCTTCCACACTGAACGCTGCGGCATTTTCCCATCTTATTTTCAGCATGATGGAGCACCTCCACACTATGGCATTGGTGTCCGTGAATGGCTGGAGGAACGACTGCCAGGGAAGTGGATTGGTCGCCGTGGTCCCGTGGAGTGGCCGCCCAGATCCCCTGACTTAACGCCCCTTGATTTTTATCCATGGGGACATGTCAAGCAGATAATGTATGCTGAGAGCATCCGTGATTTGAGACACCTGGAGGAACGCATACAACACGCCTGTGAGCAAATTGCAGGAGACACTCTCCTCCGTGTGCAGTCAGAATGATTGCGGCGACCACAGTTGTGCACTGCACGGGATGGACAACACGTAGAACGTGTTGTAGCAGTCGGTATGAAGGTAATTTCCCAACTTAGAACATTAATAACCTCTAAACTGTACAAGATAGACAAAAACAAATTTCACCACAAAATTCCAGAGCTCAAGCGAGTGTTATTGATGTGTCATACAGCCCCCTTCCGATTTATATATATATAAAAAAAAAAAAAAAAAAAAGACTTGAATCCAAAATGGCGGATTTCAACATGGCGGCCATGAATGACATTCACTCCAAAAGCTGCGGTCCCACATCAAACCTATGTTCCCATCATCACATTTCAATTCTCCCTTTAATCTTCCGAATTATGAAGGTGTCTAAGGACTTTTGAATCGCCCTGTATATCTAAAGTTATTGTGACGTAAATTTGCCTTTGTCATACAGTTTTTATGAATGGTTTCGAAATGAAATCACTGGTATACAGCTTTTAATACTAAAATTATTAAATGTGTGTGTGTGTGTGTGTGTGTGTGTGTGTGTGTGTGTGTGTGTGTGTGTGTGTGTTCCTAAGGGACCAAACTGCTGAGGTCATCGTTCCCTAGACTACACATTACTTAAACTTATTTAACCTAAGAACAACAAATACACTCATTCCCGAGGATGGACTCGAGCCTCTGGCTGGAGAGGCTGGGCAATCCGTGATATGGTGCCCAAGACCGCGCGGCCACTCCACGTGGCTGTTAAATATTAGCCCTATTCTTGCTGGTTATTTAGGACTTTCATTGACGTCGCACTATGAGGGATCATGTCTAGGAAAACTGCAAATTTGCTTTCAATTATATCATATGAAATGATGAATGGCTGAAAACTGTCCTACTGATTCATAAAAGAAATCTATTCTTTACTGTTTGCCAATTTCTTCACGTATTCGTTGCTTACTAAGCTAATAAAGGTTATTTTTGTGAAAAATTTTAAAATTGTGTTTCTTTCCATATTGTTGGGACTCAAAGCGTTAAGCACGTTGCGAGCTCCTGGTAATTGTAAGACCCTAGCAAATTCTAAATCTACATCTACGTGATTACTCTGCTGTTCACAAGAGCCTGGCAGAGGGTTCAATGAACCACCTTCATGCTGTCTCTCTACCATTCCACTCTCGAACGTTACACGATAAAAACGAGCACTTAAATTTTTCTGTGCGAGGCCTGATTTCTCTTATTCTATCCCTAAGTAAGTAGGTGCCAACAGAATGTTTTCGCAATCAGAGGAAAAAACTGGTGATTGAAATTTCATGAGAAGATCCCGTCGTAACGAGAAACGCCTTTGTCTTAATGATTGCCAGTCCAATTCACGTATCATGTCTGTGGCACTATCTCCCCTATTTCGCGATAATACAAAACGAGCTGCCCTTCTTTGTACTTTTTCAGTGTCATCCGTCAGTCTCACCTGATGCGGATCCCACACCGCACAGCAATACTCCAGAATAGGGTGGTTAAGTGTGGTGTAAGCAGTCTCTTTAGTAGACCTGTTGCACCTTCTAAATGTTCTTCCAATGAATCGCAGTCTTTGTTTTGCTCTACCCAAAATATTATGTATGTCATCGTTCCAGTTTAGTTTATTTGTAATAGTAATCCCTAAGTATTTAGTTGAATTTACAGCCCTCAGATTTGTGTGTCTTGTCCTTTATCGAAATTTAGCTGGTTTCTTTTAGTACTCATGTGAATAACTTCACACTTTTACTTATTCAAGGTCAATTGCCACTTTTCGCACCATACAGATATCTTATCTAAATCATTTTGCAAGTCGTTTTGACCATCTGATGACTTTACAAGACGGTAAATGACAGCATCATCTGCAGACAGTCTACGAAGGCTACTCAGATTGTCTCCTATGTCGTTAATAAAGATCAGGAACAATAGAGGGCCTATAACACTTCCTTGGGGAACGCCGGATATTACTTCTGTTTTACTCGATGACTTTGCGTCTATTATTACGAACTGTGACCTTTCTGACAGGAAGTCACGAATGCAGTCGCACAACTGAAGCGATACTCCGTAGGAACGCAGTTTGGTTAGAAGACGCTTGTGAGGAACGATGTCGAAAGCCTTCTGGAAATCTAAGAATTTGGAATCCATTTGACATTCCCTGCCGATAGCACTTATTACTTCATGTGTATAAAGAGCTAGTTGTGTTTCCCAAGAACGATATTTTCTGAAACCGTGCTGACAATTTGTCGATAAATCGTTTTCTTCGAGGTACTTCATAATGTTCAAATGCAGTATATGTTCCAAAACACTCCTGCAAATCGACGTTAGTGATATAGGCCTGTAACTCAGCGGATTACTCCTACTTCCCTTTTTGGGTATTGGTGTGACTTGAGCAGTTTTCCACTCTTTAGATACGGATCTTCATGTGAGCTATTTTACACGACTGGCCATTAAAATTGCTACGCCACGAAGATGTCGTGCTACAGACGCGAAAATTTAACCGACTGGATGCTGTGATATGCAAATGATTAGCTTTTCAGAGCATTCACACAAGGTTGGCGATGGTGGCGACACCTACAACGTGCTGACATGAGGAAAGTTTCCAACCGATTTCTCATACACAAACAGCACTTGACTGGCGTTGTCTGGTGAAACCTTGTTGTGTTGCCTCGTGTAAGGAGGAGAAATGTGTACCATCACGTTTCCGACTTTGATAAAGGTCGGATTGTAGCTTATCGCGATTGCGGTTTATTGTATCACGACATTGCTGCTCGCGTTGGTCGAGATCAAATGACTGTTAGCAGAATATGGAATCGGTGGGTACAGGAAAGTAATACGGAACGCTGTGCTGGATCCCAACGGCCTCGTATCACTAGCAGTAGAGATGACAGGCATCTTATCCGCATGACCGTAACCGATCGTGCAGCCACGTCTCGATCCCTGAGTCAACAGATGGTGACGTTTGCAAGACAACAACCATCAGCACGAACAGTTCGACGACGTTTGCAGCAACATGGACTATCAGTTCGGAGACCATGGCTGCGGTTACCCTTGATACTGCATCACAGACACGAGCGCCTGCGATGGTGTACTCATCGACGAACCTGGGTGCATGAATGGCGAAACGTCATTTTTTCGGATGAATCCAGGTTCTGTTCACAGCATTATGATGGTCGCATCCGTGTTTGGCGACATTGCGGTGATCGAACATTGGAAGCGTATATTCGTCATTGGCATACTGGCGTATCACCCGGCGTGATGGTATGGCGTGCCATTGGTTACATGTCTCGGTCACCTGTTGTTCGCATTGACGGCACTTCGAACAGTGGACGTTACATTTCAGATGTGTTACAACCCATGGTTCTAGCCTTCATTCGACTCTGCGAAACCCTGCAATTCAGCAGGATAATGCACGACCGCATGATGCAGATCATGTACGGGCCTTTTTGGATACAGAAAATGTTCGAGTGCTGTCTTGGCCAGCACATTCTCCAGATCTCTCACCAATTGAAAACGTCTCGTCAATGGTGGCAGAGCAACTGGCTCGTTACAATACGCCAGTCACTACTCTTGATGAACTGTGTCATCGTGTTGAAGCTGCACGGGCAGCTGTACCTGTACACGACATCCAAGCTCTGTTTGACTCAATTCCCAGGCGTGTCAAGGCCGTTATTACGGCCAGAGGTGGTTGTTCTGGGTACTGATTTTTCAGTATCTATGCACCCAAATTGCGTGAAAATATAATCACACATCAGTTCTTGTATAATATATATTTGTCCCGTTTATCATCTGCATTTCTTCTTGGTGTAGCAATTTTAATGGCCAGTAGTGTATCAGGATACTCTGAGAGGTACCTGACTGGTATACAATCTGGACCGGAGGCCTTGCCATTATTGATTTAAGCTGCTTCGTTACTCAGAGGACACCTACTACGTTTCTCATCTTGGTAGTTGTTCTTGATTGGAATTAAGGAGTATTTACTTTGTCTCCTTCGGTGAAAGAGTTTCGGAAAACCGTGTTTAATAACTCTACTTTAGAGGCACTGTCATCAGCGATTTTACCGTTGTTATCGCGCAGTGTAGGTATTGATTGCATCTTGCCATTGGTGTGCTTTCTGTATGACCAGAATCTCTTTGGGTTTTCTGCCAGATTTCGAGACAGAATTTCGTTGTGATGATTTTTAAAAGCATCTCGCATTGCAGTACGCCCCTTATTTCGAACTTCTGTAAAACTTTGCCAGTCTCGGGGATTTTGCGTCCTTTTAAATCTGGCGAGCTTTTTTCATTGCTTCTGCAACAACGATCTGACCCTTTTTGTGTACCGTGGGGGATCAGTACCATCACTTATTAATTTGTGTCATATACACTCCTGGAAATTGAAATAAGAACACCGTGAATTCATTGTCCCAGGAAGGGGAAACTTTATTGACACATTCCTGGGGTCAGATACATCACATGATCACACTGACAGAACCACAGGCACATAGACACAGGCAACAGAGCATGCACAATGTCGGCACTAGTACAGTGTATATCCACCTTTCGCAGCAATGCAGGCTGCTATTCTCCCATGGAGACGATCGTAGAGATGCTGGATGTAGTCCTGTGGAACGGCTTGCCATGCTATTTCCACCTGGCGCCTCAGTTGGACCAGCGTTCGTGCTGGACGTGCAGACCGCGTGAGACGACGCTTCATCCAGTCCCAAACATGCTCAATGGGGGACAAATCCGGAGATCTTGCTGGCCAGGGTAGTTGACGTACACCTTCTAGAGCACGTTGGGTGGCACGGGATACATGCGGACGTGCATTGTCCTGTTGGAACAGCAAGTTCCCTTGCCGGTCTAGGAATGGTAGAACGATGGGTTCGATGACGGTTTGGATGTACCGTGCACTATTTAGTGTCCCCTCGACGATCACCAGTGGTGTACGGCCAGTGTAGGAGATCGCTCCCCACACCATGATGCCGGGTGTTGGCCCTGTGTGCCTCGGTCGTATGCAGTCCTGATTGTGGCGCTCACCTGCACGGCGCCAAACACGCATACGACCATCATTGGCACCAAGGCAGAAGCGACTCTCATCGCTGAAGACGACACGTCTCCATTCGTCCCTCCATTCACGCCAGTCGCGACACCACTGGAGGCGGGCTGCACGATGTTGGGGCGTGAGCGGAAGACGGCCTAACGGTGTGCGGGACCGTAGCCCAGCTTCATGGAGACGGTTGCGAATGGTACTCGCCGATACCCCAGGAGCAACAGTGTCCCTAATTTGCTGGGAAGTGGCAGTGCGGTCCCCTACGGCACTGCGTAGGATCCTACGGTCTTGGCGTGCATCCGTGCGTCGCTGCGGTCCGGTCCCAGGTCGACGGGCACGTGCACCTTCCGCCGACCACTGGCGACAACATCGATGTACTGTGGAGACCTCACGCCCCACGTGTTGAGCAATTCGGCGGTACGTCCACCCGGCCTCCCGCATGCCCACTATACGCCCTCGCTCAAAGTCCGTCAACTGCACATACGGTTCACGTCCACGCTGTCGCGACATGCTACCAGTGTTAAAGACTGCGATGGAGCTCCGTATGCCATGGCAAACTGGCTGACACTGACGGCGGCGGTGCACAAATGCTGCGCAGCTAGCGCCATTCGACGGCCAACACCGCGGTTCCCAGTGTGTCCGCTGTGCCGTGCGTGTGATCATTGCTTGTACAGCCCTCTCGCAGTGTCCGGAGCAGGTATGGTGGGTCTGACACACCGGTGTCAATGTGTTCTTTTTTCCATTTCCAGGAGTGTATATATCTCAATTGTTATCGATACTATCTCTTTGAAAACATTCCACTTTTCTACACTTACATGATCAGATAGGAAGGAGTGAAGACTGTCTCTTAAAAAGGCGTTAAGAGCATTTTTATCATCTTTTTTTAAATAGATATACTTTGCGTTTCTTTTTGATGGTTGTGAAACGTCCCCTTTGAACAATTTATATACGACTGTGCTTAAACTGACCCACAATATTTTGTTAGCGCAACGCAATCTGACTTTCAAAATTCCCTACTAAAGAATGGCCCTGACAACATTAAACTATACCTTTCACAAATCACTTACCTCACAAAAATCTTTGCTGCTCAAGCTACTGCAATACAGCGAGCGCCACTACTGCCAGCTAAATAAAAGACTCAAACTACTGAAGGCACTAACTACTGATAGGGATAGTTAGCAAATGAAAGATATTAATAGAGAACAAACAATGTATTTACCTTGATATCATCATATATAAATATAGCAGTTCGTGAAAAATTACAAAACTCCGCCATCTCTCTCCCCACATCCACCACTGCTGGCGGCTCACCTCCAACTGCGCAACGCTACGCACTGTTCACAGCCAGCTGCCTAACACTACAATGGCGAGTATTACAACAATGCAAAGCAGCCACAGACTGCACACATCACAGCCAGTGATTTTCATATTGAGCGCTACGTAACGTTGCCAATAAGAAAACATAAACAGCCTACTTACATAGAGAAAACATAAACAGCCTACTTGCATAGAGAAAACATAAACAGCCTACTTACATAGCCCCCATGCTCCCCACAAAAAATTTAACAAATTTTTTTTTGGGCAGTGGCCAATAATGATTTGATAAAATTTTTCATAATTACAATAACAAAGAAATCAAATGCACACACTTAATTGATACAATGTTGGTCAAAAGCTAAAATTTTGTCACAGTCCATAAAGACAGTCCTGATCATTCATTATGGTAAAATAGTGTTTTTCTCAAAGTCTGAGCAGTAGAAGAAAATGCACACGGAAGTAGTGGATTTCCATGCAGTCTTGAAGAAGTAGTGTTGTCCTTCCAACGGAAAGACAGTGCTGACTCTTGACATGCTGACAGGTAATGGGCCACAACAGAGCAAACCCACAGCAGAGTCAGTCGAAATTTTGAAGAGTATTGATAGGTAGGTCATCACAGAGTAGACCCACTGTAGTCCTGGTAGAGAGTATGGTATTGGTGGGCCACCAGAGGTGCAGACCCACTGTAGTCCTTGTAGAGATAATGGTAATGGTGGGCCATCAAAGATGCAGACCCACTGTAGTCCTTGCAGAGATGGCCAGCAACCATCTGTTGCGATTGTGCAGGTGCACATTCACCATCGAAGAGTCTTGCGGAGAATATAGCAAGTCCATAAACCACCACTTGTGCACTCACAAAGTTTTTGAAATTGTCCTTAGAACAAGCAATGCTGTTATCCAGTCCCTTGCTGAATTATTAACACACGTGCCAACACTAACAGTCCCTACTTCTCACATATTGTCCATATACTATGACCAACAGAAACGTGTGCAGTGAAATGTAACTTACAAGTTAATAATATCATGAACTGGTGACAATTACAATTTTATAACATAAGAATAAAATAAAGGTACAAAATACATCATTAAAAACATAACAATATAGATAACATTTGTAGTACAGGCTTTACAAAAGAATAGAAATAGACATATACATCAGTGGAATTATGACATGAGTACATACATAGAAGATCAGAATAACTTGCAAAACATCAACTTCACACATGAGCATTTAAACAGAATGAATAATGTCTAACATCTTTACAAAGTAAATAACATATTATTAATGCCAATTGTATTTGAGGATAACAGTATTCCTCATCATAGTGAATGTAGCTTAATATTAAAAGAGAAAAAAATTCTATGAAACTACACAGAGACAGGAAGAAAACAAATACACAAGGGTACACAAACACGTACTGGGATAACACAAAAGGAAAGGACAGGGTTCGTTTTCAGTGTAACATTTGGTACTGCAGTCCATCCCAAAACTTCATTCTATAGATCTTTCGTCTTATTTCAACCTTTGCTTCCACCAAAAAAATCTTATCCAAACATGCTTTCTGTATTCTGTTCATATTTCTTTCAAAATAATTATTTCTGATTGTACAATACTCATTTGGGCCCAAATCCTTTTTATATAACTTCGCAATGCATTCTTTACCTATTCTCCATAGTCAGTTTCTCATATAGTCTACCCCCTCTTAAGCTAACTTAAATCTACTGAGCTCAGATGCTAAACTAAGGGACGAGGCAATGCAGCAGCACGTAAAACAATTATTATAAACAGCAATGAAAAAAATGGAAAATTGCAAAGCAAGCTGCAGTATAAATTAGCAAAAGTCAAATTCAATAACACTATGCCTGGCAAACAGCAGCAACTTATACCTAAACGTGACATAGCGCAAGCAGAAAAAATATTACACTAAAATGGCCATGTCTAATACCTATGTCACATCTTAACATTAGAGTGATGCATCACAATTTATTCTACAAAAGAAATTACCAAGTACTTGAAAAGAAAATTATGAATGCAGTTCCTGTGAAGGTAAATGTCGCTTTGTGCTCCCTCATTTTTTTGAAAAAAATTATTATATACTCGATCTGTAGACAGAAAATATTTATATTAGTACATCTATAAAATTTTATTTTAACCAATGCTGCAGTGCAGCTAGAAACTTGATATGAAACAAAATGTGTAAATAAATACATAAAGCAAGCCATATGGCATTTTTCTTAACTAGCAAGGCAATAGTTGTGAAATGTTTCTCATCGTTTCATTAGGCATTTCAGTAAATATCATAAATTACGAGCTCCACAGTATGCTTTCAACAAGGAGATGTCAGTAGCACGGACAATGGCCTTCCCTTTCTTTTTTTTGTTCTACCTGTGCCGCTGAAAAGGGCTCGCAATAATGGCTTTTTCTCCAGGCGTCTGACACAGCTGGGTGCCCGCGACGCATTACGTGCAGGTGGTCACTTAACTTTCGTACGGAAATATTTACGACAGCAGTTTCTGCTACCGTTGCAGTCTCATATAAAAATATTTCACAGGTCAAGAATTAGTGTTGCAAATCTGTAGAAACAAAATCCTATAAATATAAGTGTCCAAATAAAATATTCGTCAGCATTGTGATACAGTCACGCATTTACGCACATTTCATAACTCTTAAAGTACGATTCTTGGTTTCCAACATGCTGTTTCACTAGTCAAGAGTCCCTACCCACTATTCATTACTCCTTACCTTATTCGTCGACACTTCTTCAATATTGCATCATAACAGATAAGTATCATAATCAAATAACTCATATAGCATCAGCCTATTAATCATAAACATACCTCAGCAGCATAATACACATCGTCGTCGTAAAAATAACATCATAACACCTCAGTCAAATCTCAAAATCGTCGTAGCTTCCTCCAATAATTAAAAAAATTCTCTGCTCATGTCAAAAGTGTCATCTGCCTCAAAAGTACTTTAAAAATCATGAATCCATATCAAATACATCATTCAAAGCTCTCATAGTATCAGAATGGTTCCAAAAAAATATGAACAGTTCACAAGGTACAGACAAAATACAGTTTCATAAGTGTGAAGTTACCCAACTGTGGATTGCGTAAACATGTGTCACTGTTGTAGTAAAAAAATGTTTATCTCTCAGTTACATGATCAGATAGATGTGTAATTTGTGTGTTAGAGAAATATGGTACCGATGTGTAAAGTTGTATAAGCAAATACCATATTAGCTAGGGTTCCTTGTGGTTGCCACACACATGGTACACAAAGTAAGCGTGTACCCCCCTGAGGATAAATGTAATTATACCCTCAGGTGTTACAGATTACACCAATGGAATGAAATATATCACGGAAAACTTTCTTTGTAATTCAAAAATCTTTAAAAATAAATGTTTTAAGTACAAAATTAATCACTGAAATGCGTGTCCTGTAGCGCTAAATGTGCATCTTGTTGTAAGATAATCTCTGTGGAAGTGTCGTAGTTATTTTCCTCCGAAAGCTAAGTTCTGCAGAAGTCAATGTACTTACCTCATGATAAACAAAAATGAAATGCTTTGCGTATAGATATCGTAGTTATTATGCTTATTGGCGTGATGAAGAAAGTACTGTACAGTAACGTATTGTTATGCCACGAAAAAGGCTGTCTCATTGTTGCTATACCACAAAAGTTACTACTAAAACATGTTTTACTTTCCAGAATAATACAGAAAAACTGTGCAGATATAAAACAGAAACACCGCAAATTCAACATTGTAAATTGTCACTCATTAGTAGCGTCGTGATAAAATCGTGTAGCTGTCACATAAACTAACTATTGTCTCATCTGGTATCTCACAGAAAGTACTTTAAATCCGGAATGTATTTTCAAGTAAACCAAAATGTTGCATTAAAATCTCATTAGCAGTACTGGTAAATGTTCTAATCGTGCAACTAACAAGCAAGAATGTACACACACAATTACACTGTGTCGTCTGTTCGCAATAACAATGCATTCGTAATTTCTGTTTAAATAATTTCTCTTGGTTCTTGGCTGGATATTTAACTTCAAACATTGTTGCATGGTAACAGTTTCTAAAGCATACTAGTAACGTGAAGTGAAACGTTTTATGGCAAAGACAAAGTTAAAAGGCAGATTATCTGTCAATAAATGGTTTTACATGAGAAATGTGGTGTAAACCTTTACTCTTCCTAGTACGCAGAGTTTCAACTTCAACGCAATTATCATGTTGTATACATCGGTAAAGAATGCTAAAATTTTTCTCAAGGCTAGCGTCTTATGTTATTTTTCCCTGAGCCAGCGGCCGCACGCGGCTGCCTGCGGTGCGAGTCATTGTCTGTCCCTTTGTTGGCGCGCGTCGTTATTGGGATTTGGAGACCTAACTTCTACAAATTCGCCTTGCCGAGAGGGCCCAGCTCTGTTAGAATCCCGCCAGTTCTGATGAAATTCACGTCTGTCGTTTTGTCGGTAGTTTACATAGTTTCTTGTTTGTCGGTCATGTGGTGGAGAATTTCTCCCTGAATCGTAACTCTGCGCCGAACTGTTGCGTCTGAAGTTATTCTGCCTCCCTTGATAATACTTGTTTTGGTTCCCATATTGTCTTTTTCTCTGATTGTCTCTGTGATAGTCATTACTACGGAAATGCGATCTTTCTCTGTAACTATTATTACTCTGCCAACGGTTGTCGTACGGATGGTGTCTATTTTGGTCACGATTTGCGTTGTAAGAATAGACCAGTCGTGTCCGGTTATTGTTTCTGTCGTCACGGAATTGTGACGGATGTGACCGGTAATTGTTGTGTCCTTGTTTTCGCGTTCCGCGATTGTCAGTGTCAATTTCTAATTCTTGTAAAAGTCCCTGAAATGCTTCAATGTCGTCTGTGCAACGTCCTGCCAAAATAATATGTCGTAAATGTTCAGGCAGTTTGATTAAGCAAATGCGGATGAGTTCTGAGGGGCTGTATGGGTTTGTCAGGTACTGATTCTTGTGCAACATGTCTTCAAAATATTTCACAAGACTGGAAAATTCAGACTGTTCAAAGTGTTTCATCATCATGATGCTATGTTTTACACGGTCTTGTGTGGCTTGAGACCAATATGCTGAGAGGAAGGCATGGTAAAATTCTCCCTCACTGTGGCAATCGTGAATTACCGATCGCATTCTTACAGCTGGTTCATTCTCTAAGTAGCCACACATAAATTCTAATCTGTGCTCTAATGACCATTTGGGAGGAAAACAATGAGAGAATTGATGGAGCCATGCTTGTGGATGAATGTCGTTGCCAGAATTCTTAAATGTTTTGAATTTACGTGTAGTAATGAACAGCTTATAGTCAAAGTCATCATGTCGGCGAGTCGCATATCGGTCATTGTTACGTCGTTTCGGCGGTTCCATTTCAAAATTCGGTGCACCTCGCCAATTTCTTTCATAACTTCCGAAATGCCCTGTGTTATTATTTTGTGGCTGTTCCGTATTTCTGTGTCCCTCTTCCCGTATTGGGGCGCGAGTATCCTCTGAAATACGTAATTCTTGTACTACTTGTGCCAACTGATCTTGCACTTCCCGGATTTCTCTTTTGTACTGTGTATTGATTTGATTTTGATTTTGTTTGAATTTTCTAATTTCTACATACTCTTCAGTGTCAGTGAAGGCTACAGGTGTTGTGTTATTCAGATCATCATCTACCTTTGTAGATAAGTTAGTGAACTGATCTGAAAGTTCTGCTACTTTATCCGATAGTGAAATTATTTCCTCTGTATGTTTTTCTGAACCAAGTTTCAGAGTATCTACTGTGTCCTTTAAGTTTTCCTGAGTTTTTGCAAGTTGCGTAACCGAGTCGGTAGATGCAACTGAGTCAATTTTAGCTTGCAAGGTGTTGTGATTTTCATGAACAATAGTTTGCAGTTCTTTTATGGCTGCTTCATGATTCTGTAATGCATTTTCATGACGCGAAAAAATAGGTTGGAAATGCTCACAAATTTGTGTTTTTACGTCATTACAGACTTTTTGACATTTAAATTCAATGTGATGTAACTCAGTAGTTAAATCCTCACGTGTTTGTTCAAGAGTTTGCTCCAATGAGTCTAACTTTTGAGATTCTGTTCCATTGTGTCTAACTTTTTAAGATTCTGCTGTGTTTGTCTCTGATTTTGTTCCATTGTGTGTAACTGTTGCTGTGTTTGTTTCTGATTTTGTTCAAGCGTTGTGTCTAACTTTTGTAGCCTTTGTCCCATTTGTTGCATTAACTGTAATAACAATGCACTGGTGTCTGAAACATGTTCCTCAGTGCTTTTCGGCAGTGAATTTGCACCGGCAACATTCACATTTTGACAAGCGGAAAACGTGTCTTGACTCATTTGAGAAAACGGTGAGGACGCAAAACCTGAATCTACAGTGTTTGCAAAATTGTGTCCTATCATTTCGGATTCCTGAGGCGAGCTGTTGCCGACCGATCGATCGATAATGCTTCCCTCTTCACTAATTGTTTCACTGTCCACGCCATTGTTTGCCGCCCGCTCCATTTCCCTATGCACAATTATCAAATTACTACTTTGAACATCAGTTAATTCATTACTCGGTGGCGCTAACACACTGCTTTCATTTTCACTGTCATTTCTCAGTTTACTTTGGAGCCTAGTATTACGTTTTTCACACGCCATTATTGTTACAGTATTTCACACGACAACACAGAAAAACACAATTTGAAGATCAAAAATAAGAGAACACATTAACATAGCACTGAAAATAATATCTAGTTAATTGCAAGCGCAGCTGCGAAATACTTGGTGCAAATCTACATGCATGCCACAACTGTTTTACTATACAACAATGAAAGACTGCAACTACAAAGAGATTCTCTCTACAGTTACGCGCTAGCAATAAACAAAATCTACACTAATTACACAAACTACAAGAAAAAAACAGAAGATTCCAGTGAGGTATCCTAGGCTAAGGGTCGACATATGAAACGTCCCCTTTGAACAATTTATATACGACTGTGCTTAAACTGACCCACAATATTTTGTTAGCGCAACGCAATCTGACTTTCAAAATTCCCTACTAAAGAATGGCCCTGACAACATTAAACTATACCTTTCACAAATCACTTACCTCACAAAAATCTTCGCTGCTCAAGCTACTGCAATACAGCGAGCGCCACTACTGCCAGCTAAATAAAAGACTCAAACTACTGAAGGCACTAACTACTGATAGGGATAGTTAGCAAATGAAAGATATTAATAGAGAACAAACAATGTATTTACCTTGATATCATCATATATAAATATAGCAGTTCATGAAAAATTACAAAACTCCGCCATCTCTCTCCCCACATCCACCACTGCTGGCGGCTCACCTCCAACTGCGCAACGCTACGCGCTGTTCACAGCCAGCTGCCTAACACTACAATGGCGAGTATTACAACAATGCAAAGCAGCCACAGACTGCACACATCACAGCCAGTGATTTTCATATTGAGCGCTACGTAACGTTGCCAATAAGAAAACATAAACAGCCTACTTACATAGAGAAAACATAAACAGCCTACTTACATAGAGAAAACATAAACAGCCTACTTACAGTTGTAGGTGTTGCGGTATTCAGCCTAGCTTTCAGCCTAGCATTCATGTTTCTTCATGAAACGAAGCCCGCCGGAGCGGCCGAGCGGTTCTAGGCTCTACAGTCCGGAACCGCACGACCGCTAAGGTCACAGGTTCGAATCCTGCCTCGGGCATGGATGTGTGTGATGTCCTTAGGTTAGTTATGTTTAAGTAATCCTAAGTTCTAGGGGACATCACACACATCCATGCCCGAGGCAGGATTCGAACCTGCCACCGTAGCGGTAGCGCAGTTCCAGACTGTAGCGCCTAGAACCGCTCGGCCACTTCGACCGGCGTGGTTAGGTGTGGTTGACTGGAACATTACTAGGGAGTGTGCCTGCCCTGGCTTCCCATGCAGTCCAGCATTGCGCCACTATCATGGTGAATCCCCACAGATCTGGGTACTGGACGATTTAATCAGCCAGCCAAATGGAGACACACGATGAGACCCCTTTAAAACTGTCAGGTGCTGATAATGGTATCTCACACGATATGTGGCATCTCCTTATCCTTCACAGGGATAATTCAACACCTGACCCTATCAGACCACATGATAACACTAAAAATGAATAATTCATTGTGGTGCTCGTTCCACTTGGCACAGAGAGTACAAGTCGGCCGGGGTGGCCGAGCGGTTCTAGGCGCTACAGTCTGGAACCTCGCGACTGCTACGGTCGCAGGTTCGAATCCTGCCTCGGGCATGGATGTGTGTGATGTCCTTAGGTTAGTTAGGTTTAAGTAGTTCTAAGTTCTAGGGGACTGATGACCTCAGACGTTAAATCCCATAGTGCTCAGAGCCATTTGCACCAAGAGAGTACAAACTCCAGTCATTTACATACCTGCCAATGGTTGTTACGTGTACGAAATTACATTGACATCGGACCACGTTTACTGGGTGGTTCAGGTTTTGGCAGGCAATATACACTGAACCGCCAAACAAGCTGGCATAGGCATGCGTATTCAAATAGAGAGATATCTAAACAGGCAGAATACGGCGCTGCGTTCGGCAACGCCTGGTGCAGTTGTTAGATGGATTACTGCTGCTTCAATAGGAGGGCATCAAGAATTAAGTGAGTTTGAATGTGGTATTATAGTCGGCACACAAGAGATGGAACACAGCATCTCCGATGTAGCGATGAAGTGCGGATTTTCCCGTACGACCTTTTCACGAGTGTGCCGTGAATATCAGGAATCCGGTAAAACGTAGCCGGCCGAAGTGGCCGTGCGGTTAAAGGCGCTGCAGTCTGGAACCGCAAGACCGCTACGGTCGCAGGTTCGAATCCTGCCTCGGGCATGGATGTTTGTGATGTCCTTAGGTTAGTTAGGTTTAACTAGTTCTAAGTTCTAGGGGACTAATGACCTCAGCAGTTGAGTCCCATAGTGCTCAGAGTCATTTTGAACCGGTAAAATGTAAAATCTCTGACACCGCTGCTGTCAGAATAAGATCCTGCAAGAACGGGATCAACGAAACTTATGAGAATCGTTCAACGTGAGAGAAGTGCAACCCTTCCGCAAACTGCTGCAGATTTCAATGATGGGCCATCAAAAAGTATCAGCGTGCAAACCATTCAACGAAACATAATCTAAATGGGCTTTCGAAGCCGAAAGCTCACTCTTGTATCCTTGATGACTACACAGCACAAAGCTTTACGCCTCGCCTGGGCCCGTCAACACCGAAATTCGGCTGTCGATGACTGGAAACATGTTGCCCGGTCGGACGAGTCTCGTTTCTAACTGTACCGAGTGCATGGACGTGTACAGGAATGGAGACAACCTCATGAATCCATGGACCTTGCATGTCTTAAGGGGTTGTTCAAGCTGATGGAGGCTCTGTAATGACGCGGGGCGTGTTCAGTTGGATTGATATCTGACACGTGATATGCCCAGATATGACTCTGACAGGTGACACGTACGTAAGTATCCTGTCTGATCACCTGCATCCATCCATGTCCATTGTGCATTCCGACGGACTTGAGCAATTCCAGCAGGACATTGCGACACCCCACGTGTCCAGAATTGTTACAGAGAGGCTCCAGGAACACTCGTCTGAGTTTGAACACTTCCGCTGGCGACCAAACGTTCCAGACATGAACATTATTGAGCATATCTGGGATGCCGAGCAACGTGCTGTTAAGAACAGATCTCCACCCCCTCGTACTCTTAGGGGTTTATGGAGAGCCATGCAGGATTCATGGTGTCAGTTTCCTCCAGCACTACTTCAGACATTAGTCGAGTCCATGCCACGTCGTGTTGCGGCACTTCTGCGTGTTCGCGGGAGCCTTACACGACATTAAGGTGTACCAGTTTCTTTGGCTCTACAGTGTACATTTATTTTCTTGTAAAGGGACAAATTATGCCGGTAGTGTGTTTTATGGATGTGTCTCCTACCTCAGGATGTCAGACGCTGTCCAGTAAGATGTTATTAGGCTAACAACTGGAGCCCAGCCCAGTTCGTAGTCTCTGAGCAGAGGCTGACGAACCACGATTTCGAACTCACCGGCACCTCCTTACGGCAATAAAATGTCCTGAAAATATTAGTACTGCCTGAGTCATTGGCATTCAGCGAGCCACCCCAGCCAAATTTTGAGCGGATGTTCAGGAATCGGCCATACGCCACCAAGCCATTTGGGATACACGCTGAAGATTGTCTCACGAACTTCGATGTATCAGCTCTGTGAATAAGCAGCAAGGGATGGAACAAACAGCCGCAGTGGCGTCTTCAGAGGTCCAAATTGATTTTAACCGTATCACAATGCTCCAAGCTACGATTTTGTAAAAGTTTATTTTTTTGGCGTTCAATATTTTGTCGTTGTATATTCGAACCTATCTAAGCAGGGCAATACATTCTGGTACTGAGCAGGTTTTGCCAGACAGGGTTTTCACAAACCGCCTACCGGAACAATTAACCAATTATGATGTGGAGGTTGCGCAGAAAAATGGGTCACTAGTATCAAGAAAATTACCCATAATTGTTTATTTAAACCCAATAGAACCCATTTTGCTTCCAAAGTTAGCCAAAGCAATCACATCAAATTTTGGTAGCAAACATCAAAAGGACACAAAAGATGAAAAAATCCGTAAATAATACGGAATTTTGTTCAGTTATAACTGTTGGAGTCAAATAAACTCGCACTTGGTCAGGAGTATGCCGTAGCATGCCGTATTATTGAATGTAAACACAGTTTACGTAGCTGACAGCTGCCAGATTCAAAATTCTCACCTGCTGTGTGCCTTGTATCAACAGCGGCCTGACCGCCTAATTGTGATTGGTCGGCGCTGGAAATTTCAGGCGGACGGCATAACTTATGCGGGGTACCACACACCCAAATACTACAACAAAACAACCTAAATGCACCCAATGATAACACTACACACTTGCATGAAAACACATGACCTCCAAAAGAATACGAAAATCACATGCACTACAATAAAATAAATGAATAAGAGAATGGTAGCAAACAGCAATGACTACTATTAATGGTGGATCGACAATTTCAACATTGTTTGTGAGAAAAGAGTAAAAAGTTACATTTGAAACTACACGAAATTCTCTGAGTCTTTACAAGAGGAGAGCGCGTTGAATTGCAGCTTATGTTTTTGCAGCCATTGCGTTCTTACGTTAGCGACAGCTTGTTGGTTCTGGCGGCGTAATTGTTATAGCTCCACCGTAACGAAATTACATTGGATACGACTCCTCCTCAGTGTGTGATTCTCCAGGCAATATTACCTTCCGTCGTATTCCTATTGCCATTAGCTGGTCGTAAATACTCGTTGCAGTACAATGTGCGCGAGAATAGCGTCCTTTACACACACTATTGCGTTATCAACGTCCCGTACATAGTTGAAGTACAATATTTACTTTGACCTGCCGAACGCGACATCACAGTCCATCTTCTTTCAGCAATCACGATAGCGAATTCACAGTTCTGGTGAAAAACAGTACCGCAGGTAACGAACTGTTTAAAATTCTCCGCGGAGACAGCTAATATCTTAACACGCGCGGCAGCTCATTACGTTGCAGACAAGATAATAATTTAAAATTAAGTCAGTTTGTATACTTGTGAAACGTGCAGAACAGTTCGGTTCTAACCACGAGCAATGTCCATTTTCGTACTCACTTTCACTGCTGTTTGTAGGTTAGTACTCCACAAAGCTCACAATATTCATACACTCTTACATTTGATTTCATAGCATTCGCGTCGTAGTTAAGTTTAAACCGTGACCGAAAAATAAGAACGCTGTCATAAATTAAGGCGTGTTTCTGTCTAAGCACAAAACATACGCACACACACGCCACAACGCAGCACACAACTGACAGTCATTATTGACACATCCGAAATTTTCTGTTTCGGAAGACAGTGCTCAAAAATTGTAGAAGATATAGGAAAAGTTTCGGATGTTGGGATAACCCTCTGCCCGTAACTAGGGAACTAATCAATTTAGTCTTAATAGTTACTGATATTTTATGGTGAACTTACATAAAAAAAGACTTACAATGAACTCTATACAATTTCGTCTTAAATAAATATTTTAGTTTAACAATAATTCGGTGTAAAAAGAATTGGTTTGTTTTTCACTGTCACAAAATTGTTGAGTCAGAAATTATTAATGGATAATAAAAGTAGGACACTTTGCAATGAAATAATATAACTAGGAAGAAACAAAACCAAACAGTCTTTTATGCATACTTTCTACAAATTTTTGCGAACAGTCACTGCATATTAGTGTGCTACAACTAAAGCACCAAACTTTTGTTTTCCTGTCTTTTGATCTAGTTGCTTCTATCACTTCTCCATTTTCCACCTCATTTTCATTTTCCTCTTCCTCGTCAAGCTCTGAATCACTGCCATGATTTTGCTCTATAATTTTGATCAAGTCATTGTTGAAGCTAAACTCACTCTCTACTTCATCCAGCGTTTGTTGATTGCACACATTCATCGTCTTTAGAATCCGATTCTTTTATTTCATCAGGAGAAGGCAACGACATTCAATCTAGCATGGAAGAAAATAGTTCGTTAGAAAAATTTCATTCTCGGTATGTTAGGGTCAGTCTGGCCCCAATTGAAAGAAAATTGGTGTATGGTCAGAAAATATAAAATAATTAGGATAATAACTTTACTGCAGGAAAATTATAAAATGACGTCTGCCTAAGAAATATTACATTTCGACAAATCAAAGCCCAATTGATGGAAGTTGTCTGCAATGAAACATGAAACACTGCCTTTATTTTTATCTGCTAGTCATCATTGCAAGAATTACACCTGCAGCAGTTCAGTTGTCGATATATGCCGCCAGTCATTCAAAGCATTGATGCTACAGCCCATTTTTGTATGGTTTAGGTGCTAAAAATTTGTGTGTGTCATCCTGGATATTTGCGCTACACTCTCTTCTCACGGCCGAGTCGCACGTTAGGCAGGAATGGCTGTATGTACTCAACTCTCTTACAATCGGTACGTCGTGAGGCAAAAATGAGCAAATTAAGCGTTTAAAAAATACTTGTAGTGCGTTTTAGCAGCTACAATTTTTACACTGTATTTCTTCGTTGTACTCTTCTTGCATAAAAATTTCAGGATGGGTTCAGACATGTCGGATTGGACCCTTCCGTTTTGAGATCTGCGGTGCTACAGTGTTGCAAACATTAAAACCAAACAAAAAACAAAATTCCAGTCCACATGATCCAGCCTTACCATTTACCGGTTAATATAACGAATCCTTTAGAGAAAATTGTATTATTTTCACTCACCAGTCTAGGCTTCTTCTTATTACTATCCGACATCCTTGTAAATGTCATTAGTCATCAGGTGTAGAAATTCTGTGCCAATAGGAAAGTCGTAACAGGGCACAAATCTCGTATTCCTATTAGACTCTAAAAGTCCTGTTATCGATCTAGTGCCCAATCTGTTTCTTACATTGACTTTCATTCTGTTTGTTGCCGAAAATATTCTTTCCGATGACAGGGTAAGCACGACAGCGACATCATCATGGTTGATAAACGAAGGTGTTCCATCTACTCGTTTCTGCTTACGGACAGCATTCCAGGATTCATCCACATCTGTACTCTTCTTTCCTGCCTCTGCATTTCTCAGCAGCCTCCATTCAATGTCAATTTCTTGTACTGAATTTTAATTAAACATGGAATCTTTGATGCTGGAAACTGTCGAATTATCTTGTCTCTAAGGCGAATTGGGTCAAGTGCCTCCAAATCTTTCAGAACATTACCACTGAAAGGAGACCGTTTGAAGATTTGTTGAGTACTCTGATCAAAAAGCCTAAGCGTTGAAGCGTCTTAAATTGCTCACAAGTCAGATCTGGAGTTTTATCAGTGATCTACAAAACCCTTGCTCCTAAATGCAGTTCAGCAAGAGATTTAAAAAGAGTGTAATTTTGATACTGAATTTCTTTCAAGGTGGTTGATTCTAGATAATTTTCCTTCGTATAACATTCTAACGCCATTCTCAATTTTACCTCAAAGCCACTATAAATGGTGTGGATTTGAGGCGACTCTGCTTGCATCTTAAGATTAAACGTGTTGAAGATAGGCAATGCAAAATCCAAAAAATTAAGAAAGTATCATTTAATTTCTGCAGAATTATGCCGCTTGCTAGATGTCTGTCGCTAGCGACAGCATCGATAAAAAACAATTTCCGAGAATCATATTAGTCAAGAAACGGATACAACCATATGTGAAGAGAAGCAGCGTTTCTGGCTGGTATGAAGTAGCCTGTGCGGTTCTGAAGCTCTTTCATTTTACGAATGCGCATAGGGCTACACTGGAAATAATTATACACATCCCTCGCTAGGTTTTCAATGCCTGTAGGAAAGCTAAGCAAGCACAGGAAGCTCGTAGCGCAAATGAACAGGTCTTGAATATTTTGCTTAAGCAAAGCAGACAAGGAATAATGGGCCCCTAACATAGCATTCGCTACATCCGCTGCGAAACCAACAAAATTCTCTTGGTAAGAAATATTATTGTCACAGAAGAACTTGACAATCTCCTGACATAACAAGTCACTAGTAGAACCAACAAGTGAAATCAGATCTACGAGGGCATCAGTTACTTAGTTTCCTTCACCTAGGACACGTACTGCCTAACACAAATCTCTTATGCACCCCATGCGCCCCGTATCTGTTGATTCGCCAACAATGAGACTAAATTTATTTGTCTGAAGCATGTAAATTAGTTTCAGGAATCTTCCCTTGGTTGTGGCATTATTTATAATTCCAGCTACTTTTGTTCTGCCTCAATGAATATGTTTTACAACTTCTGAATCAGGACGCATTACCCGGGTGAGTTTCGGTAAATGTTCAATAACCTGAGATGGTAAATCATGCTCTGCAACTAAACTAGCAATGCGAATTTCATTGGCCTTAACTGTATCATGTAATCTTGATTTGCCGCTAGCTGATGACATTCCGGTAAGTTTTGCTGGACTTTGCTGTGCACTGAAATTGATTACACGCTTCTTACCACTCGTGTACTTTACTACATCACTTTTCCCAGACGTAATTTTTAGATCACAATCACAGCAGTAGTCATTATAATCACCGTTCTTGCTGCTTCTGAGCCAACTACTAAACACTGTTTCGTTTTCCATTTGGGCATTATATTTCGTAGTATATTTTACCTTTTTGGGTTCTGTTACCACAGATTCTGAATCCGACTTCGAATTCACATCGAAACAAGCACAACGGTCTCCTGCTTTGCACAAGCATACGGTGTCACCTGGTAACAAGCATGAACTGCCCATCCGTTGCACGCCCTTTGTTGCCCGTATGCTCCTCTGAATTGACAGGTACGACTATGAGTAATGTAGCTGTGATTGAATTGACAGGTCAAGCACAACGGTCTCCTGCTTTGCACAAGCATACGGTGTCACCTGGTAACAAGCATGAACTGCCCATCCGTTGCACGCCCTTTGTTGCCCGTATGCTCCTTTGTTTAATCTGCGAAACTTTGAATAAGTCAGCTGGACAGCATTTATTTTTCGTGGCTTTGCCAGCCTCTGCGTCCATTCACTACTTTAGTAGTACAGTGGTAGTAATTGTGAACACAATGTTTCGTTGTGACCGAATTGACAGGTACGACTATGAGTAATGTAGCTGTGATTGAATTGACAGGTATATGTTGCGCAGCAGCATACACTACCGACGAAGAAAGATCGGAAACATTCGGAAGATCCACTCAAAATATCGAGAAGATAGGTAAATTTCGGAAGAGTTACACAGAATTACGCATTTTCTGGAATGATTAAAAAAGTCGGAAGATCTTCCGAAAATTCGGTGGACCTTGCGACTCGGCTGACTGTCACTCTCCTACTCCAAACTATGGACATCGTTTTCACATCACATTTCATACAACAGTTTTGCACATTACATTTTGTGTTACACATCGCGTTTCATAAGAACATAATAGAGAAGACGAAACGTACATTGAAATTTTGCACACTGAATTTTGCACACTGAATTAATAAGAGGTTCGTGTGACAATACTAACGACGCAAAATAACAGTTACATTTAATACTATGGAAAGAAAAGATTCTAGATCATCAAAGATGTATGCACAGAGTAAATGAAAGAAATGAAAAGAAAGAAGAAAAAATTATCTCTTGCAATCAGCAATGTCTTCGCAAGTTGTAGGGAGTCACGAGGGGAATAGAGCCAGTACGATAGTAACGCAGCAAAAAGTATGCATCTGTTCTGACTCGCCAAGTGCCATGCAAGCGATACAGGAAAAAAATCCAGTATAAAAAATTCACTCATATTATCCACGACGCCTTGTAGTGGATGCAAAAGCAAGTGGATGCAAAGGCAAGGAGATGGTCCTTTGCTGGCTACCCGGACACGTCGGGATACGGGGAAACGACGTAACCAACGGAGTAGGAGAGGAAGAAGCGTGTTGTACTGATGGTGACGTCATTCGTTGCGCGTTCCCCCAGCAGGCAACACCTCATTGTCTGACAGAAGAGCCAGTGAGAAAACGAAGGATGCAAGTAACACTCAAAACAACCCGCGGTCAATGGCATCGACCACCCAGGCGTGATGAATCTCATAACAGCCACACCGGGGAAAGAATGTAATGGCCACCAGAATGAGAACAGGTCATTGTCTATTGGCTCTCACTTTCGACATTGCTATCGATATAGACTGTTTGAGCTGCCTGTGTTTTTTATACCTGTCATAGGAACATCCCTCAGTTTCGATGAAGACCTGTGCACCATCCTTGTCGACGCTGATAACACTATAACGCATGTTTCAAAAATCTGTGAAATGTGTTGGGGACAGGAGTTCAGTGAACCCTGAGTGGATAACTGGACCAGACAGTTTGGTACTTTTGTTCTTCAAATGTAATTGTCTTAGTTTAGAGTGTGAAAAAGGTCAGTATTACAGTCGAGAGATGCATTTCAGTACATTGCATTCAATTTAGCCTTTGGGAACAGACATCGTTTACCCCCTCCCTCTCCCCCCCCCCCCCACCGGTTCCTAGCCACGAACAAGATTTATGCTACAAGCGGCCAAAATCCTCCTCCTCTTCCTTCTTCTTCTTCGGTGTATCTCATTCCACTGCTGGACATGGCCCTACCCCACATTTTTCTATTTTATTCGTTTTTGAACCACCTGCTACTTTCGTCTTACAGTCACGTCATCGCTCCATCCTACACTCCTGGAAATTGAAATAAGAACACCATGAATTCATTGTCCCAGAAAGGGGAAACTTTATTGACACATTCCTGGGGTCAGATACATCACATGATCACACTGACAGAACCACAGGCACATAGACACAGGCAACAGAGCATGCACAATGTCGGCACTAGTACAGTGTATATCCACCTTTCGCAGCAATGCAGGCTGCTATTCTCCCATGGAGACGATCGTAGAGATGCTGGATGTAGTCCTGTGGAACGGCTTGCCATGCCATTTCCACCTGGCGCCTCAGTTGGACCAGCGTTCGTGCTGGACGTGCAGACCGCGTGAGACGACGCTTCATCCAGTCCCAAACATGCTCAATGGGGGACAGATCCGGAGATCTTGCTGGCCAGGGTAGTTGACTTACACCTTCTAGAGCACGTTGGGTGGCACGGGATACATGCGGACGTGCATTGTCCTGTTGGAACAGCAAGTTCCCTTGCCGGTCTAGGAATGGTAGAACGATGGGTTCGATGACGGTTTGGATGTACCGTGCACTATTCAGTGTCCCCTCGACGATCACCAGTGGTGTACGGCCAGTGTAGGAGATCGCTCCCCACACTATGATGCCGGGTGTTGGCCCTGTGTGCCTCGGTCGTATGCAGTCCTGATTGTGGCGCTCACCTGCACTGCGCCAAACACGCATACGACCATCATTGGCACCAAGGCAGAAGCGACTCTCATCGCTGAAGACGACACGTCTCCATTCGTCCCTCCATTCACGCCTGTCGCGACACCACTGGAGGCGGGCTGCACGATGTTGGGGCGTGGGCGGAAGACGGCCTAACGGTGTGCGGGACCGTAGCCCAGCTTCATGGAGACGGTTGCGAATGGTCCTCGCCGATACCCCAGGAGCAACAGTGTCCCTAATTTGCTGGGAAGTGGCGGTGCGGTCCCCTACGGCACTGCGTAGGATCCTACGGTCTTGGCGTGCATCCGTGCGTCGCTGCGGTCCGGTCCCAGGTCGACGGGCACGTGCACCTTCCGCCGACCACTGGCGACAACATCGATGTACTGTGGAGACCTCACGCCCCACGTGTTGAGCAATTCGGCGGTACGTCCACCCGGCCTCCCACATGCCCACTATACGCCCTCGCTCAAAGTCCGTCAACTGCACATACGGTTCACGTCCACGCTGTCGCGGCATGCTACCAGTGTTAAAGACTGCGATGGAGCTCCGTATGCCACGGCAAACTGGCTGACACTGACGACAGCGGTGCACAAATGCTGCGCAGCTGGCGCCATTCGACGGCCAACACCGCGGTTCCTGGTGTGTCCGCTGTGCCGTGCGTGTGATCATTGCTTGTACAGCCCGCTCGCAGTGTCCGGAGCAAGTATGGTGGGTCTGACACACCGGTGTCAATGTGTTCTTTTTTCCATTTCCAGGAGTGTATTTCGGGTCTGCTAAAATCTCTCTTTTGGTCCCGAGATCTGCAGTGAACAATTCTATCAAACGTTTGCTATAATTTTGTCGAGATATAGTCCCCGACCCTTTTCCATTTCAGTCTTACAATTTTCTCTAGCATGCCTGTGACCTTCTTTCTCTTTGGAACATCCTCTGATACTTAAAACGATGGCACTGTAGTGTACCCACAAAAAGAGCTGAAGAATTTTATATTGTAATCAAAAAGGGCACAGTAGCAACAGAAATCTAAATATGAACCTAAACATTCAGTATAAAATCAAGAGTATACACAACACTGAATACAGCATACAAGGTTCAATTATCGGCGTTACAAAACTTAACTGACAGGAACTGCCACCAGACAGCGAGACTGAAAGGGAGGAAAGTATGAGAGGGACGAGAAACAGGGGGCACGAACAAAATGTTGCAAAATCACAGAGTACTCCTCATACGATATTCCTACAAGGAACCAAAACGTGGAGGAAAATAATTATTCTGGGTGGCAATTGACAATTTACAACCCAAAATACAGAGCAGTCCATTTTTTTTTGAGTCTTCAGTCTTGGGATTGATTGGATGTAGCACGCCACGAATTCCTCTCCTCAGAGCTGTAGATAGGGAAAAACTGGCATTTAAAGTAATCAATGGTGCAGTTCCCATTGCATGCGCAGAACATCGTTAGAAAAAATGGTGCAAGTAAAGTACAAGGCATTAGAATAGCAAAGAAAGAAGCTGATGAAGGTCAAATAGCACTAAACATTCCTAAACAAAGCCTAGTACTAAGGATTATTTAAATCAGAAGAATGTATAACAAGAGTCATTGAGAGTCTTGTCAAGTTTAACAACCACGAGATACAGAGTAGATGTTAAAATCCGACAAAGTAGGAGAGAGTACATAATAATAGAATATTAGTTTGTCACTATTGTCATGAATTGTGATATACTTGCACTTTGTTTCGTAACTATGTTCCGTGGGAATAGTAATTACATACACTATCTGTTTGATAGTCAGTTGGTGTGGCAAACGTTATGCAGTAAAGATGCCTCTCTTCATTGCAGTTTTTTCCTATCTACATCCTTGTTCTTGTGGTTTTAAATTGTCATCCAGAAGAATCATTTAACTTTACGTTTTGCATCATTGTGTGAAAATCGTATTAGGAATTGTCTGTGAATTTACCATGTTTTGTTGCTGCCCACTGTTTCCCTTCCCTGTTATGCTGATTTTCGTTTTCTTACTAGCCCTTCTCGTACCTTGTATGATTTATGTTCTGTTATTACACTCTTGTTTTCATTCTATATGTTTATGTATTATTTTAAAGTCACTAACAATTTGTTCCTACTCCAAATTTTTTTCTGTAAAATTTGGAGTTGGAATTAAAGTCCAGATTGAAGAAATAAAAACTTTGAGGTTTACCGATGACATTGTAATTCTGCCACAGACAGTAAAGGACCTGGAAAAGCAGTTGAACGGAATGGCCAGTGTCTTGAAAGGAGCATATAAGAGGAACGCCAAAAGAAGCAAAACGTTGATAATGGAATGTAGCCGAATTAAATCCGGCGATACTGAGGGAATTTCTTTAGGAAATGAGACACTTAAAATAGTAGATGAGTTTTGCTATTTGGGAAGCAAAATAACTGATGATGGTCGAAGTAGGGAGGATATAAAATGTAGACAGGCAATGGCAAGGAAAGCATATCTGAAGAAGAGAAATTTGTTAGCATCGAGTATTTCTATGGAGTGTAGCCATGTACGGAAGTGAAACATGGACGATAAACAAAACCCAAAATAGGATAAAAGCTTTTGAGATGTGGTGCTACAGAAGAATGCTGAAGATTAGAAGAATAGATCATGTGACTAATGAGGAGGTACTGATAGAATTGAGGAGTAGAAAAATTTGTGGTACAAGCTGACTAAAAGAAGGGATCGATTGATAGGACACATTCTTAGGCACCAAGGGATCACCAATTTAGTACTGGAGGGAAGCGTGCGGCGTTAAAACAGTAGAGGGAGATCAAGATGTGAATGCAGTAAGCAGATTCATAAGGATGTAGGCTGAAGTGGTTATTCGCAGATGAAGAGGCTTGCACAGGATAGGGTGGCATGGAGAGCTGGATCAGGCCAGTCTTTGGACTGAAGACTTCAACAAAAACAACGACCATTTATTCATTTATTATGCGGTTGCAAATAGCGGCACTGTACCAATTCAGTCTTCAGGTTTTGTAACGCAGCTAACTGAACTTTGTACTCTCTGCGCGCTGCTCTGTGTACTCTTGTTCTTAGAATGGTTTTTGGTTCATAGATAGGTTTTGTTCCAGTACTGAACTTTATGGTTTCAATTCGAAGTTGCAGCTATTTGTGCGTGCACATTATAGCGTCATTGCTGTTATACATTCCCACTACCTGCTGGAAAGCTCTGTTAATTACGTTTTGTAATGCTGTCTTCCTATCAGCTGACTACTTGCGCTGACGGCTAACAAATGTAACTCCATGCTATGTATGAAGACTTTCCATTTTGGTATGTCTACTTTTTGAGCATTCTTCTCAACAGCTTATGTAGATCTACTCTTAGTGACTTTCGTCAATCACAATTGTGTTTAGAGCTCTCTGCTTTTATTGTCAGACGTTCCGATGATGGGCTGTGCTCTAAAGGTGTCAATAAATAAAAATTTTTGAACAACAGGACATTTCAGGTACCTATTCAGCAATGGCGTAAGTCTCCTGAAGTTTACGTCATGCCATATACCTCCTGAGTGACGTTATTTCGCATCTTAAGACACTGATATCGTTGCACGTGTTACGCCACGGTTCATTGTGTGAGATTTAGTTTTACCAGCACTTGTCTTAGTCACAGTCGTAGCGTCCACACCGTAAATTATAAATGGTAGTCGGCAAATACTACCCACCTTAGCTTTCAAGTTCTACATCTACATCCATACTCCGCGACCCACCTGACGGTGTGCGGTGGAGGGTACTTTGAGTACCTCTATCGGTTCTCCCTTGTATTCCGTTCTCGTATTGTTCGTGGAAAGAAAGATTGTCGGTATGCCTCTGTGTGGGCTCCAATCTATCTGATTTTATCCTCATGGTCTCTTCACGAGATATACGTAGGAGGCAGCAGTATATTAAACTGCTTGACTCCTCGGTGAAGGTATGTTATCGAAACTTAAACAAAAGCCCGTACCGAGTTATTTGGGGATGCTGACTAGCTCAGATGTAGTGTGCGATGAATTTCTACATTTTAGTTGTTTTACCCTAGTTTACTCTTCTGGTCAAAGTAGATGTATTCATCAACAGCTTCTACTGCCTGTTCTGTCTGTACGTGATTATTTATCTGGGATTAGTATTCAGCTAAATCTACATGATTAGTCTGCAATTCACAATTAAATGTCTTGCGTATGGTTCCTCGAACTACCTTCAAGCTATTTTTCCACTGTTCCACTCACGAACAGAGCTCGCTAAAAACGAACACTTAAACCTTTTCGTGTGAGATCTGATTTATCTGACTTCTCAGCAATTTGGTCTCAATTATTTTGCAGTTTTTGTTCCCCTAATGTTCATCTCTAGGCCCAGCCCTGCAGGGACAAATTATATTTCTTAGATCATACGCTTTAGTTCTTCCAACTCTTAATGTCATCATCACAAATTATACACTATTCTCTCATGAATTATATGTATATGTCATTATATACGTTTCTTCTCATAAATGTAAGCTAGAAATTGAAAAAAAAAAAAAACAGTGAGTTTTAAATGATGAAATAATCGGTAGCTCTCTTTTATGTCAGATTCGTATATCGTTTATGTGTGGTACGATCACGTAGGTGCTTCAGAAGCATTAGTTCGGCCGAAGCTGTTTCCGGCTGGACTTCCAAATAATTTATTGTTTCGACTAGTTGCATAGAAGCCCCTCATTTTGTCACAATGTTATCAGATTGACGCCATTTTCGTAAACTACGTCAGCATCATCAGTATTGTCAATGTGCTGCGCTAGTATTAGTCGTGGGAAAGAGGAAATTTTATCAAAGGTCAATAAACGCGCGGTTGGACGATGTAATCTGGGGCCGCTAGCAGTGAGTTGAAACAGTCGACAGCTAGTAGGCCAGAAAATACAAAAATGGCACTCACTAGCGCAATGCTGCGATGGCACTATTGCGCGCACGAATTGCTTTGTGTGAAGCAACAACGAGGCAGAAAAACCGCAGCGTTGCTTGAAGTTATTGCGATATGAGGCGAGGAACTAGGCCAGAGCCAAGTGAAGATTTGTAGATGGCTGAGATTGGGAATGTATCCCTGCCTCTCTGACACTACGTCAGAAGCGAGGGGAAAGGCAGTTTAAATAGGTACTTTTATCTTGGGCCGGAGTGAGCCAGGTCAGTCGAGCTTCGGGACGGACCTGTGCTGGTCTACGCTTGTGGGAGCCAGTTTGGCAGCGATGTTGTAAATATTCCGTATAAATCTGAACTTTATTTCTATGTACACTACTAGACATTACAATTGCTACGCCAAGAATAAATGCAGTTGATAAACGGGTATTCATTGGACAAATATATTATACTGGAACTGACATGTGATTACATTTTCACGCAGTTTGGGTGCATAGATATTGAGAAATTAGCACCCAGAACAACCAACTCCGGCCGTAATAACGGCCTGACACGCCTGGGAATTGAGTCAAACAGAGCTTGGATGGCGTGTACAGGTACAGCTGCCCATGCAGCTTCAGCACGATACCACAGTTCATCAAGAGTAGTGACTGGCGTATTGTGACGAGCCAGTTGCTCGGCCACCATTGACCAGACGTTTTCAATTGGTGAGAGATCTGGAGAATATGCTGGTCGGGGCAGCAGTCGAACATTTTCTGTATCCACAAAGGCCCGTACAGGAGCTGCAACATGCGGCCGTGCATTATCCTGCTGAATTGTAGGGTTTCGCAGGGATCGAATGAAGGGTAGAGCCAATGTGCGTTCACCGCCATGTCGCCAAACAGGGATGCGACCATCATGATGCCGTAAACAGAACCTGGATTCATCCGAAAAAAAAATGACGTTTTGCCATTCGTGCACCCAGGTTCGTCTGGTAACCGCAGCCACGGTCTCCGAGCTGATAGTTCATGCTGCTGCAAACGTCGTCGAACTGTTCGTGCAGATGGTTGTTGTCTTGCGAACGTCCCCATCTGTTGACTCAGGGATCGAGACGTGGCTGCACGATCCGTTACAGCCATTCGGGTAAGATGCCTTTCATTTCGACTGCTAGTGATACGAGGCCGTTGGGATCCATCACGGCGTTCTGTATCACCCTCCTGAACCCACCGATTCCATATTCTGCTAACAGTTGTTGGATCTCGACCAACGCGAGCAGCAATGTCGCGATACGATAAATCGCAATCGCGATAGGCTACAATCTGACCTTTATCAAAGTCGGAAACGTGATGGTACGCATTTCTCCTCCGTACACGAGGCATCACAACAACGTTTCCCCAGGCAACTCCCGTCAACTGCTGTTTGTGTACGGGAAATCGGTTGGAAACTTTCCGTATGTCTGCACGTTGTAGGTGTCGCCACCGGCGCCAGCCTTGTGTGAATGCTCTGAAAAGCTAATAATTTGCATATCACAGCATCCTCTTCCTGGAGGTTAAATTTCGCGTCGGTAGCACGTCATCTTCGTGGTGTACCAATTTTAATGGCCAGTAGTGTACTTGTTCGGGCTGTATTCTGCCTCCTCGGACACAACACCAGAGCGGGACGGAATGAGGGCAGTGACAGCGGTCTGCAGCGGGTTCAGGACGAGCCACGTTCGCTTCCCAGCTGGCGTACCGGGGTCTAGGCGAGAGGAACGCTGCGGGAGGTGCAGCAATGCTGAAACAGCGTTGGAGACAGCGGAGGGTGTTGCCATCCGGCCAGCACCACAGCTGCAGGCTGCTGCACCGCATCCAGGAGGGCGCGGGTTCGAGTCCGGTCCTGTCCTGGGAGCAGCGGCGGTCCAAGGGCCGCGGGTGACCAGTACATCCACCTTTGTCCTATGGTCGGACAGAGCACTCCAAACGGGGCGGAGGCCGGCGAAGACCGGGGACTGTAGCAGTCTCCGAAATAGCGGCAGCGGCGCGGCGCCAGCCGCTACGCCTCGGCAGGCGGCGACCGGGAGAACAGCGGCCTTGTTGACACCAGCAGCGCCGTCGGCATAGCGTCGGCATACCAGGAGCTGCTGAGCCGGCTGGACTTTGGGGACAGGGCGCAGGCGGTACACCGACGCTCCGCTGCGCTCTCAGAAGCGCTGTAAATTATGAGAATATAGTAATGCCACCAAATACCGCTGTATCACTCTGCACTGGCCCTTGACGGTCTTGTACTCGGCCTCCTGACGAAAGACGGCGGTGGGTCCCGGCTTCAGCCAACACCGACTCAAAGGAAGGCCTCGGCGCTTGTTGGTGACGTCACGTCAGCTAGGCACAGCGAACGCGAGGTCTGTTGCAGGCAGAAACGCCTGGGGGTGCTTATCACTGTAAATCTCGTATTTTTGGACAAAATGTTTGGTATTGTTTTGGATTCCGCAGTTTTATTTAGATGAAAGATTTTCTTACTATCGTCAAGTTACAAATGAAGATCATAGTTCTGTATTACTGAATCCTGTCGAAACAAATGTAGATCAATGCAAGCTTCGGAAATTTTACATTCAAGTAATTATGTTTACTTGATCCATTTTGCTATCGAAACTTACCCCAACCCCCTTACAATGAACTCGTTTCTTTTATTTATTTATTTATTTTCGTTTGACATCGTCACTGGAAATGTGAAATAATTTACATGTGTAAATGTCTAACTGTTGCCAGTCATTAGATTACAGTCATTTTGACGAAAGTAACTATAAACAGGAAACAAAATAGCTCCATACATCGAAAATACTGCTGAGCTTAAACTTTATTAAACATGCACATTAGAAAAGATAAAAAAATTTTATTTGATACAAGAAGTATCTCTCTTTTGCCTCTTCTTCTGTCCCTCACCCCCTCCCCCAACGTGTACAATCGCAAGATATTTCATTAACATTCAGTGCTCCTCACCCCATAATCAACAAAGATACCTAAAGAACAGCACCAAAATGTTCACAGTTTCTTGTGAAAGCAACCCAGAACAAACGTAACTTCCTCAGATTTCCAAGTAAGGTAAAGAAGGACGAATTCTGTTGCTGCTGGACGATGAAGTTGTTTTTGTATGTCAATCCTTAAAAGAGGTGGAAATTTAAGTTGAGGAGTACACTATCTGTTAAGAAGTGTAATGAACTGCACAATTAATTGATTGCGGAAATCCCTCAGAAAAATGTGTGTTGGTCAACTACCGCCAATAGTTTCACTTCTCCTGTGTCAGAGAGGAAGACACCAACATTATGAGTATGCCTGCAACGGACCTGGCGTTCGCTGTGCCCGGCTGACGTGAGTCGGTGTTGCTTCAGCTCGGCCATCTGGAGTCTCGGGTTCGACGATCCCGACAACCCCACAACAGTTGTCTCCAGACGAACAAAATGTGGTAATTTCGTCATTAGATATCGTACTGAAGTCCTTTGCGTCATAACACGTATGGAATCCTTGCAAATTATTTCTACATCCTACGCAGTGCATCTAAGATTTTTTTTCTGTGGGTTCTACGCTTTTCTCTCTCTTTGATGTCATTTTGGAGTTGCAAGAAACAGTGTCACCCAGTGATGTACTTGTCAGTGCCAACTGGACACCTGAAACCTTTTCAGAATCCATGTATGGCGTTTCAATGAATTTAAAGTAAATGATACTCGTTCTACGAAGCAGGTACTGAGAAAAAAAGTCGACTCTGGTATATCGGAGATCGGCGTAATGTGTCTTTCGTTTGATTTCACGCCGTCGTCTGTCGTTTCACATCTGCATCAGGTTAATTATTTTGATCGGTACGTACCTAGAACACTTGAGCAATCAGGTCCTCGTGTACTTCACGATGTCAAACGTATGAGTTAGGCCTAACTTCACCTCTGGCAGCTTGAAACTTAGCAGGCGATATTTCGACATTATCCGAAGACCACACAACTTCAGCTGTTCCTGACGGATTCCTGGCGTTGCGTTTCAATTCTTCCGAATGGCTGTGATTTAGATCATCTCAGTGTAAAGCTTTTTTTTCTATTTTCTGAAAGTAATTCCCAGATTTACAGGCGTATAACATTATTGAGGGTGTAGTTAGCTCCGCAGTCAGATAACTTTCTTTTCGATATCTGCGACCGGCTATTGCTCTGACACTTTCCAAAACTTTTCATTCCATCTTCCAAGAAATAAAAATTGATAACAGTAATCAAGTACTTACCTTATTTTTTCAACGGATACCTCCATACATTTCTTCCTCTAATCTTCAATCCAGACATAGAGTCTAAAACTGATTTTGTTGATCGTGTTCCACAGCTTCGATAACTTGTAGAGGCCATATATTGTAACACTTGAAGTTGTTGAATCCTTGGTTACTAGTTGTGCGGCTGGATTCAGTCAGAGACCACACTCCAGTATCAATTGTACAACATTATGGATACAGGACAGGTTTAATGCAAAATGGATATTTGAAATTTTTTGTACAGGGCGCACCCGCAAATGTTCTAGGGCGCACCAGTGCGCCTTGGCACACACTTTGAGACAAATTGATATAAACAATACTTACAGTTTTTGTTAGTAACAGGTGTAACATATATCTCAAAAACAGTTGTCAAAAGATAACGTTTCAAAATATTATTTTGTTATCCATCGAGTGTCCACTACACAACTATCCAAAGAATATACAAAATGTAATGGCAAAAAAGTGCTGTTGTTCAAATGTGTGTGAATTCCTAAGGGACCAAACTGCTGAGGTCTTCGGACCCTAGACTTACACACTAATTAAACTAACCTATGCTAAGAACAACACACACACCCATGCCCGAGGGAGGATTCGAACCTCCTGCTGGAGGGGCCTCGCATTCCGTGACATGGCGCCTGAAACCACGCGGCCACTCCGCGCGGCTTGCTGTCACGACCAGTATTATGTTTGTAATAAATTATCACAAAATTTTCTACATTTTTTTTGTTCTTCAGTTCAGGATGTTCACTTGAAATTAAATTCCTATCTTTAGCGTAATGTGAAAATATTTCAATCTCTTCCAACAGATCCATGCTTTTACCATTCTCTGTTTTGTGTATAACAGTTCCACTGCTTTCAATTTTGTCATCTACATGTTTTTCGTTACTTAAATCTGTAGTAATTGTCGATGGTTTGATTTTGTAAGTGTTACAATGTTCTTTATATCATAAACTTTTTATTCTGCATGTTGTCGAATGTAAAACTTATTGCAATCGTTGCAATGTGTTTTATATATGGCTGATTGGAGGTATTGCGATATTGGGTCAGGTTTATATCCAATATTGAACTGCATTGTATAACTAGTCCGAAAAAAAATTTTTTTCACGTTTTACGAAATATGTGGGTAATTTTGTCAGATGTTTGTCCGATATAATGTATGACTGAATAGTTTTGTTTGTGTTTTTCCTCCTCAATTAGTAACGTTATTTCTCTCTTACTTACCTTATAGTTTTTTTCTTATATCCGTAGATTTCACTAGCAAAATCAAGGTTGTATCAATGTGTTTCAATGTATTTAGCTCTACGTCATTGTTGCTATCAGACAGTGGGAAGTGGGCTCTTCTGTCTACCATGGCATGAAGAAATGCGTTATGTGTCGTTGAATGACATGATGTTCTGTGAATTATTCCAAAAGACATGCCTGATTTCCGGAAACATGAATATTAATACGAGTATGAGTTTCATTTCCATTTTCATTGTAGACAGTGATATCTAAAACGTTTACGCTCTTCTCTTTTACATACTCAGTTGTGAAATGTATGTTTTTGTGAAGTTAACTAAATCTCTGATGGAGTGTGGATTTTGCTTCTTTTGTTCCATTGAATAATATAATTGTGCCATAACATTTTTAATACATTATCTTGTCAATTAGGATTGGTTGTTCTCTGAAGAACTTATTTTATATCTGATAAACAGAAATGTTAGCTAATCTTCCTGCCACGTTATAGCCCATGGTTGAGCCTTTATTTTTCTTGAATATTTTGTCATTAAAAATAAGTAGTTATAGAGAAAGTTAATGAAGTTCGATAATTTCTACCTCACAAAGTTTACCATTTTTAAGAAAGTTGTTCGTTGGAATATTACTTACTTCGTCTACAGGGACTTATGTATATAAGTTTACCACATCTAATGAAAGAAAATTACTCTCTGGTATGATGCTAATGTTTTTAATCTGGTTAATGAACTCAGCTGTGTTCTTCAGAAAATATAGATTATTTAAAGTATAATTTTTCTTAAGTTTTTTGTTAAATTTTGGCTCAAGAGGTGATCAGGGCTTACCCTGTAATTTATGGTTAGCCTTACAGGGATATTATCTTTATGTGTTTTCATTGATACCCTTAATTTAATTGCAATTAAAAATAAATAATTCAGCAGCTTCATGGCTTACAATATGTCATTTGTGCAACCAGACAGAGGCGTTGTATTGAAAGTTTAATTCACTACAGGTTACTGCTACTATCACCAAGATGTCTGCTAAAACCTGGTCTATCGAACCAGACTAATTCAACCAATTTCCTGCATATAGCTTTTTAAGTTCGCTGGTAATTGCCTTATTGCTAGCAACTTAAATAATCCTTTGTATATGTCATAATATTTGCCCGATACGAAAATTGTTCTTCTCTGCAACTTGTAATGTAGTTTCATACATGGAAACCATACTGTGACACATTTGCTCTCCCAGTATTTCTCGTGTTGTTTTTGACAAACGCTTTAGAGTAGTAGAAAGATAATGTATGACTAAATCATAGCGAGACAGCAATTATACAGGATGTTTGACTTTCACTGATACAAACGAAATGGGTGAGTAGAGGGTAATGAAACAAGCGTACGTACAAGTGCAGTCACGCCAATGTACCAACAATTTTTATGTGTAAGGCTATGTATATTTCAAAACGCCGCAAGTGAGACTTAAATTACAACTTGATAAATTGTCCTTGTTTGATCTGGGTACTCAAGTACTGCTAAACAGCTGGTGTGGCCCTTTTAGTGTTATCGTAAGATCTATACTGTTCTTCTGGAGGGCTCTAGCTTTTAACATGGGCTGGGGGTGGTCCTGTCGGTTAGCTGGCAACGTGTGTGTCCATCCCTTATCGTAGGGCCTTCTAGCTTAACACGATTCTGCTCTCGGCTTCTGTTCTCGTTTCTCCCCTTGGAACTGCGTCTGTCTTATTACTATCGTAAGATCTATACTGTACTTCTGAAGGGATCTAGCTTTTAACATGGGCTGGGGGGTGGTCCTGTCGGATAGCTGGCGACGTGGGTGTCCGTCCCTTATTGTTGGGCCTTCTAGCTTAACACAGTTCTGCTCTCGGCTTCTGTTCTCGTTTCTCCCCTCGGAACTGCGTCTGTCTCACGGTGGGAAGGTACGACATGCATTTAGGCATTCTTGTGTTAGTCTGTGGTATTCCATTTGCTCACTCGTTACTCGTATTACTTTGGTTAATTTAATGTCACGATTTATTCGGAGCTATGTGACATACTACTGGATTTGCTTATCATGTCAGGGTTTTCATGGAAGGTGTTGGATTTGCCTGACGCCTTACAACGCAAAAGAAACTCGTATTGGCAGGCGTATTCAAATACAGAGATGTATAAACAAGCAGAATACAACGCTGCGGTCGGCAACGCCTATGTAAGACAACAAGTGTCTGACGCAGTTGTTAGATCGGTTACTGCTGCTACAGTGGCAGGTTATGAAGATTTAAGTGAGTTTGAACGTGGTGTTATATACAGCGCACGAGCGGTGGGTCACCATCTCCGAGGCAGCGGCGAACTTGGAAATTTCCCATACGACCATTTTACGAGTATATATACTTAAGGCTAACCGGCCATTGATCTTCTTCTTCTGTGCGGATGCACACGCATTGCCCGAACTCTTACAGGAGTCGGTTAGATTGTCTGCCGCGAGTAGTGAGTGTAATGGGCAGGGGCACTACGAATGTTGTGTGTGGCCATTAAGTTGGGAATGTGGGTCTCACTGGGAGCGTGCAAGGGATAAATACCTGCAGTCGCACTGTCCTCTGTGTCCTCAAAAATGGTTCAAATGGCTCTGAGCACTATGGGACTTAACACCTGAGGTCACCAGTCCCCTAGAACGTAGGACTACTTAAACCTAACTAACCTAAGGACGTCACAGACATCCACGTCCGAGGCAGGATTCGAACCTGCGACCGTAGCGGTAGCGCGGTTCCAGACTGAAGCGCCTAGAACCGCTCGGCCAACCCGGCCGGCTCTGTGTCCTCGGTAGCTCAGATTTGATAGAGCGTGTGCCATGTAAGCAGGAGACCCCGGATTCGAGTCTCATTCGGAGGACACATTTTCAACTGTCCCTGTTGATGTATATCAACGCCTTTCGGCAGCTTAGGTTCTTGATTTAATAATCATTTCATTTCACGAGTGTACCGTGAATATCAGGAATCCGGTAAAACATCAAATCTCCGACATCGATGCGGCCAGAAAAGGATCCTACAAGAACGGGATTAACGACGACTGAAGAGAATCATTCAGCGTCACACAAGTGCAACCCTTCCGCAAATTCCAGTCTGGGCCATCAACAAGTGTCAGTTTGTGAACCATTCAACGAAACATCAACGATATGGGCTTGCGGAACCGAAGGCCCACTCGTGTGCCCTTCATGACTGTTCGACACAATGCTTTACGCCTCGCCTAGACCCGTCAACATTGACATTGGACTGTTGATGACTGGAAACATGTTGCCTGGTCGGACGAGTCTCGTTTCAAATTGTATCTAGCGGATGGACGTGCACGGGTATAAGACAACCTCATCAATTCATGGACCCTGCGTGTCAACAGGGTACTTTTCAAGCTGGTGGAGGCTCAGTAATAGTGCGGGGCGTGAGCAGTTGGAGTGATATGGGACCCCTGATAGCTGTAGATACGGCTCCCGTCTGATCACCTGTATCCATTCATGTCCATTGTGGATTCCGACGGACTTGGGCAATTCTAGCAGGACAATGCGACACCCCACAAGTCCAGAATTGCTACAGGGGGGCTCCAGGAACACTCTTCTGAGTTTAAATACTTCCGTCGGCCACCAAACTTCCCAGACATGAACATTACAGACCATGCGTGGAATGCCTTGCAAGTGCTGTTCAGAAGAGGACTGCATCCCCTTGTACTCCAATGGTTTTGTGTACAGCCCCGCAGGATTAATGGTGTCAATTCCCTCCAGCACTACTTCAGAAATTAGTCGAGTCCATGCCACGTCGTACTGCTGCACTTCTGCGTGCTCGCGGGGGACCTGCACGATATTAGACAGCTGTAGCAGTTTCTGTGGCTCTTCATCGTATATCTACGTACGTATCTCGTTTTTAGGAATCTGTACGTCAGTTGGTAGAAACAGAACTCTTTTACAATCACTTTGTTGTTCGTCCGTCAGCCTGTTTGTCTGTCCAACTGTTCAAACGCCTATTTCTCGGAAACGGATACACATATCAAGCTGAACTTTATACCACATACTGAGGTGTGTGGTCTGTTGGCAGTACAATAACCTTTTGGTTCTGAGTCAATGTAGTAAAAGATAGAGCAGTTTATGACACTTATTTTGATACTAACAAAGTCACTCAACAAGACCTTCGTAGAATTACGAAATTTGACAAGAAGCAATGTTTCGCAGTAAAAGTAAAGGAAAAATGCGAAAATTGTCAGTTTGTACTTATATCACACGAAAAAATATTTCATTTGTAATTTGTTATTCTAATTTAAACTTGAAATTAAAACATTCTCTAAAGTCTTGGAATCCCCTCAACCGGTACCTTACCAGCATCAAAGTCGAATCCTCGATTCCCGGAATGGATGAACTGTCTATATACATAATTACCTTTGTGCGGACCCCTCAGTATGCGAGTCCTGCTCCCTCTCGGCCATTTGTTTTACAAAGTTTCAGTGTCATCTGCCTAAATTACTCGAATCTGGTCGATTTTTTTTTCACTGCCGCACGGTATTCACTCTGCGCTTACACGTCCTGGGGGAAATTAAAATCCCTCTCGTTAGTAGTTGGATGCAGATTATGACGTCCAGTTTAATGAAACAGTTACGTTTACTTAGAAAACTAAAAAAAGCAGCTGCTGCCAGTTAATCTCTCCGTGTGCTGTCGTAGTCTCACTTGTGAAACAAAATCATAAGCGACTATGTCTGTCACTTCACACGGTCAGCCGGCCGCTGTGGCCGAGCGGTTTCAGGCGCTTCAGTACGGAACCTCCCTGTTGCTACGGTCGCAGCTTCGAATCCTGCCTTGAGCATTCATGTGTGTGATGTCCCTAGGTTAGTTAGGTTTAAGTAGTTCTAAGTCTAGGGGACTGATGACCTCAGATGTTAAGTCCCATGGTGCTTAGAGTCATTTGAAACATTTTTTTTCACACTGTCACTTCACTGACAGATCTTATGATGTTATCTTGTTCACTGCATCCCGTACGTCCTACAACTGATTATATGGTGTCTATGACAAATTCAGAGACTATTCAGCGTCCTGGTGTGTTTTTCTGGCCGCCCAGTATTCTCTGCAGCTAACATATACCTAGGCAGCAGTGGAATGAAAAATCTAACCCAATAAACACTAACGGTTGCTGCATCTACGATATCAGTGCCGATTAATGAATACAAACTTAGACATTGTGTTTATCTCACACCTGAGATAAATAATATGCGAATGTAGGGCGTTCGTAAGAACTCAACATCGCCCCCTCTTGTGTAACACTACAGTTCGGTGGAGTTCTAAATTCAGCTTATGGAAAACCGCTGAACGATTTCCTACTGCGACAGCAAGTATCACTGTATCTCGTGAACGAAAAGCCGCTGATTCACCAACGAACAAAAAATTATTAATCACAAACACTTTGACCAAAAAGTATCAAACATATACTCCAGTTTTTCAGTACCTCTACGTAAAGGTCAACTCAGTCCACGTGCTATGGCGAGCACATCGGTACTCACCGACAACCATGTCGTCCTCTGCCAACGGCGTCATTGGATGCACTATGAAGGGACGTGTGGACAGTACACCTTTCTTCTGACCATTATTAGTTTTCCCTATCTGGAGCCGTTGTTAGTCTGGAAAGCAGCTCGTCAATTGTCCTCAAGTGATTGAGTGCACCCGATTCCAGTTCACCCAACAAGGAAAAATCCCTGATGGCATCGGGAATCGATTTAGTTATTTGAATTCCATCCTTCTGCGAGCTTATTTTCAGTAATGAAAAGAGCTTTTCCTACAGATGAAGACTGCAGTAAGTACGTGATGACTGCTGAGTGTGTCTAATCTTGCTTGAACTTCTCGGGCGGAATGACAACACAGGAGGGTCAGAGGACGTGCCTGTACTTATTACTGTGTTTAGGACTTCGATATACTTAAAAATACTGACGTGAGTGACGTGGGTGCCAAAATCCAGGTCGTAGCGAAATGGACTCAGGCTACCAGTGTGCCAAAAGGCTAGTAACAAGTCCTTCCAGAAGGACTTCACTACGAGGAGGTCGTAAGACGGTTTGACTGGCTCTGACGAATTGGCAGACGACAGAAGCTGAAATCTGGACAAGGGTCACGGGCAGAGTGTATCCCCCAACGATCAGAAATAGACTGCTGGAATATGGGTTGAGCTTTCGGGATGTCATGCACCTATTACTGCTGACAAGATACCACAGATTATACAGACTTGCATTGTTCAAAGCCAGAGTAAACTAGGACAGTTATGGTGATTGTGTGTTGTTCAGGGATATGACTGGTACCTATCTGTGGCTGTCACAATGACGTGGACATATTCGGAGGCGACACGGTGAAAGACGACAGGAAGGAAAGTTTATCGATACCCATACCTCTCAACCTCTGGAGTCATGGTGTGGGAGCTGTTGGATGTGGTAATGGGACTGATTGGGTGATTGTTGAAGGGAGGCTAAATGCTTATCAGTATGCGACAAGAAGATAAACGTTGTTGTCATACCTTCGTGACCAGGGTTCCAGGTGGCGTATTCCAGTGAGGATAATGAAATATCCTACACCGCAGTTCGCAGTGCAGATGCCCTCTGTGATGTATCGATTCCTGACGGGCGTGCACGGTGTCCTGAGTTGTCACTTCTGTCACTGGATGGGAGACATTTACTTTCAGACAGTCCCCAGTCAGAAGCCTTCATGAAATGGCACAGCCTCTGTTCCAGACATGGCAAGGAAGTTGTCATGCTGACATTCACCATATTTAGTCGATGCAGGTTTTGGTACAAGTGTAATGCTTAGGTTTAAAGAGCGGACAGATGCTGGTTATACGCTCTCACTACCCTGTACAAGGCAGGAGTGCTCGCGACCTTGTACGGTACTGTACAGATTTGTTCAAAGTGCTGGCTGCATGAGCGACTCTGCATCAAGTTTGGAGCTGAGAAATTCGTTCCAGTCTGGTTAGGGCCGGTTTGCACGGTTTGCACTATGTGCCATTTGTCACGTGGCGCCACATTGGGTGGCTCCAACCCTTCGGGTAAGGCTGGAACGACAGGTAGCACGGTATTAAAAGTTACGAATTTTATACTCTTACGTAATCAAATGTAGCCTTTAGTTCCAACAATCAAAGTGCTTATCCAGTGATGGACTACGACATTCTGTCCCCTGTCTTACGGGAGATAGAATGCCGCCTGTTGCCGATGCGATCATGTGAGGTTTTAACCATTTGACCACCATTGGGACGGATCACTTCTGTGAGTGGATGATAGACAGACACTTTCAGACAGTCTCCAGTCAGTCCCACGGAAAGTTATTAGACAGACCACTGGAATTTGTTGCGTGTTATTACTATGTACCACTGTAATACTGGTAAAGGGAAGGCTACTACTGGTTATCAGAGTACTTACAATTCCAGATTGCTGCTGTAGGTTGTGTTATCCCCAAGTTTCATTGTTAACACCCGTCTACGTATTGTCGCATTAGTTCGCACCTGCAGGTAGGCAACCCAATTAGCAGATTCCCAAAACGGCCTGCCTTAGCGCCTTCTCGGGCACATCACGCCAACGACTTGCACGTACGAGCTGCCGCTTGTCGCGTCGCAAACGAAGCCCATATTGAGTGTAAGTTATAGACGCTCTGTCCACTGACGTCTGACAGTTCCCAGTATGTCTTGCAGTTTTTGCGCAGCCGTCTTTTGAAACACAGGAGATAGTTATGAATAATCCTGCGTCCTATCCCCAAATACCTTCCGCAAACCTTTCGGAAAACGAAATGGAGGGAAATATTCTTTTCATATTGTTACATCTGACTAAGACATACATTAAAATAACTATACATTATTGTTTTTGAAATAAAATTGGTAATCAAAGGATTAAGGAAAATGCATAAGCGGAGCAGAGACAAATAAGGAATCACTTTTTACGACGATTCGACGCCACCTAGGGATAGCGTCCTTGATTAGTAATCGAAACGTCCTCGGTTCCGGGTTCGAAACCCTCCACCGCTTAAACTTTGATTGATAATCAGCATTGGCGGCTGAAGATTTCCGGTGTAAGAGGAGCTCATTCTGCCAACGGCCATGTCAAACAGGGCAGAGGTTCAGAGTACTCTCTTGTTCTTGCGGTAGGAAACTGCCCTTAAAAGTGGAAGAATCAACTATGATCAAAGGCATGACGCAGAAGGCGATGGAAACCACTTCATTAAAGATACATAATGTGTATCCACAGCACATACTGCCTGTAATTGAAAAACTGTCACTATGATCTTTCTACTGGCAAAAGATTCCGGAATGGTCCCACATTCGCACCTCCCGGAGGAAACTGCCAAGGCGGAGGTGATCATGACAATAATGATTGAATAACCAACGAGAACGTGATAGAGAAGGCAGAAAATCTGAAAAGAGAAAAGCAGAGGCTCTGTATAGATGTAGTAGGGGTCAGTGAAGTGAAATGGAACGAAGACAAGGATTACTGGTGAGATGAATATAGGATCATACCAACAGCAGCAGAAAATGGTATAACTGGAGTAGGATTCGTTATGAATAGAAAGGTAGGTCAGAGAGCGAGTTAATGTGCACACTTCAGTCATAGGGTTGTTCTTATCAGAATCGACAGCAGACCAACACCGACAACGATAGTTCAGACGTATATGCCAACGTAGCAAGCTGAAGATGAAGAGATAGAGAAAGCATATGAGGCTACTGAAAGGGTAGTACAGTACGTAAAGGGATACGAAAGTCTAATAGTCATGGGGGGCTGGAACGCAGTTTTAGGTTAAGGAGTAGAAGAAAACGTTACAGAAGAGTAAGGGTTTGGGACAAGGAACGAGAGAGAAGAACGATTAATTGACTTCTGCAAGAATTTTCAGCTAGTAATAGCGAATACCCTGTTCAAGAATCATAAGAAGAGGAAGTATATTTGGAAAAGGGCGGGTGATACCTGAAGTTTGAGATGAGTGAGGAAGAATAAACACGCAAAGAAGAGGGATACGAAGGTACTAAGGAATGAGAAGATACGCTTGACGTTCTCTAAGGCTATAGATACAGCAATAAGAAATAGCTTAGTAGGCAGTACAATTGAAGAGGAATGGACATATCTGGAAAGAGCAATCACAGAAGTTTCAAGAAGAATGTAGGTACAAAGAAGGTAACTGCAAAGAAATCGTGGGTAACAGAAGAAATACTTCAGCTGATCAATGAAAGAAGGAAGTACAAAAATGTTCAGAGAAATTCAGGAATACAGAAAAATAATTCGCTGAGGAATGATATAAGTAGGAAGTGCAGGGAAGCTTAGACGAAATGGCTGCATGAAAAATGTGAAGAAACCGAAAAAGATATAGTCGTCGGAAGAATTGATTCAGCATATAGGGAAGTCAAAAGAACCTTCGGTGAGATTAAAAGCAAGGGTGGTAACATTAAGAGTGCAACTGGAGCTCCACGGTTAAATGCAGAGGACACAGTGCATGGGGGCTTAATTATTATTAATGCAAATACTTTTATGTTTTTTTTTTAGTAGCTGTCTGTCCGATTACGAAGTCTCGTAAACGGTTGGCCCTGACTAGTTTTAGTACGCAATCTGACTGCATAGAATAACAACAAAGAATGAAAGAAAATTTCCGTTAACACAATTAATTAATTAAGTCCCCAGCAACTATAAAACCTACGAAACAAAAGCACAAGTGTAACTGTTCTGTGTGTGGAAGTGTGATTCCACGTACACATCTGATACAGTTCTTCTTCAATAAGACAAGAAATTTTAAATACCATTTATACTGAAGCAATTAAAAAAAAATACTATAATTGCGCAAGAAAACCAGAATTACACTCTAATACAAGAACACAAGCCAGATGCTTTGTTGACTGAACCTGTAATGACGCATTATTTAAGACATTGAAATAATAAAAAGAAAAGGGAATTTTTTTTACCTTCATATATATTGACGAAAAGCACTCTGATCATTACAATATCTCCATTCGAACGACATCTGCTGTCTAGCCCATCAAAACTGCATAAAACATGGAACAAGCACTCCCTACTACAACATCTCAACACCGACTCACTACCACCACATCTCGATAACCACTCCCACCACGACTTCTCGACCAGAACTGCCAGTGGAGGCGGCCGAATAAAACTCTTTGGCGCAATCTCTGGCGCTGTGGCTCAGTGTAGCCACCTTTCAACAGCGGATAGGTGGAAAGAGAAGTACGTTTACCTGACTCTGACGAAGGACTGATTGTTACGGCCCAATTCCTGCGAACGATCATCTCGGAGACGGCGTAGCTGGTCTTCTGTTTACGCCCCACTCTCGTGAGTGTCCATGTCAAGTGGATGCAGGACGGTGTAACCACGACAAGGCAACAAGGCATGGGACGTCCACACTGCATCACAGAACACTGATGTCGGAGCCTCAACCTATTTATAAAGTAGAATAGGCGGCGATGTGTGGCAGTTCTGACAACGATCTATAATGCTGGTGCAGGCACAGGTGTTACTGAAGAGCACCGTTCAGCATCAATAGCTGAACACGGGGCCCCGCAGCAGACGACGTCTATGTGTTCTCATGTTAATCCAACTACATCATCAATTACAACTGCAGAGGTCACGGAACCATCGATATTTAACCGTGGATCAATGGAAATATGTCGCCTGGTGCGATTAATAACTTTTTTCTTGAAACAAGTAAGATGGTCGCGTCTGGATACGCCGTCATCCGGGCCAAAGGCTTCCTACCCTGCGTAGCCACCATGACAGCTCGGGACTGCGTGGTATTACTGCGGACCACGGACCACCTGCCTCCCTTCATGGTCGATGGCATCCCCGACGGTAATGGTGTGTTTCTGCAGGATGACTGTAGCGCCACAAGGCCATAATCGTCCTATAGTGATCGGTGTAGCATGACACTGAACTCATGTTGATGCTTTGCCACCAAATTAGTCTCATGTGAACTCTACTGATCGCATCTATGACGCTGTCTGACGTTAGCTCTGTACCTACAGTCTATTGGCCCGTAATTTACTGTCATTGATCGACCTTTTGCATACACATTTGAGGCCACACACCTCCGGAGTCTCGTTTCAAATTGTATCGAGCGGATGAACGTGTACAGCTATGGATACAACCTCATTAATCCATACACCCTACGTGTCATCAGGGGACTGTTAAAGCTGATGGAGGCTCTGTAATATTGTGGGGAATGTGCAGTTGGAGTGATATGGGACCCCTGATACGTCTACACTCTGACAGGTGACATATACATAAGCATCCTATACGATCACCTGCATCCATTCATGTCCATTGTGAATTCAGACGGATTTGCGTTATTCCGCATGACAATGCGAGACACCAAACGTCCAGAATTGCTACAGATTGGCTCCAGAAAGACTCTTCTGAGTTTAAAGACTTCCGCTGGCCACCAGACTCCCCATACATGACATAACTGTATCAGAGATGCCTTGCAACGTGCTATTCGAAAGAGATGCCCACTCCCTCGTACTCTTACGGATTTATGGACAGCACTGCAGGATCCATGGTGTCAGTTACCTCCAGCACTACTTCAGACATTAGCAGAGTCAATACCACGTCATGTTGTGGCACTTCTGCATGCTCGCGGGACCCTACGTGATATTAAGCAAGTATACCAGTTTCTTTGACTCTTCAGTGTATAAAGGTACGGCCAAACATTAAGGAAATACTCCTCACACATAAAGAAAGAAAATATGTTATGTGGACATGTGTCCGGAAACGCTTACTTTCCATGTTAGAGCTCATTTTATTACTTCTCTTCAAATCACATTAATCATGGAATGGAAACACACAGCAACAGAACGTACCAGCGTGACTTCAAAGACTTTGTTACAGGAAATGTTCAAAATGTCCTTCGTTAGCGGGGATATATGCATCCACCCTCCGTCGCATGGAATCCCTGATGCGCTGATGCAGCCCTTGAGAATGGCATATTGTATCACAGCCGTCCACAATACGAGCACGAAGAGTCTCTACATTTGGTACCGCGATTGCGTAGACAAGAGCTTCCAAATACCCCCATAAATGAAAGTCAAGAGGGTTGAGGTCAGGAGAGCGTGGAGGCCATGGAATTGGTCCGCCTCTACAAATCCATCGGTCACCGAATCTGTTGTTGAGAAGCGTACGAACACTTCGACTGAAATGTGCAGGAGCTCCATCGTGCATGAACCACATGTTGTGTCGTACTTGTAAAGGCACATGTTCTAGCAGCACAGGTAGAGTATCCCGTATGAAATCATGGTAACGTGCTCCATTGAGCGTAGGTGGAAGAACATGGGGCCCAATCAAGACATCACCAACAATGCCTGCCCATACCTTCACAGAAAATCTGTGTTGATGACGTGATTGCACAACTTTGTGCGGATTCTCGTCAGCCCACACATGTTGATTGTGTAAATTTACAATTTGATCACGTTGGAATGAAGCCTCATCCGTAAAGAGAACATTTGCACTGAAATGGGGATTGACACATTGTTGGATGAACCATTCGCAGAAGTGTACCCGTGGAGGCCAATCAGCTGCTGATAGTGCCTGCACACGCTGTACATGGTACGGAAACAACTGGATCTCCCGTAGCTCTCTCCATACAGTGACGTGGTCAACGTTACCTTGTACAGCAGCAACTTCACTGACGCTGACATTAGGGTTATCGTCAACTGCACGAAGAACTGCGTCGTCCATTGCAGGTGTGCTGGTCGTTCTGGGTCTTCCCCAGTCGCGAGTCATAGGCTGGAATGTTCTGTGCTCCCTAAGACGCCGATCAATTGCTTCGAACGTCTTCCTGTCGGGACACCTTCGTTCTGGAAATCTGTCTCGATACAAACGTACTGCGCCACGGCTATTGCCCCGTGCTAATCCATACAACAAATGGGCATCTGCTAACTCCGCATTTGTAAACATTGCACTGACTGCAAAACCACGTTCGTGATGAACACTAACCTGTTGATGCTACGTACTGATGTGCTAGATGCTAGTACTGTAGAGCAATGAGTCGCATGTCAACACAAGCACCGAAGTGTACATTACCTTCCTTCAATTGGGCCAACTGGCGGTGAATCGAGGAAGTACAGTACATACTGACGAAACTAATATGATTGGCAGAGGCGGACCAATTCCATGGCCTCCACGCTCTCATGACCTCAACCCTCTCGACTTTCATTTATGGGGGCATTTAAAAGCTCTTGTCTACGCAACCCCGGTACCAAATGTAGAGACTCTTCGTGCTCGTATTGTGGACGGCTGTGATACAATACGCCATTCTCCAGGGCTGCATAAGCGCATCAGGGGTTCCATGCGACGGAGGGTGGATGCATGTATCCCCGCTAACGGAGGACATTTTGAACATTTCCTGTAGCAAAGTGTTTGAAGTCACGCTGGTACGTTCTGTTGCTGTGTGTTTCCATTCCATGATTAATGTGATTTGAAGAGAAGTAATAAAATGAGCTCTAACATGGAAAGTAAGCGTTTCCGGACACTTGTCCACATAACATCTTTTCTTTTTTTGTATGTGAGGAATGTTTCCTGAAAGTTTGGCCGTACCTTTTTGGAATTTATTGAGAGCACCTTTTGTTGGTGAATCCCGTTGTGTGTGTGTGTGTGTGTGTGTGTGTGTGTGTGTGTGTGTGTGTGTGTGTGTGAGTGTGTGTGTGTCCGAAGTCGTGATTAGCCCACAGGAGCTGCTCACAATATTTTTTTTTTTTTTTTACACGGACTTTCGTTCCACAGACTATCATCATGTATCATGAATAAGTATAGTAGTTTAGTAAGCGAAATAAAATGAATGGTCTCTGTTCATCCATTGTGGACATGGGACAGAGGCTGGTCAAATACTTAACAATGAATTTCGCCAAAGAGCCACGAAATGGAGATGTTATTTTATTTTCGCTATCAGATTCGGGAATTCACGATGCCATCTTTAGGCCCCGTATGCACCTGTAAAAAATACGATATTGGTATACTGGGGACATATGTTTGTGGATGTCGTAAGTTCGTAGCCCAAGTGTTTCCTTCGAAGACGTGACTGCAATTTGCAGGTGGCGCGCAACTGCGCGGCTGTTTGGCGAATTTCATTGAAATAAAAGGAATGGGGTTAATATAAAATCCAGTAATCATCAATGAATAAATTATTATTTTGCATCACTGATTTTATATCTTCTTGTAAACTGTTGTAAATATTTATGGTACCTCATGATGACTTGTACTCCGGAAGAGGATGCTTAGTAAGAACGTTTAATTGGCAGATCTTGTCGGTGAAACAGGACCGTTTCCAGATATTTACGAGATGTGCAGCACCATATTTATAAAGTATACTGCGCATTCACAGTGTGAGCTTAGTTTCCGTCCTGTTTAGTTGTGCTTTGATGAATTACCATGTAACGTATTCAAGTGCGTACATTTAACTGTAACGTGAGTTTGATTTTGAAATTTAGTATCCTTATATTTCACTACCCCACCCTCTTTCCTTATAAACAAATCAGCCTATGATGTCTTCCTAAGAAGTGCAAATCGGTAAGAACTACTTGGGTGAATGAGGCTGAAATACATACTTAGAAACATGTGTTCATAAGACGGTTACAGTGTTTGACTAACTTAATTTGCCCAGTCCGTGTCTTCTTCTTCTTCCTCCTTTCTTCGTAGGCTAAAGTATGTTTCCTTCAGTATTTCTCAATCTACCATGAAATTGTCGCTCCGACTTTTCCTTGGACGATCAATAATTCTTTTACCAGCCGATGATTTACCTGTGACTATTTTCAGAATCTTCCTTTCATCCATCCTATCTATGCGTTAGTTCCAGTCATGCTTTCTCTTATGTACGCTTTGCAATATATCCCAACTTATTATTAAAAATGCATGTGTAAATTCATAAAAGGTTCATATACGTTGGATATAAACAACACTGTTCAGACAATGAAGTCAATTTCACGTAATAGTACACGTAGTTAAAAGTCGAACGTCTCACCATAATAACTATTTGCTTAAAAATGAGCCTAGCTTCATACGAGTGTGACGACAACTGACGTCTTAAACGGCATATTATCGGGAGCAGAAGAGATATCTAATTTTCAGGGTGCATGTGGTTTCTACATGTACAGCTGTGGTGACCTAGTCAACATTTATAATAGTTGAAAATCGTAAAAGAAAATGATCTGCGCCGTTGTTTAACATACGCGGCTGGTTGCCTCTTGCTGTATCTGAAATAAATTAAAGTTCTAATAATATGTGCTTGTATGGCTTGCACATTTTACTTCTCTTGATTAATGAAGTCAGCTTTTAGCGAATATGTGGGCAGCGCGCCCAGCTTTAGTGAATTTAGAGAATATTGCAGCAATGGCGGCCAACAATTAACGTACATCTGGTTCACTGAAAATGGCAATAACTCAGAGGAAAAGTGCTTTACACAAATATGAACATTAAATAAAATCAGTTATTTCATGATAACAAATCATCATATTACAGACTTTTCCATCCACGTAATAAAATGTTAACGCACTAATTAGCGTCTAATTCTTCGAAGGACTTGACCAGAAGTAAGTTTTACTAGTACCATTGTCTTGACACAGTGTCAACAATGAACATTGTTGCATTGCATATACGACTGTTATCGTAGTTTACTTGGTATTGTGCTTTTGCCACTTCGCGTCTCTTCACACGCAAGAAAATATTTGTATAGTACTTTTTCCATTTCCAGGCGACAACACAAGCCCCCTGAAAAAGTTTGTCCATAAATATCACATTTCATGCGTCAAATGTGTTGTGTTTGGCAAGAGAGCCAACACCGTTTTACTAAAGGAGGCCGAAATGCACGCGTTTTAGCTCACGCAGGCTGGCGTGAGGTCTGGAACATGACAAGGAAATTAGAATTTAGAAAAACGGACGTAGCTGGTGGAATACTTAACTTTAATCCATTAATGATGAACGTCGGCTTTGATGGTACATGATTCACAATATCAGTAGTAACTGATAATGGCGCCTTGCTAGGTCGTAGCAAATGACGTAGCTGAAGGCTATGCTAAACTATCGTCTCGGCAAATGAGAACGTAAGTAGGCAGTGAACCATCGCTAGCGAAGTCGGCTATACAACTGGGGCGAGTGCTAGGAAGTCTCTATAGACCTTCTGTGTGGCGGCGCTCGGTCTGCAATCACTGATAGTGGCGACACGCGGGTCCGACGTATACTAACGGACCGCGGCCGATTTAAAGGCTACCACCTAGCAAGTGTGGGGTCTGGCGGTGACACCACAAAATGTTTCCACATTGCTGACTTGAAAATTATAGTTTCATATAGTCAAGTTTCAGTAAACTCTTTTTACGAACACACGCGTACAAAAAAATTGACGTTAGGCCAGTGTTAGTGATTAAATGTTCATCGACTAGTTTTGATAATCACATAGTATTTAAAAGTATACAAAATGTGTCACTGCAAAAGCAGTTGTCATCTTATAATTATCTGTTGTGTACTTTTCAGTGTGTGTGTGTGTGTGTGTGTGTGTGTGTGTGTTTGTGTGTTTGTGTGTGTGAATGCAGCTTGGAAAAGACTTCAGATGCGAAGCGGAAATTGTTTAAAACTTGCTCCCCCAACTGTATTCACAGACTTTAGGAAGCTGGGAACAAAACAAGTATAGAGGCTTCAAGCTGCATCATCTGACTGTATAAGTGACTATTAACTTCGTGAGTTATGTTCTTTCAGGTGACTTTGATTTGCCAACAGTTAAAGTAGTTTACGCACAAGGTAAATATGACAATTCAGAAACATACATTGCGACTGAAAATAGTTCACTCAAGTACCTTATGACCGGTGAGATAAAAGTGTTGGTCTTTCATATTGCTGTTCGTGTACTCTGCACTGTTAAATATTTTCGGTTCATAGCGATTTGTTTATTTCTTTAAACAATTTTACGATCTTCGTTCTGAATACATTATTTTTATATACGTCGTCGTCGGCAGGTAGCAGTCGTCTACGTGGCTGGAATTCAAAGGTTGCCAGTACCGTACGGCGGCAAAGCTGCGAGATGGTCATGGGTTGAAACTTGCACCTTTCCACTGTCGGCGTTGTACGGACTGTAAGATGCCCCAGAACTACATCTCGTTGGAAGCAACGAGTAGTATTAGTTGAACTAATTTATACTGTTATACCCTGCAAGAAAATACCAGTCGCACATAGTTTGTGGGTATCACTGATTATGACCGTGTTGTATTCTGCAATTAATAGCCACGATCAACTCGTTTAGGCTTGCTATTCAATCAATGGACCATGTACGTGGACACTACGTACTAGGTTTTGCACTATTAAAAGCGTCCACCTAAATGCCAACGTCGGCAGTTTATTTCTATTCCATTTTCCGGATTTGGCAGCATTCGCAGCTTCCGAACGATCGCACCATATACATTACTGTTGCGCACTGTGTAGGTACAGTCTGTTTCGCAACTTGTTGCACTAGGTACACTCTGATACAGTTCTTTTGGAAAGGGTCTGCGTGTTATTATTACTACATCTTTAAGCTACTGTAATGAGAACGTCCTTTCGTACGTAGTAAAGTTTTCAGCACTCTAAGAGCGTCTTTAAGTCACTGATACACATCATGCAATGTGCTAATCAGTCACCCACATGTCTTTTCTTTTACGCGTATGACTTTCTGCACTGGGTAACACATAATTTGAGGTACACTTCAGTGTTCGTAGTTCACTGTGTGTACAGTACATACATGAGGATATTTTGGTCAGTTCACTTAATTATTTCGATCCTTCCACTGTATACATGTCAAGAAATTCCCAGTGTAGATGTGTTGTTTGCAAGGACTGACTTATGCAGCCTTTCTACAAAATAGCAACTTCCTTTGAGTTATTGTCAATTGATCATTACCGGGCTAAAACTGCCGTGAATGTTTTACATAAGTGTTTCATTCCGTTTCTTCGGTTACATATCATCTGAATCAGGATCTGTAAGCACATCTTCGCCTTATCTAAAAACACTAAACGCGAAACACGAGAGAAATCGCAGTCTCACAGTGTCCAAAAAAAGACTCACAGAAAAAATTTGACTAAAAACGTCCTCACATAAGAAATTAAAATACGATTTAGTTAAATATACTTATGCATATCAGTTAGTATACCAGCTATGCAAGTATCTTAACCGATAACCGTTTCTTCTTTATTTTTTGGCGTTACAATTTCTTACATTAATGGCTTTGTTATAAGAATACACGTTGCACAATTTAAATGTGACATCATATATATACATACATATTAAATAAATATTAATACAGAAGGAATAAAATCTTGCCATAATTAACAAATAGTGCATACTTGTTCTCGTTTCAAATATCTCGGGGTAATTTCAAATCAGGATTCTTATTCGTTATACCTAATGTTCTGTCAGAAACATGAAAGTAATGCTACACTTATCAATAAACATGTACATACAAAGTAACACAAAGCAGAATACATAACGACTACAATGTACAAAGAAAAGTACCTAATTTATGCTTTAGCACAATACTTCATTTGATGTATGGAAACATTTAGTATCGACACATGGATACAAATCTTATCTGACTTAGTAAAGCAAAAGCAAGTCTTCTGGTCCAGACTGTATACCAGTTAGGTTCCTTTCACAATATGCTGATGCAATAGCTGCATTCTTAACAATCATATGCAACCGTTCGCTCAACGAAAGATCCGTACCCAAAGGCTGGATAGTTGCACAGGTCACACCAATATTCGAGAAAGGTAACAGGAGTTATCTACTAAATTACAGGTCCATATCATTAACGTCGATATGCAGCAGGATTTTGGAACTTATATATTGTGTACGAACATTATGAATTACCTCGAAGAAAAAGGTCTATTAACACACAGTCAACATGGGTTTAGAAAACATAGTTCTTGTGAAACACAGCTAGCTCTTTATTAGCATGAAGTGTTGAATGTTACTGACAAGGGATTTCAGATCTATTCCGTATTTCTGGATTTCCAGAAGGCTTTTGACTCTATACCACACAAGCGGTTTATAGTGAAATTGCGTGCTTACGGAATAACGTCTCAGTTATGTGATTGGATTTATTTCCTGTCAGAGAGGTCACAGTTCGTAGTAACTGACGGAAAGTGATCGAGTAAAAAAGAAGTGATTTCTGGCGTTCCCCAAGGTAGTATTACAGGTCTTTTGCTGTTCCTTATCTATATAAACGATTTGCGAGATAATCTGAGCAGCCATTCTAGGTTGTTTGCAGATGACGTAGTCGCTCTTGTGCAGAACTGGACGAAAATCGTCCTAGGAAACCTTTCTCGAACTCTGCGAAGCAGTGACAACTTTCCGCAACTTATAATGCCCACAACGAGGCTTCTCCCCTTATGTGCGGTATTGCAAACTGTATTTTTTGCCGCTCGGTCCACGACCGACGCAAAACACTACTGAAGTTCTTTATAAATACAACATGGTGGATTGTCTTTTTGTTCTCATTAAATGTCTGGAATTCCCGGTGCTTAATCAAGCTTTCCTCCAGCATCAGACTGGCCAAAGTTTGTGCTACTGGTTCTAAGCTAGTAGTCATTCTGTTTAAATTCGGAAAGTGTGAACTCACACGACCTGCATCTCTGTGAAACACAGTTTGAAATGGTGATGTATCAAAAGGTTTGTCCCCATATTGAGATGGAGAACGAGACACATTCCTGTGTTTGTAATGTCTTTCACTTTTTATTTCTTGTTCAGGTTCTCTGACCTGCTTCCTACTTTGATTCTGCCACGCTGCAAACGTGAAATGAACTAAATTCTTAAGATTCTCAAATTCCTCTCGCAGTCTCTGGCAGGTGTCATCCTCGCCAGAGGCTACGTCTGATGCTGCATTTGCCATTTCTAGCTTAATACTCTCTTTAATTGTCTCTTTCATGTCTTTGTTTATTTCGTCTACCGCTGTGGCCAGCTTTTACACCTTTTGTTCTAACTGATCCTGGTTCAGATTTAAACTTGCCACATCGTCACTAAGTTGTTTCACAGTTTGTAGTAGATCTTTGCAACTTGTTTGCAAAGCGTTAGTATCACTACATATATGTGACAAGTCTTTCTTGATAGTATCCGTGAGAACCTTGTCGTGAGCATCAAGTACCTCATGTAGCCTTACTATAATCCGTTCATCATAAGAATAAACCTGATGGAAACAAACACAAACGCGATGATTGGTCAGGAGCCGTAGCACACGCAGACTGGTGTTGTTACACTCTTGGAAGTAGGTCTTACTTATGTATTAGATATCTTATTACTAAGTTACTTTAAATGAAACTTTACGATGTTCAAATGTATTAATAGCCATGAACGTTTTACTTAATCACGCTTTAGCTACGTAGTTTTTATTTTAAAAATCGTGTACAGTCGCAGCCTCTGCAACAATGTGCACTGATTGTAACGCTGTTAGTGCGCAGTATGAAATTGGCGGAGGCTGCTTTCTGTTCCGTAGTGAAACACGCGCGTGGAACACGGTTAAAAAGTGCCGAGAAATAGGCTGTTGATAATGTCTTTCATAAATTTACGGAGGTAATCGGCTTTAAAGTTTGCCCACTTTTGTATTCAATGCAGCTGATAAATCCAACTTCAATGAATGTGTAGCACAGTTGGTAGCGTAATGGAATGTCAGCCAAATGCGGTTATTCGTGCGTTGGTTGAAATCTCCCCAATTTCATTTTTCTTTCTTGGTCAATATGGAATACTGGATCTCGTAATTATAAAACCCATCGTAATTTTTTTTATGAATAATGCATGTCTTCTTGTTTGTAATTACATATTGGACATGAAATTCCTGATTCCATTTCAAATGCAAATTATTAATTATCGATGTTTTACGAAAGACTGTTCATGAAAGTTGTTTAAATTAAGAAAAGATAACAATTTAATTTTTAAGGCAAAAAATGAAAAACCAAATACTCTTTATTTAGACTATGTCCATCGTTTTATACCACAGAGGTAGATAAGTATCGTGAAACGAAAACGTCTGCCATGTAAGCAGGAGATCTTGTGTTCGAGTCCCGGTCGGGACACACATTTTCAACATGGTTCAAATGGCTCTGAGCACTATGGGACTTAACAGCTGTGGTCATCAGTCCCCTAGAACTTAGAACTACTTAAACCTAACTAACCTAAGGACATCACACACATCCATGCCCGAGGCAGGATTCGAAACTGCGACCGTAGCAGTCGCGCTGTTCCGGACTGCGCGCCTAGAACCGCGAGACCACCGCGGCCGGCTTTTCAGCATGTACCCAATGAAGTAAATCAACGCCTGTTTGCAGCTAGGGTGTCCATTTAATTATCATTTCATTTCTAGCACAGCTGCATGGTCATCCACGTTAACTGTTCTTTCGGGAACAGATACTTCCGTCATATATACGCTGCTGGGAACCGTAAATGCAACACCAAGAAAGACAAGAGGTAGCACAACAAAATTTATTTTGTAGATAACATGTTGACCAAGTATCAAATGATTACGTTTACAGACGTCTGTGACATGTGGTTCCTCCCAGAATCAGTAGCCAGAGTAGCCGCCATTGTTGGAGATCTCCGCTGCCACACGTCTCGGCATTGAGTCAAAGAGACGTTGGATGTGTTCCTGGGGTACAGCAGCCCACGCAGCTTCCACACGTTGCCAAAGATCATCTGGTGTGGCAGCTGGGGATGTAATCTGGGTCACTCGTTGAGCAACCATGGACCACATGTTTTCTATCGGCGAAAGATCCGGAGAGCGAGCCGGCCAGGGAAGCACTTCAATCTGGTTATTGACGAAGAACCTTTGGACAGTGCGTGTCACGTGTGTTCGCCCATTATCCTGTTGAAATTTGGCTGTGGCCGAGCCCTGAAGGTAAGGAAGGACAACTGGCTCCAGCACCTCGGATATGTAGCGCCGGCTATTTAAAGTACCGGCAATGCGTACTAGAGGCGTGCGAGAGTAATATCCAATACCGCCCCATACCATAATACCCGGTGCAAGACCAGTGTGGCGGTGCATAATGCAGCTGTCCAGCATCCTCTCTCCACGGTGTCTCCACACTCGAATCCGACCATCGTGGTGCTGCAGACAGAAGCGTGCCTCGTCAGTAAAGACAACGTCATTCCATTCTGCCGTCCACATCCGTCTGTCATCACACCATTGGCGACGGAGACGTCTGTGGTTCTGCGTCAATGGTAGACGAAGCAATGGACGTCTTGCGGACAGACCACTCTGCTGTAAACGGCGTCGAATGGTACGCGCAGACACTGGATGATGCGTTACAGACGCAATGTGCTGTGCTATGGTTCGGGATGTCACTGAGCGATCCGTCACTGCCATGCGCACAATTTGCCTATCAGCACGTGCAGTGGTGCACCGAGGTGAATGCGATCGACCACGTCGGTCCGTCGTACCCTCCTGCATCCAACGGTCACATATCCGCATTACAGTTGTTTGGTTTCGTCCAACACGACTAGCGATTTCTTTGTATGATAATCCACAATCTCGGTAAGCCACTATCCTTCCTCTGTCGAACTCGGATACTTGATCAAACGATGTTCGCTGTTGTCTACGAGGCATAACTGATCGTCTTGTGAAACAACCACAAGGTAAACACACGTGCCGAACGTACACTCGTCGAAATCGCTAAGCCTTAAATGGCGCTATGAGGTGGCGCCACAGGCGCGCGTGATGTGCGTCTGCGCTGAAATTCTAATCAGTTGCATATCTTATCGCTGCAAATCCATGGTGTAAATTTCACTTGATTCGGATGCTTCCTTCAGGGTGTTGCATTTACGACCAGCAGTGTAGTTAAAATATGGCTTCCCGGCCATTGACCTTCTTGTGCGAATGCACACACTATGCCCGAACTCGTACGGGACTTGGTAGAGTAATCTGCCACGAGTAATGAGTATGATGGGCAAACATCTATTAGGCGCACTACGAATGTAGTGGTGTGGACATGTTGGGAATGTGGATCTCACGGGGAACGTGAAAGGGATAAGTCCCTGCAGACGCACTATCCTCTGTGCCCGCGGTGGCTCAGATGGATAGAGCGTCTGCCACGTAAGCAGGAGATCCCGGGTTCGAGTCCCGGTCGGGGCACACATTTTCAACATGTCCCCAATGAAGTACATCAACGTCTGTTTGCAGCTAGGGTGTCCATTTAATTATCATTTCATTTCTAGCACAGCTGCATGGTCATCCACGTTAACTGTTCTTTCGGGAACAGATACTTCCGTCATATATCGTAGAAATATGAAATACAATGATTTCAGCAGCATCGAGCACATCATACAAATGCTGCATTTTTACATTTGCCACTCTACCATTACAATATGAACCCAGCAGAACTGATATGGAGCCAAGCTGCGGGATTTGGTCCGAGAAGTAACAAGACTGTTAAGCTGTCAGACGCACTAAAACTAACGCACGCAGCTTTTTCACACGTCACTGCCGAATGCTGGCGGGATATAGAACGGCTTGTAGTAAAACAAGAAGAGAAAATGCTGCACCTGGTTGACTTCGTGGATTCTGTTGTTGATAGGCTCGTTATCAATGTAGCAGGTGACACTTCCAGAACTGAAATCTATTTACTGGATTCGGATAAGGAAGGAGCTAAGAGATTGCCAGACGACTGACTGTAAGCAACATCTTCAGTGGCCTCTGTATTTAACTATACGGTGAAACCCTTCAGTACTCTCTTACGTTACACACAGCTTATGCAGAAAAACTACCCTGTGGCTAAGTCAGGAATTTTCATCATTCTTGTTTTTAATTACAGTAGTACCTTATCTAAAAACGATAACATTTTGCGGTTTTGGTCTAGTCGTCTAAGGAGCTCATTGTGGGAGATTTGCAGTTTACTATTTCATTCTGCTTAAAAATTTAATGACATTCGGAGCTGTATTGCTCCTCTGCTCGTCTCTTTTCACGTGTTAACTGCAGCTGGCCGCGTCACTGCAGGCTAGCTGTACCAGCTGACCGGCTAGTGCCGTCCAAGTTAAATGCGCCGGTAAAGCTGTTGTTCCGTATTATCGGTAAGCCGATGCGCGCTTAACGCACAGCACAAAACGTTCCTTTATTATCATACTTGACAGTACTCCAGACATCTTGGCTGCAGTCCCATGTGAAACGGAAATTCAATGAGGTTCCAGCAAACGTGGAAGAATACGTAGTTCAATGTTTACATCAGCTTTATTCTTATGACGAATGGATTATAGACTCTCTTTGTCACACTTAACTAAAGCTTCGTTAAACTGTCTAAACATTTCTTTCTCCCTAAGGACTTTTTTTCACGTTCTGTTCTAAGATTATTTGTTTTTCTTCTCGTTGCCCTTCCAAGATTATTTTTTCTTCTTCTTCTCGAAGCCGTTCTCTTTCCTTTTCACGCAATTCTAACTTCAGTAGCAATACAGAAATTAGACCCTGCACCTGTCCTATCACTGGCAAAGGATCAGTTGTGCCTGCCCCCTGCCCTGTAACATCGACAACGCTATTGTCACCTAACACCGTAAGTACACTCGCTAGACACGTCTCCGCGTTCGGAATTTAGTGTCTCAAAACATTCGCCACGTCCTTCTGTCTGGCATACTTGGGCTTCAGAAGTCACTTTGTCCATAATAAGAATACCGTCTAAAGCTGCTAATCTCTCGTGGTGTTCCGCACTGGGGATTCTTTCCACGTCACTCCTGCGTTTCTTCGTTAGCCTAACCATAATGATAGGCAATGTCAACCCAGTATACACGAACACACAACATTGCACTAGTAACAGCTAACTACAAACAAATACATATCCAAAATTCTTCCACTGATATGAAATAATTACCCTTGACATTAGTTAACACTTAATCAACTCATGCTATGTAAATTATTTAAAAACTGTTTATGCAAATCTGTTTAGCTGCATGCCCAGCAGTTTCACTAAAACATGACCTGTAAATTGCAAAAACATGCACATAGCTTCTTACCTTGTGTAGACTGCTAGCTCTGTTTGTCGTTTAATTTTACTGGTGTATTTTCTTGAATGGTTAAAGTTTTGTCTTTCTCGTTCAAAGGTCTCAATAGCCGTACATGAAAGGGAAATTACAATCACATTAATGGATAGAAAAGGCATATACATGTACAAAAGTTCACTTATCTACAAATATTGAAAAATGTTAATTATTGTATACATAGAGATTACGATTCTCTGGCCCCACGTTGGGCGCCCCTGTAATATACCCTAACTTCTTATTAAAATGTATGAGTAAGTATCATACGAGGTTCATGTAAGTTGCATGTATACGATACTGTTAACAGAATGATGTCCATTTCACGTAATAGTACACATAGTTAAAGTCGAACGTCTCAAGATAATTACTATTTGCTTAAAGATATGGCTAGCTTCATAGTAATGTGACTACGATTATTCTCTTAAACAGCAGATTTAATAGGACAACGTGAGCTATCTTATTTTCAGGGTAAATGTGGTTTGTTTATATGTAGTTGAAAATGTAAAATAAAATGAATTGCGTCATTGTTTAACATACGTGGCAGGCTGCGTCCTGGTGCACCCGAAATAATTTAAGGTTCTTATAATATATACTTGTATGGCTTTCACATTTTATTTCTCTTGATCAATGAAACCAGTTTTTTGCGAATATGTGGGCATCAAGTCCAGATTTAGTGAATTTAGAGAATATTGCAGCAATGGCGGCCCATAGTTAACATACAGCTGCTACACTGAAACTGGCAATAACTCGGAGGAAAGGTGCTTTACACACATAAGAACATTAAACAAAGCCACTATCTTAGTTAACGAACAATATATTCTAAGATGAAGAACAGAAATTATCACATCGCAGACCTTTCCATCCACGTAATAAAATGTTAGTGTACATGTTTGAGCCTTATTCCTCGAAGGACTCGAACAGATGTAAGTTTTACTAGTATCACAAAAAAATGGCTCTGAGCACTATGGGACTTAACTTCTGAGGTCATCAGTCCCCTAGAACTTAGAACTACTTAAACCTAACTAACCTAAGGGCATCACACACATCCATGCCTGAGGCAGGATTCGAACCTGCGACCGTTGCGGTCGCGCGGTTCCATATTGTAGCGCCCAGAACCGCTCGGCCACACCGGCCGTCTACTAGTATCACAGTTAGGGTTGTCAACTTTAACTGGACCCAAAACGGGACCACTCAAAAATGTATTATTATTATTGTTGTTATTGTTATATTACTGTTATTATGATTATAATTGTTATTATTCACAACACATTTCACAATACATACAATGTAGCTGCTACAACAGAAAACACCCATTTACTTAAGATGACACTCACTGTTAATACTGCGAATCAAGTTTCTTTGCTAATTATATTTTGATGTTATGCTCCTTCTCTGATTTAACAGCTTTAACAATTTCTTTCCCATTGTCGGATTTGCCAAATTTATCAAGTTCAGCATATTTCATACGGTAGTTAAAATTACAAATAGTTTGCCTTTCATCATTTCCGCTTTCAGTCTGTCTCCTTCATTGCTCCAGATATTTAGTATCACACTAAAAATCCGCTCTATAAACGCACTGGGCGGTGGAACTGCTACCACACATTGAACAACTTTCAGCAAATTATGTGCATTGAATCTTTTAAAAAAGTCCCCCATTTGTTTGAAATGTTTGAGTCTGGCAAGACTTCATTCAGTGCACATGTTTCAGAAAATAGTTCGCCAGCGTTTAATTTACGTTGAAATAATCTGTGAGTTCATCATATTTTCCATTTTAAGGGGCTCTTCGAGATTTAACTGAGATATATGCTTGAAAATTGAATTTTTACTCAACTCAAACTATTTTTCTAGATATTCCAGAATCCTAGTACAGACTTACTGAGCATCTCTGACAAATTTTGCTTGTTCATATTACAGACATTTTTTCAGCTCCTGTAATAACTTGAATCCGCAGAAAATAATTCTTTGTCTATTAATAATTTCTGTGCGCAACTTCAGAAATACAGAATATATTTCAGTTGTTTTTATATAGCCACTTTCCACGTCTTTTATGGTTGTGTTAAATAAATGGGTAACGTTGTGGACAAAATAAATATAAATCTCTGTGAGTGATACTTCATTGTCCACTTCACTGTCGTTTTCGTAGGCTACGAATGTCCAGATACGTTTGGCAGTATTATCTTCACTCTGGCTTAGAAAATAGGACTTCAACAATGACCAGTTCTGGAGCAATCTATCTACAGCAGAAAAAAAGAGTCAAGAAGCGTGTAGGAACAGGCCGGAGTAGTGGATAGTACTCTGACCACAGAACTCAAGAAAGTGCTTCAGCTCATTCAAGTTCTTCGCGTTTGAAGAAAACTCATTGAGTATCTTAACCACTAACGGTTCGACATCGTGTGACAGTTGTTTTAGTCCATATTTCGCAGTATTTTGCAGTATATGCATGTGACCACGTCCCGCAACGTGATACTCCAGATATTTTTCCCCAACTCCACTAAAACAGATTGGTTTTTCTTGTAATTGACAGAACATTTGTCCGCACCAAAGCACCTAGTTGCAGTCCTGAAAGACCCGTCTTAATCATGCTCTCTTTAAGCTTTTCGGCTATAGAAGTTGATTTTCGTCAGCGTCTTCGTGAAAATTTAGTAACAGCTGTAACCGTTGTCATTTCTTGATCAAAGTACCAGATACAAAAGGAAGTAGTTTCATATTTCCTTTATTTGAGGCATCACATGCAACCGAGAATGGAGTTGTGCGAACTTTTTTCAGTATTTGTTGCAGAGAATGTGGAGCCAATAATTCTCGACTATAGCTCAACTTTAGTTCGTCCACAGTGAATTTTGTATTTTAGTTTCGAATCTTGGAACAAAACGTGAGACAGGAGAGCATCTCTACAATCTTGCGAGAGGTAGCTGCGATGAAGTTTCACTCATTGATATATTAATATGAGTTCCGATGCCTACACTGCCTCTACGTTACTAGTTCCCTCTGGCACGAAATTTCTTAGCACCTTATCAATATCAGTCTTGGGACTGGAATGATGCTTTACCGATTTCACTGAGGCGTATTTCACTGTAAAACTTACACGGCATGTTTTACAATATCCAGTATATTCACCTCGTTTCGAAAGTAGCCCCGAAAAGTCTGTTTCTTATAGCCGTTTGTCATTGAAATGAAAATCAGTGAAATTCATTGAAATGAATTCAGTGTTCCGAAACTGTTTCACTGCGGAAAATCGTAACACGGTCCCTGACTTCAGCCGTCGCACGGACGCCAAAATGGAAAATATTGAAATAAACGATATCGGAATTGAAAAACAACTGCTATCACTTAGTAGCGGAAAAGCATCCGGACCAGACGAGATACCCTTAAGATTCTACAGTGATTATGCTAAAGAACTTGCCCCCTTTCTATCAGCAATTTATCGTAGATCGCTGGAAGAACGTAAAGTACCTAGCGACTGGAAGAAAGCGCAGGTCATTCCCATTTTCAAGAAGGGTCATAAATCAGATGCGAATAATTATAGGCCTATTTCGCTTACGTCAATCTGTTGTAGAATAATGGAACATGTTTTGTGTTCTCGTATTATGACGTTCTTAGATAATACAAATCTCCTTCATCATAACCAACATGGATTCCGCAAACAGAGATCATGTGAAACTCAGCTCGCCCTATTTGCCCAAGAAATTCACAGTGCCGTAGACACTGGCGAGCAGATTGATGCCGTATTCCTGGACTTCAGGAAGGCATTTGATACGGTTCCGCACTTACGTTTAGTGAAAAAAATACGAGCTTACGGAATATCGGACCAGGTTTGTGATTGGATTCAGGATTTCCTAGAAGAAAGAACACAACATGTCATTCTTAACGGTTCAAAATCTGCAGATGTAGAGGTAATTTCGGGAGTACCGCAGGGAAGCGTGATAGGACCTTTATTGTTTACAATATACATAAATGACTTAGTTGACAACATCGGTAGCTCCGTGAGGCTATTTGCAGATGACACGGTTGTCTACAAGAAAGTAGCAACATCAGAAGACTCGTACGTACTCCAGGAGGACCTGCAGAGGATTAATGCATGGTGCGACAGCTGGCAGCTTTCCCTAAACGTAGATAAATGTAATATAATGCGCATACATAGGGGCAGAAATCCATTCCAGTACGATTATGCCATAGGTGGTAAATCATTGGAAGCGGTAACGACTGTAAAATACTTAGGAGTTACTATCCGGAGCGATCTGAAGTGGAATGATCACATAAAACAAATAGTGGGAAAAGTAGGCGCCAGGTTGAGATTCATAGGAAGAATTCTAAGAAAATGTGACTCATCGACGAAAGAAGTAGCTTACAAAACGCTTGTTCGTCCGATTCTTGAGTATTGCTCATCAGTATGGGACCCTTACCAGGTTGGATTAATAGAAGAGATAGACATGATCCAGCGAAAAGCAGCGCGATTCGTCATGGGGACATTTAGTCAGCGCGAGAGCGTTACGGAGATGCTGAACAAGCTCCAGTGGCGGACACTTCAAGAAAGGCGTTACGCAATACGGAGAGGTTTATTATCGAAATTACGAGAGAGCACATTCCGGGAAGAGATGGGAAACATATTACTACCGCCCACATATATCTCGCGTAATGATCACAACGAAAAGATCCGAGAAATTAGAGCAAATACGGAGACTTACAAGCAGTCGTTCTTTCCACGCACAATTCGTGAATGGAACAGGGAAGGGGGGATCAGATAGTGGTACAATAAGTACCCTCCGCCACACACCGTAAGGTGGCTCGCGGAGTATAGATGTAGATGTAGATGTAGAAAATCAAAGCGCTGTTTTCTATCCTGGTGCATTTGAGAAACTAGCTACAATACGATATTATATACGTACACGTATCACTCAGTCACTATAATGATGTTCTTGAACACTTTCATTTCAAACTAAACGCATGTCGTGTGCTGTTCACTTAATACAGCAGCCACAACAAAATACTTCACTAAATCAATCTGCTGCTCGCAACAATGTGTATATTTGGCGCGTTCATTTGTTCGACAGCGGTTTTCTGTTTGGAATTAGTAGCTCTTTATTGTAAGCGCCGACAATAAAATGAAAATGCAACATTATCACAGGTTGTTTTGTTTGTTGTTTTTTTTTGCTGCCACATAATATAACTGTGCAGAAGAACAAATAGACATAAACTGGTATTGTAATTCCTTGTTGCCCACGTGGATGTGATGTGCAGCTCTCATAAGAAAATTCAAGCTGTTATTGGCCTGTCTTTCGTAGTTCGTCCTTACTGAAGCGGTCTTCAAATGACTTGATGACAATGGACGACAATAGACACCGCGGTGTAATAAAAATACAAAGCCTCTTTATGTCTTTCAGATGGCTTGTCGAACAACTGAACGCGCCAACTGATTTTAAAATGCATTGGAATTCGTTTCGACCAATCCACAATGTTCCCAACTTGTGACACAGTCTGATACAAAATATTGAAACCGAAGAATGATGAAATTGAAAAGTTTCACTGACTCCGTTTTCATAATTTGGCTTCTGTAAAAAAAGATTTTAAAAAATGAAATAAGGTAATATGAATTTAGCCTAATTTAAGGGGGCCTGAAAACCAGTCTTTTGAGGTCCGGTTGGGAAGTTCAACCCGACACTACACTTTATCATTTAAAAACCGGACTGTCTGGTCTAAGACCGGACGGTTGCCACAGTCTTCACACAATTAGCGTTAACAATGAACACTGTATTGTCTTTGATTTTGTTGCAACACGGACACAACTATTACCTTAGTTTATTCGATTTTCTGCTTTTGGCACATCGTGTCTTTTCACGCGCAAGAAAATATTTATTTAGCACTTTTTCCATTTCTAGGCGACAATACACCTCTCGTTAATGGAGTCCACTTTACATCCTTTTCTAATGTGTTCAGTTATCTCTCTATCTCTCAGTGTCTTGCCTGTAAGTTTTTGCACAATTTTCATTTCTGTGATTTGCCAAAGTCTCTTTGTTTTTTAATTTTCCGGTCTCGTCCCAGCTGTGTTTGTTATAATTGGTCTCACTATTCTCTTGTATATTCTTGCCTTTATATCTTTTCCAATATGCTTCTTTTTCCAAATAATATCATTTAAACTACCTGCCACTTTGCTTTATCTGCTTGTTCTTTAACTTCCTGTTCGTCATTTAAACTGCAGGGCAGTTCAATACAAAGATATTTAAATGTCATTATCTGTTGAATAATTTTTCCATCCACTTCTAGTTTGCATCTAACTGGTGGCACAGATCTCATCATGCATTTGGTTTTCTCAGTGGGTATGACCATATTTAAGTTTTCGGTTGCAACATTAAATATATGTGAAAGATTCTGCATGCTATCTTCACTGTTGGCCAGAAGAACTGCATCGTCAGCGTAACAACGATTTTCATTTTTTCGTTACACAGCCAATACCTTCTTCGTAGGTTTCAAAATAACAGACGTGTAGTTGGTGTGAGAGTGTTGGGAATTACTGTCGGTAAACAGTTTTCCCAGCGACGACATTTTGATAACATCTGACTCAATTGTCGAGCGGAAATGGTAAGGCTTTAGCCTCGCACATTTGATCAGATCTGGGTTCTAATGCTCATCTGGCTATCAAGATCTGCGTATTTTCCTTTGTGAGAGATCTTTCGATGCCTGAGGCGTAACCTGGGACGTTCTTGTGAAGTGGCTGCCGTCGAATTCCTGATCCACATTCATCCAGTCTGAGCACGTGTGCCATCGCGTTTGTGACATTTCCGCGAAGCGACACTTTTACAGAGGCAGGAAATATTAGCATTCCGGTGGAGCCCAAGACATTTCAGTTGCGTTGTTACTTCCACTTTCGTCGATTTCGGCAAGTCACAACCAAACTGTCAAATGGTTCAAATGGCTCTGAGCACTATGGGACTTAATATTTGAGGTCATCAGTCCCCTAGACGCAGAACTACTTAAACCTAACTAACCTAAGGACATCACACAGATCCATGCCCGAGGCAGGATTCGAACCTGCGACCGTAGCAGCAGCGCGGCTCCGCCTGTAATTTTTTCCAGAATTTTGATTTCCGTGATTTGCGAAAGTGTGTCAGCGACCAAACTGTCACTTTCCAACCTAAGCTAGACCTCTCGCAAAGTTACAATTTAGTCTGTCACCGCAAACAGGTTTCTTCTTGCACATTCATTGGTTTCGCCAACTCGCAGACTTCATGTGAAAACTGCTTGTCCAACCAAGAGCCCCCAGACTCCATAGAAATGCGTCCCCACGTGAGTGTCTCTCCGACAAAGTGTTCCAATCCCTGTTCCATCTGTGAAGACATCGTAGTCGACGGGAAGTTAAACTCGAAGCTGGAGCAGTTTAACGTGTTAAACCGTCGAAGACGAGGCAGAGGGTGGGTGGCTGACTAAGCGTGTAAGAGCGGAGGCAAGAGAACAGGTGCCGGCGGCTGCTCGAAACGCACTCTTCGCGGCGCAGTACCGAGGTTCTGATCTATATTTCCTTGCAGCCTAAGCCCGGCACTCAATATTCTGGTCGACAAATCGGTGGCCGCGGAGCGCTGCTCGGACTGAGAGCGGGGTGGCGGAGGCAGGGAAGAGGGTGGGTGGGGGAAGGGGCGGTTGCCGCCAGCAAGTGGCGAAACGTTTCAGTAAGAAAGACCATTAGCCAGCGGCAGCAGCGGCTGCGGTCCTAATCCAGATTCATGGCGCCGCCGCACCGTCGCGAGAGACTGCGACCTGCAACCCCGCGGACAGCCGCCGAGAGGCCGCCCTCGTCGAAATCCATTTGCACGGGGGGGTGGGGGGTGGGGGGGGGGGGAAGGAGTGGGGAGGGGAGGGGCGGGAGGCGTGGGGTGGGGGGGCCGGAGGGAAAGCGGTGGCGGTGGCGGCGAACGCCGTGGACACCATCCAGACCGGTGCTCATACTTGCGGGCTGCCTCGTTAGATTTGTCAACTATCATTAACGGGGCTTTGCAAAGAATAAAAGAAAATTATTGATATTTTGCAAAGCAAGAACTGCAGTATTCTTCACTCCTGCCTGCACAAAGTGGCTTACAGACTACCTCTGTGTGAGATTTACAAGTGTTTTACAGTACTCTTTGGGGAAAGTGAAACACCAAAACCGAGAGAAGTGACCACAATAAAATTTAGTCCACTAAATAGGGACATGACACTACACAAATGCTTACCATTGCAGCCCGGTACATGCACTGTGACTGTGCAAATTCAGTACGGAATACTGCCACCACGTGCTGTAGTCAGAGGCACTATATGGCTTAGCATGGAATCATAGAGCCCCTGAACATGTTTCTGCGGAGTACTCTGCCACACGGGTTTGTAGGCACGTCCACAAAGCATCAACTCTGGCTGCAGGAGGATCTGAAAGAGCAACCTCCCGACCGACTATATCCCGATCATGTTCGATGAGCAACATGTCAGGCGAACGGGAAGGCCAAGGAAACAGTGGTACCTGTCATTCTTCCAAATAGGCTTGCACATTCCACGTCACATGAGGTCAGGCAGTGTCCTCCTGAAATATGCCATATGGAATTGTAGGAGGGGCAGTGTCTCGGGCTGTAGGACTTCCCTGACGTAGCAGTAGCTTTTCAGATTGCCCTCAATACCTAGGAGGTGAGAGTCGAGAGTTACACCCAATGGCGCTCCAAAACATCACATTTGGCGTTTGTTCACTATGCTTCTCAACAACAGTCTGTCTGATTGCGTCCACTTCTGCGGCATTGAACGCGTAAACAGCTACTACTGTAGGACAAGCTGGAGTGGGACTGGTCCAAAACACTACATTTTACCACTCAACAGGCTAGGTTTGGCGTTCAAGTGCCCATTACAGCCTGCACCATTGGTGAGTTGTGGTCAATGGAAGCCAAGGCAATGGAAAGCGCGCCATCAGTATAGCCCGCAGAAAACATCGAACCATCGACGCAGACCTGTCCACACCTCGAACAGTGCTCAAACGTCGCGCCAAGACTGTTGGGGGAAAATGTTCTGTCAGTTACGGCCAATCAGACAAGACGGCAGCCATCTCGCGGTGTGGTCACATTTTGTCGTCTGGTACCCTGTGGGAGCTCTGTACGGCCCTCTTCTATTATCTGGTTCCACATTCGCCTCAGTGATGAAGCAGCGAGTCCTGCTCGAGCCGCAGTGTCACGGAGGGACTGACCCGCCTTCCAGGGACCAGCTCTGCCCAATTTGAACGCACTAACATGCTTGTATTCCACCCTGTGATGTCGACGACGCGTAGTGGCACTTGGTTACATGTTTCCACTCAGTACGACGGTTCCACACCGAACGAGCGTGCGTAGCACTGATCTGTCGGGTCACACAAAAGAGGGCGCAATTGTACCTTGGTGCAAGCCACCTCTCTACCATTTACATCACTTATCATGGTTCGGCTGTTGCAGACCATTGCTTATATGTGTTTCACTTTATACAAACAGTAGTGTAGTTTCAGTTTTATTATGTTGTGTATGTGTGTGTGTGTGTGTGTGTGTGTGTGTCTGTGGGAGCGCATGTGTGTATATATTTGGAGTTAACAGGCGCTCAACACGAAGGTTATCAACGCCCTTATAATTTTTGAAAGAAATAAACATGGAAAAAAGACTAAAAAATGTTATCACGCAGTGAGGACTAAACCTGCAAAATAGCTCTCTCTCACTCACTCTCGCCTCCTTCGTGTTCACCCACACAATTACTGTATCTCACATACCTTGAGACAAAGGAGAAAAGGTGAAAGGTGCTACACCTGGGATCAAGGTACAAATAAAACGAAAGAGGAGCTAACCACTTATAAAAAACGCGGTTGAGTCTGTCACCCCATTAACACACTAAGGACATCTCCCTAAACAAATTGGACGTATCACAAAACCTTGAAACTCTCACCATATTCGTTTGAACGTCACCTAAAAAGAGTGCAGATCTCTTGGCAAATCTGTTGCTGTCCTCTGGTCTGAAAATAAAACGTAGTCTAATGAAATGTGCCTTACAGTGATCTGTACACGACATGCATCACACATTCGAGGGTCGTCTCGCCGAATCAAGAAGTCAAGCGTCAGAGGACTGTGGTCTACGCGAAGACGAGTAAGGAGGACGTTTCCAGAATGAATTTTCACTCTAGAACGTCTTGGAATGTGTGTTAGTAGGACACTGTTGCATACCCTGGTACCTGTACGCAACGTAATGCCTTACCAAATAGTTCAAATGGCTCTGAGCGCTATGGGACTTAACATCTGAGGTCATCAGTCCCCTAGAACTTAGAACTACTTAAACCTAACTAACTTAAGGACATCACACACATCCATGCTCGAGGCAGGATTCGAACCTGTGACCGTGCCGGCCAGTGTGGCCAGCGGTTCTGGGCGCTACAGTCTGGAACTTTAAGTAGTTCTAAGTTCTAGGGGACTGATGACCTTAGCAGTTAACTCCCATAGTGCTCAGAGCCATTTGAACCATTTGAACCTGTGACCGTAGCGGTCGCGCGGTTCCGGACTGAAGCACCTAGAACTGCTCGGTCACAGCGGCCGGCAAGTGCCTTACCAGGTGAGCGCTTAGTGATCTAAGCCTTAAGGTTAGTTTAGTGTTATAATACTCGATACAGGCGTAAATGATTTGCGAATAAAGAAATGAGTTTATTTAGCATACTATTTCTAATAAAAAAAGTCGCGATTTTTTCAGTTTTCGAGTTAGAGATATATTAATTGTAGATTATGTAAGTTCAGTATAAAGATTTTATCTATTGTTAGTCCGCAGCTCGTGGTCGTGCGGTAGCGTTCTCGCTTCCCATGCCCGGGTTCCCGGGTTCGATTCCCGTCGAGGTCAGGGATTTTCTCTGCCTCGTGATGACTGGGTATTGTGTGATGTCCTTAGGTTAGTTACGTTTAAGTAGTTCTAAGTTCTAGGGGACTGATGAACATAGATGTTAAGTCCCATAGTGCTCAGAGCCATTTGAACCATTTATCTACTGTTGGTGGAAGAACCAGAGCTCCCTATAATAGCTCGATATTTTCGTAATTGTTCCTTGGTATATACAGTATACGGGTTTCTGAAAGAATTATAAAACTAAGTTTGGGCCAAATGCTACGATTAGTCTGTTTTAGCACTGTAATGATGTGGTCATTACCAATGACGTCTACTGCACGAGAGAGAGTTCTCCCTGTACTACAATGTTCAGTGATAAGGAGTCATACTGTTATTTTTTATGATGTCACATACTTGTTTTCCATTATATCGTTGTCTCGATTTTTCCTGTGTTTCGGTATCCAAATTAACTGATACGTCTATCGTCCACAAACAGATGAATCATGGAACAGAATGGTGTAGAGTATCTATATATGATTGGAAAGAAAAAGATGTGTACTTGTTGGAATATGTATATAAAATATAAATGTATGTATAACGAACAAAGGGAAAACTTTGTTAGCAAAATTCTCCAAAAGGTATTGATCGATTTACTTCACATTTTACACGATTCTCTAATGAACGCTAGTACCGAGAAAGCTTACATATTTTCATGTATGTATAATTATATAATTATGTAATAAATGGGAAAGGTTGTAACTAAAAATCGTGAAGAACTCTTTACTGATTTACTTCAGATTTCTGCATGATGCTCTAATGAACATTCAGACGCATATAGGCTATGCATATTTTTAAACGACAATGTACAGGTTTTCAGTGAACACCGACTGCGTGAAAGAAAATGATGTACTGTTCTGTAAAAATATGTGATTTCGAGTCCTTGCACCCACTTAATTTCTATTACGAGGGGCGTTTAGCAAGCAATGCATCGCATTTTTTCTCGTCAGTTTAGGTTCAAAAAATGCGGAATTTTTTGTGGGACATTGTCGAAACTTCCCGCTAAAGCCATTATAGTTTCATAAAGTTCTAACAGATGGCGGTGCTATACGCAGACTTCAAAATGGCATCTGTAAAAAGTTCTGACAGATGGCGGTGCTATACGCAGACTTCAAAATGGCATCTGTAAAAAGTTCTGACAGATGGCGGTGCTATACGCAGACTTCAAAATGGCATCTGTAAAAAGTTCTGACAGATGGCGGTGCTATACGCAGACTTCAAAATGGCATCTGGTAAAAGTTCTGATGGATGGCGGTGCTGTAAGCAGACTTCAAAATGGCATCTGTAAAAAGTTATGACTGATGGCGGTGCTATATGCAGACTTCAAAATGGCATCTTTAAAAAGTTCCGACAGATGGCGGTGCTATACGCAGACTTCAAAATGTCATCTCTAAAAATTTCTGACGGATGGCGGTGCTGTACTTAGACTTCAAAATGGCATCTGTAACGGAGGTGAGTTCCATGCAGAGGGCTGTCACTGAGTTTCTTATCGCGAGAAACACAGCATCGTCGATATTCGTAGGGGCTTTCGCAATGTCTACAGAGAACTGGAAGTGAACAAAAGCACGGTGAGTTGTTGGCCGAGGCGTCTGTCATGATCACAGCAAGGTGCCGCAAATCTGCCCCATCTCCCGTGTTCTGGCCAGCCGCACACTGTTGTGTCCCATGCAGTGTTGGATGTGTGGACACTCTCATTCGAGGTGATCGACGGATCACAGGCTGCTCAACTGGACGTCTCTGTTGATGGTGCAGACGTAGTCGTCCACCAGTTGGGGTACTCTAAGGAGTGTTACCGCTGGGTTCCTCGCAGCTTATCCGAAGACCATAAAGAGCAACAAAAGACCACCTGTGCGGAATTGCTTTTGCCTTTCGAGGCTGATAGTGACAATTTTCTGTCGGACATCCTCATAGCAATGAAACATGATTTCATCACTTTATACCAGAAACAAAACGGCAATTCATGGTGTGATGGCACACCAATTCTCCAAACAAAATGGTTCAAATGGCTCTGAGCACTATGGAGCTTAACATCTGGGGTCATCAGTCCCCTAGAACTTAGAACTACTTAAACCTAACTAATCTAAGGACATCACACACATACAAGCTCGAGGCAGGATTCGAACCTGCGACCGTAGCGGTCGCACGGTTCCAGACTAAAGTGCCTAGAACCGCTCTGCCACACCGGCCGGCACCATCTCTCCTCCGAAGAAAATCTTCTAAGCCTCAATCAACCGGTAAAGTCATGGTGACGGTCTTTTGGGACTATGAAGTGGTTACTTTGTCTGCGACCGTAGCGGTCGCACGGTTCCAGACTAAAGCGCCTAGAACCGTTCGGCCAAACAGGCCGGCACCATCTCTCCTCCGAAGAAAAACTTCTATGCCTCAATCAGCCGGTAAAGTCATGGTGACGGTCTTTTGGGACTATGAAGTGGCTACTCTGTCTGCGATCGTAGCGGTCGCACGGTTCCAGACTAAAGCGCCTAGAACCGCTCGACCAAACCGGCCGGCACCATCTCTCCTCCGAAGAAAAACTTCTATGCCTCAATCAGCCGGTAAAGTCATGGTGACGGTCTTTTGGGACTATGAAGTTGTTACTCTGTCTGCGACCGTAGCGGTCGCACGGTTCCAGACTAAAGCGCCTAGAACCGCTCGGCCACACCGGCCGGCACCATCTCTCCTCCGAAGAAAAACTTCTAAGCCTCAATCAACCGGTAAAGTCATGGTGACGGTCTTTTGGGACTACGAAGTGGTTACTCTGTTTGACGTCCTCCCCCATGGTGCAACGATCAACTGTCAAGTGTACTGCGCTACCATCAGAAGACTGAAGAAACGGCTTCAGCGTGTTTGTCGCCACGAAAATGGAAACGAACTTCTACTCCAGAGACAACGCAATCCCTCATGCAAGTTTGCACACCTGGGAGGAGCTCACAATACTTCACTAGACTGCCCTTCCTCATCCACCCTACATACCGGATATTGTACCTTGCGACTTTCATCAGTTTGGCCCAATGAAGGACGCACTCCGCAGGGCCGGTTATTGACCCAGGAAGTCGTTGGCTGCGTCGTCGACCAGTAGATTGGTACCATGAGGGCATATAGGAGGGAATGTATTCCATTACACAAATTGTTTGTTCAATATATATTTTTCCTCTCAATATATCTTTATAAACGAAAATTGTGTAGACAACAATTCTCTGTTTCATTTTCTGCTTCGCCATGTGTTTCAAAGAAAACAGAAAACTTGATATTTATGGCTTGTTTGCCTATGATTAGAAAACTACTACGAAATCTGACTCGTCTCAAACTTTGTAATCTCACCCATTCACAAATTAAAACTGTGCTAAAAACCATCACCTCAGAGATCCCGAGCTGCTGGAGACGTGTCTCTCATAACTTATATACCAACGATCCATCCGATTTACGCATTCTTTTTAAGCGACTTCTGTTTCAAATCACGGTTTCGTTTGCAAAAGCAACAAAAAAGGGTCAATATCATAGAGAGAGGGGCAAGAGGAAAGAAAGGAGGGGGACGAAACGGACACAAAGAGTGGGGAAAAGCAAATGACCGAGAGAAAGGATTGGAGGTGAGGCACAAACACTGGGGAGGGGGGGGGGGGGGGGGGAAGAGGAAATGGACAAAGAGAGGAGGAAGGAGGAGATGGATGAAGAGAGGGGAGAGGAGAAAATGAGGACAGAGAAGAGGGGGGAGGAGATTAGGAAATATAGACAACTCCCATGTATATTTAGCAACTGCAAATCTGTGATAGGTTCAATAGTCACCCCTGGCAGCATCTGACTTTACAGACCTTGTTACTTTCTGCCACTGTATCCTTAAACAGTGTGTAAATGATCCACACTTCCTCGTGCATGTTCCGCAACAAACACATCTGGGTAATGAGAACCCGTACGGTACTACCGAGACGGCACATCCGCGGAGATCTTCCGTCAACATTTGGGCAGCTGTCATTCGTGGTCAGCTGATAGAGCCACATTTTCTACTTGGCCTGCTTACTGGCTGTGTATGCCTTCATTTACTACTACACAAGCTAATCGACTATTTGGCTGATCTTCCGTAAGGTGACAGGATATGTGTCCGGTACATGCATGATGCTGCAACGACTCATTTTCCTGGTGTATTCTGAGATAAATAGCGCGAACAAGTATTTCGGTAGTGGCTCACCAATGCCGGGTCCCATGACTTGAATCCGTTGGATTTTTTTGTGTGGGGATATTTAAAAGCTCTCGTGCGTTTCAGTTCTGTTGATTGTGTCGGTGAACTCCGGAAATCTATTGTGGATGGTTGTCAATGCATTCGAAAAACGCTTGCGATTTATTTGCAAGTGTACTGGCAACGAGGAAACTGGCTGAGACTTACCTTCACATGAACTGTCGCTGTGTGGAACACTTGTAACGTGTTTGTCGTCAAGTGCACATTGACATTTGGGATTCTTGCAGTTTCTTGTAATACATCGTGTCGGAGAAAATATAGTTTTCTGAACTCATGCTGATTAATATTATTCTGTTTGTCCCATTTTCCTGTAATAGTCAGATAAGCTGATATATTTTTACAAAGGGAGGTCAGAGAGTCTGAGAAGCTTGTAAGGGTGTTGCAGGGTATGTTGTGCCAGAGAAATAATTGTTAAAAAGAATTCGACGTGTGGCGCCGTTTCCGAGTGGATTGACTTTGAAGTTAGCCAATCAGGCTGTTGCGAGCGCAAATTGAAGCGGCCCGCCAGAGACGGTGTTGCCAAAGGGGTTCTTCGTTTGGTTTCATAAAAACGAACAAGAGAAAGATACACAAAACTAGACGCGGGATGTTAGTAAGGAAAGAGCCTGAGCCAAAGACGTAACAGTCTCGTACGCTGTCATCTACCCTGCAAGAAGAACTCAAATTTCGAAATTTTGCATGACGCTCAATAGCTTTAAAAAAGCAGAAATTATGGTTTGGTAAATAGGGTAAGGGTATCACATGCAGTAAGTTGTGACTTCAAATCCATGCAGATGCGTTAGAGCTTGTTGTTTTTAAATCCTTATCGAAATGGCTTTGATCATTATTTTGTCCAATTAATAGGTTAAAATGTAATTTCTTATTTCTGTTAATTTATCACATCATGATAATAATCATATCAACTTCCTCATTTGGTCTCATTTTTCTTGCTGTAATTCTTTTTTGAGTTGCAATCTTTGTTCGTGTAATTTTAATTAATTTTACGTATGAATTTCGATCTAATTTCTTTCGTTTTATCGTCGTATGTTTCCATCCACGTTATTACGTTTATTATTTCTGTTGTTTATTTTCCTTGCATTTCTATTTACTTTTAATCCCTCCTTGTGTTTAAATCTTCAAGGGTGTTATTTTATGCACAGTACAACAGGAGTTAATGTTTTAAATATTTACATGACGACCACACCAAGAAATACACAACTTGTAATAAAAATTCACTTTTGATACTGTTCCACAGTCACTGCAAGTACATCACATCGTCTTTTGTTTTTGAACCAATAAAATTTAAAAATGTATAATATTACACAACTGGCCATTAAAATTGTTGCACCACGAAGATGACGTGCTACAGACGCGAAATTTAACCGACAGGAACAAGATGCTGTGATATGCAAATGATTAGCTTTTCAGAGCAGTCACACAAGGTTGGCGCCGGTGGCGACAGCTACAACGTGCCGACATGAGGAAAGTTTACAACCGATTTCTCATACACAAACAGCAGTTGACCGGCTTTGCCTGGTGAAACGTTGTTGTGATGCCTCGTGTAAGGAGGAGAAATGCGTACCATCACGTTTCCGGCTTTGATAAAGGTCGGATTGTAGCCTATCGCGATTGCGGCTTATCTTATCGCGACTTTGCTGCTCGCGTTGGTCGAGACCCTATGACTCTTAGCAGAATATGGAATCGGTGGGTTCAGGAGGGTAATACGGAACGCCGTGCTGGATCCCAACGGCCTCATATCACTAGCAGTCGAGATACAGTCGTCTTATCCGCATGGGTGTAACGGATCGTGCAGCCACGTCTCGATCCCTGAGTTAACAGATGGGACGTTTGCAAGACAGCAACCATCTGCACCAACAGTTCGACGACGTTTGTAGCAGCACGGACTATCAGCTCGGAGACTATGGCTGCGGTTACCTTTGACAGGAGGACCTGCGATGGTGTACTCAACGACGAACCTGGGTGCACGAATGGTAAAACGTCATTTTTTCGGATGAATCCAGCTTCTGTTTACAGCATCATGATGGTCGCATCAGTGTTTGGTGACATAGCGGTGAACGCACATTGGTAGCGTGTATTCGCCATCGCCATACTGGCGTATCACCCGGCGTGATGATATGGGGTGCTATTGGTTACACGTCTCGGTCATCTCTTGTTCGCATGGACGGCACTTTGAACAGTGGACTATACATTGCAGATGTTTTACGACCCGTGGGTCTATCCTTCATTCGATCCCTGCGAAACCCTACATTTCAGGAGGATAATGCACGACCGCATGTTGCAGGTCCTGTACGGGCCTTTCTGGATACAGAAAATGTTCGACTGCTGCCCTGGCCAGCACATTCTCCAGATCTCTCACCAACTGAAAACGTCTAGTCACTGGTGGCCGAGCAACTGGTTCGGCACAATACGCCAGTCACTACTCTTGATGAACTGTGGTATCGTGTTGAAGCTGCATGGGCAGTTGTACCTGTACACGCCGTCCAAGCTCTGTTTGACGCAATGCCCAGGCGTATCGAGGCCGTTTTTACGGCAAGAGGTTGTTGTTCTGGGTACTGATTTCTCAGGATGTATGCACCCAAATTGCGTGAAAATGTAATCACATGTCAGTTCTAGTATTATATATTTGTCCAATGAATACCCGTTTATCATCTGAGTTTCTTGCTGGTGTAGCAATTTTAATGGCCAGTAGTATATTTACTTCTAAACCCCCCTTATGTTTAAATCTTCACGGGTGTTATCTTGAGCATAGTACAATAGGACTTTATGTTTTAAATATTTGTATGACGACCGCAACAATAAATACACATCTTGTAATGAAAAATACACTTTTGACGCTATTGCAGTCAGTACAAATAGATTACATCGTCTTTTGTTTTTTAACCGATAAATTTTATGAAATGTTTAATATTAAAATACATAAATAAGTATTAATATAGTCACATTCAGTAAAATTCCGAGCGGAACGACTATAATAGAAAGAAAAGAATGGGAACAAATTAAAAAAGCTATATGGTGATTAAAACCGTGTTACAAAAGAATAGAAATAAAAAAAATTATTTCAACCAATTAAATGAATAAAAATTACGATTAAAGTGGTTTCGATGAAGACTTACCCCCCCCCCCCCCAAAAAAAAAAAAAAAAAATCGCCCGTCGAGATTCCAGCCTACCACTTACGTTACATAACTGATGTATAGCGTACTATTTCTTTTAAAGATACTGCGTTCTACTCGAAATTCCGAAACTTATTTTTCTTTTTGTCGATTAGTCGGAAGCGATAGTCCGCCAGGATGAATGGCTGCAAGGTGTGATATTAGGACCTTAACCTATATCGCCGTACAGATGGCTTCAAAAAAGGTGATCCCCACCGCTGGGGATCTCTACTTGTTAAATTTTTGTTGTGTCTTTATAACCCTGACGCGCTGGAACTGTCTCTAAGCCTTCTAGTACTTTGAAATATTGTCAAATCTATGGAAAACTTGCGACATGATTAAGGGCGCAGCAGAGGTAGCACTCTGCTCCCTCTTTGCAACCTGTGGAGCGGCTCGGTATCCTGGAGAGGCTGCGCGCATGCGCGCGGGGGCAGTTTAACGGTAATGAGATAAGCCTCAGCGCGTCAGCTGCTGCGCGATTCGGTAATTGTGGCAATCGCCCGTAGGCGCTGCTGCTGCTATTCATTACTCCGGAAGGGAGAGCCGTTAACTGGCGAACGCATTATTAAATCAAAGCACCAATTATCGTATTTAAAGTAGGCGTCATTTTATGAGCCATTTGCTGGCGTCGAACACGAAACTGAATGCAGTTGCGTTACTCATAGTCGTGGCCGCGAACGTGATATTTGGCAATCTGAGCAGAGCGAAGTGCGACTGGGCATTTTGAAACTGTTTGCAGTAGTCGCCGAAGTCGTAATGCCGTAATAAGAGGTGTGTCTTTTGTTGCTAAAGATTTTTCCGTTCTTTCTGAATTTAATGCGGATCAATTGCAAATCTTACACTCAGGTGATAAATTACTGCTTCTAAATATTTTTTGGTCGAGTTCGTGTCTCGACCCGGCAGATGTGCTTAGATTAGATTAGTTTCTAGTTCCATAGATCCGTGCTGAGGAGATCCTCGTAGATGTGGAACATGTCTTTTTTCAAGCTGAAATAACAATACTAATAGTGTGAGTATATACAATACATTGTTTTTAAGCTGAAACAACAGTACTAATAGTATGAGTATATACAATAAATCATTTGTTTCTAATAAAAAATTCATCGGTGGAGTAGGAGTTGGCCACAAGTGAGTCTTTCAGGCTCCTTTTGAACTGATCTTTATTTGTAACAAAATTTTTGTTTGCTGGCAAATTATTGAAGATGAGTGTTCCTGAGTAGTGGACCCCTTATTGAACTAACGTAAGTGCTTTTAAGTCCTTGTGCAGATCATTTTTGTTCATGGTATTGTATGTATGAACTGAGCTGTTTGTTGAAAACAGAGATATGTTATTTAGGACATATTTCATTAAGGAGTAAATATACTGAGAGGCAGCAGTTAGTATACCCAGTTCTTTGAAGAGGTTTCTACAGGACGTCCGTGAATTTACTCCGCAAATAATACGTATTACACACTTTTGGACACTGAAAACTTTTAAATGTGAATGTATGCTTTCCCGGCGTATACAGCTGGCGAAGAGTTCACCGGCTTCCAGCCGGGTGGCGGTGTCTTCAAACTGTGACGTTTCGACGAGTGACATACTCATCATCTTCTGGCGAAGTGCAGAGACTTTGCGGATGCCGGTCCCTTTATACTTGCGGTGTGCCCCCCACCACCTGGCCGCGGGAGGCTGGGTCCAGAGGAGGCGGCGGGCTGGGTGGAGGGGAAGCGGGTGCGCCGTTCGTGTCTCCGTCAGAGCATTCTGATCGCGTCTCGTGAGCTGGACGGTTCTTGTTGCGTTCCTGGCGTATTGCGGCTAATGCTGGATTCCAGGCCGCGCTCAGTTGATAGCCTTCGTCCCTGTTCACAAGATTCTCGTGGACCCGTATTTCTATTGATTCTTTAATGACGCTATCCCAATAGCTCCCCGCACCCTGGTGTTTTCAGCTATAGCAGATTTCTCTATCTGTCCAAGTCGAACATGCCTGATGTAAAATGGTTCAAATGGCTCTGAGCACTATGGGACTCAACATCTGTGGTCATAAGTCCCCTAGAACTTAGAACTACTTACCTAACTAACCTAAGGACATCACACACATCCATGCCCGAGGCAGGATTCGAACCTGCGACCGTAGTGGTCGCGCGGTTCCGGACTGAGCGCCTAGAACCGCTGAACCACCGCGGCCGGCAATGCCTGATGTATTCCTCGCACCTCTTAGAGATGCAGCGCTGGGTTTGACCAATGTACTGCACACCACATTCGCAGGCAGTGTTGTATATACCAGGTGTGTTTAGTTTGAGTGGGTCTTTAGCTGAGCCCAGCAGCTCTTTCGTCTTCGGCGGTGGTTGGAAGACGGTATTTATGTTAGATTTTCCTAATAGCCTCCCGATTTTGGCTGTTGTGGGCCTCAAATATGGAAGAAAGGCGAGTCTCTTGTTAACTTCCTCATCCTCTTCCTGAAATTTGTCAGCCTGTCTCCTCTTGAAGGCCCTACCAATCTGTGTTTCACTGTACCCGTTTTTCCGAAATACCTCTCTTAGGTGGTGTAATTCTTCTGAGAGGCTTTCTTTGTCACAAATGACGTGCGCCCTATGTACCAAGGTGGTCAGTACTGACTGGCGTTGCGCCGGATGGTGGCAGCTGGTTGCATGGAGGGAAAGGTCTGTGTGTGTCTTTTTTCTATATACTGAATGGCCCAGCGTGCCATCCGCTTTATTCCTAATCAGTATGTCCAGGAATGGAATACAGCCATTCTCTTCTACTTTCATCGTGAAGGTGATATTCTCATGTATGCCGTTTAGGTGGTCCATAAACTCCTCCAGTGCCTGCCTGCCATGCTGCCAAATCACGAAAGTGTCGTCCACATAGCGGAAGAAGTGCCTGGGTTTACGGTGAGCAGTTTGTAGTGCCACCTCCTCAAAGTGTTCCATATATGTCTGGGGCCAACATCAGCCAAAATCGGGAGGCTATTAAGAAAATCTAACATAAATACCGTCTTCCGACCACCGCCGAATACGAAAGAGCTGCTGGGCTCAGCTAAAGACCCACTCAAACTAAACACACCTGGTATATACAACATTGCCTGCGAATGTTGTGTGCAGTACATTGGTCAAACGCAGCGCTGCATCTCTAAAAGGTGCGAGGAACACATCAGGCATGTTCGACTTGAACAGATAGAGAAATCTGCTATAGCTGAATATAGCATCAAAGAAAACCACACCTTTGACTTCGAAAACACCAGGGTGCTGTGCCGAGCCGGGAGCTATTGGGATAGCGTCATTAAAGAATCAATAGAAATACGGGTCCACGAGAATCTTGTGAACAGGGACGAAGGCTATCAACTGAGCGCGGCCTGGAATCCAGCATTAGCCGCAATACGCCAGGAACGCACCAAGAACCGTCCAGCGCACGGGACGCTATCAGAATGCTCTGACGGAGACACGAACGGCGCACCCACTTCCCCCTCCACCCCGCCCGCCGGCTCCTCTGGACCCAGCCTCCCGCGGCCAGGTGGTGGGGGGCACACCGCAGGTATAAAGCGACCGGCATCCGCAAAGTCTTGGCAAACATGAACCTGCAGAAGTCTACCGCAGCCGTGTTCCTTGACCGGGAAAAAGCCTTTGACAAGGTGTGGCATGACAACCTATTCTGGAAGGTACTACATCAAACATCTATCCCAGACGTCTACGCAAAGCTACTTGACAGTTACCTAAACGACAGGCATTTCGTGGTCGAGGTGGATGGCAAACGTTCCTCTCGTCGCCAACTGAAAGCGGGCATCCCCCAAGGGTCTGTCCTGTCGCCGACTCTATTTAACATCTACGTCAACGACATTCCCTTGGAGGCAGGAGTCCACATCGCCCAATTCGCCGACGACACGGCATTCTACACCAGTGAACATCGGCAGAACATATCCATCGGCAGACTACAACGACAGCTCAATAGTGTGGAAAACTGGTGTAGAGCAAACAAACTTCATCTAAAGGCCGCTAAAACAACCGCCATCTATTTCACCCGAAAGCGACCAGTCCTGCAAAACCATCTGCGGCTCAACGCCCAGGAACTACCCTGGAGGGACGAGGTCAAGTACCTTGGCGTGACGCTGGACAAAACACTGTTGTACCACCATCACATCAGAGAGAAGAAGACAAAAGCCCTGAACCTAGCCAAGGCGCTCTACCCTCTCTTTAAGAGCAAGAACTTGAAATCAGAAACAAAACGGACACTATATAAGACAACGGTGCTGCCCACAATGACATATGGATGCTCATCATGGGCAGTAGCTTGCCCTACAAGGAAATATGAACTGCAGATAGTTCAAAACAAGGTGCTCAGGTGGATTCTAGGAGCACCCTACTGGACTAGAATATCCCAACTACATGATCAGCTGGAGATGGACACACTTGAGCAAACAATTAGGAAACTGACTACAAAAATTTTCCAAAAGATAGACAACATCAGAAATAACTGCAGACACCTGACAGACGTAGGCACCCAACGACCAAAAACCTGGCACAAACAGAGAGTGCCACGATCTATCACAGAGGACCCCATAGATTAAATCAGGAAATACACCCCACACAAACCACCTTAAACCAGACCAAGTAGATCGTATTGCGAGAGACAATCTAGCGGCAAGCAGATGCCAAACTACCATGGACAAAGAAGAAAGCGGCATCCCAGCCGCAACACACCACCAAGGACCAAGAGGAGAGGAAGGAGAATTCAAACACCAAGCCTTCTTGCAAGGCGCAGAACCCCACCAAGGGCGGCGGATTGGTGAACTTTTAAGTTCAGAAATCACAATCCTGACCCCCAAAGCGAATAAATGGTGCCCCAACAGCACTACCTAAACACAACTACATCAATACACGGAAAATCGGCGAAGCCGATAAGCCTGTTCAACAACACTGTGACACTTAAAAAAAAAAAAAAAAAGTCTCGGCACTTCGCCAGAAGATGATGAGTATGTCAGTCGTCGAAACGTCGCAGTTTGAAGACACCGCCACCCGGCTGGAAGCCCGAGAACTCTTCGCCAGCTGAAAACTTTTGTTTGACTTGAAGAGTTACCCCCAAAATATAATACCATATGACATTATGGAACGAAAGTAGGGAATGTATGCTTGGGTAGATCAGTTGGTAGACCACTTGTTCGCGAAAGGGAAAGGTCCCGAGTTCGAGTCTCAGCCCGACAGACAGTTTTAATTTGCCAGGATGTTTCAGGCTCACCTGACTTGTATTCTTGACTCTTCTAGTAAAAACATTTAAAGATATGAATACTACGCGAGAAAGAAGATACAACGCAATTATTAAGAAACATCGTTTATACTACGTATCTCTTGGAACGTTCTGTTGTAACGCTACCGCCCTGCTCGGACGTACGTTAGCTCTATAAAGCCTGTACTGTAATAAGTTCACGGGCTTCACCTTATAAACAGGGATTTTAGTACATTAGTTGACCGCGTGTACCTAATAGAAGCAAGATCGGACTTATACTCAGTCAATAACTACAGTGATGCATCAAGCAAATGCAAAGTATAACTACCCTTCAGCATAGACAAGAAGTACACACAGTAGATGCTACCTATAATTAATAATTCGGTCGCCAGCCTACTTAGGCAATGAGTAAGTTTTTCCTTGTACACGTGGGTGCATGTACAAGCATGTATAAGCATGTACAAGTTGCGTTATATGGCAAAGTTTGGAACCAGAAAAATCCACTGAACTAAATTTTTCTCATTTTGGTACTAATTTGGACGAGCTAAATTTACACAACACCACACAGCAATGATTACTATGAACTGCATTTTGTATATTGATCAGACTGAAATCGGGCATAGATTGCCCTAGCATTGACAATCTTAAAAGTACACACACACAATGTCACTATTAAGGATGGAAAAACACTAATACACTTAGGATTAATATAGAATTTAGCTTTACTGGTCAAATCTGATCAGCACATTTCAAGGTTTGAAAGAATGGACAAGAGAAGGGGGGGGGGGGGGGGCTGAAACTGTTATGGTCGTTACACTGAAACTATTAAGTACTGAAGGCAAATTTACACTCAAAATTATCAATCTATGGATAACTACTCTTTTGTCTTACTTCTGAATAATTTAACTGTCATTATTTCTGTCTCAAATTAATTAAATAACATCGCTAACTCAATTAAAAAAAAAACTCTCTTCCAATTTAGTCATGCTTTTGTTCTTTACCAACGTTTGCAATAACACACAGCACTTTAGATTCCTTTATGGCATAGGTTAATCTGCTGATAATTTTCATTAACACTAACATTAAACTTTCAGTTTATGATACTCGGATTGCACAATACGAGGTAAGGATCCTGTCTAGGTCAGTGATCAGGATAAGTCATGGCTAAAGCAATTCTGGTAAAAGTCACGTTATTATTGAACAGTTATAAACAGTCTCGACACTGGTCCACACAGATACACTTCTAAAGATGAAATAAATGTTTGACCTGTGCAAGTCGGTGCGGCGGTTGGCGGGCAGCGAGATAGCGAGAAGCACGGCACACATACGAGCACGGCTAAGGCTCTCACTGCAGCGGCACTTTCCTTCTTCTTAGCGTCGTTATCTTTCCAACTTTGTGCCTCAGAATATAGCCATGCTAAGTAGTCGTCGGAATCGGTTCATCCGAGGCTCAATGGAATCCACTTTTCCTGGGTAGCCTCCTCGGTACAGTACGTGTACTTCCGACTGTTGCTCGCCTCCGACTGTTATACAGTGCCCGTTGTGCCGAACCGCGCCAGTGTGCGTTTTCCCGCCTCACCTGCCTCCACCTTTTCCCGCTCCCCTACAGGTAGGGTATTCACCACAGGTTTTCTACTACACATATCCTAATGCATTACCTACGTATGGACCAAGTGTATAAATTACAATTTTCACATCTTACAATAGTATCTAACATTAAATACACTTTCCTTAGATTACCACAGTATTTGAAATCTAACATAAATAATAATATTCGTTTCAAAAGTTGCTCACAGTTTCTTTAACATGACACGAAAAAAATCGAAAAAGAAATTCAACACATTGCTTATATTAATTTATCTAAATTCATAAAGAAAAAAAATTTATTATATGTATAGTTGTCGTTACACTGTGAACTTCTTAACAGCAAGAACTAACTAAAGAATTGTAGTCAGAGCGTCATCAAATGATTCAACATGAATTTTCTATTAACCTGTGAGAATTGAGACAGTATCATTGCGAAACCCTTTGTGTAGGTGGGGTTGAACAGTTTCAATAAATGTGAGGAACTGCATCACGCAGCACACAGCAGTATTTACTTTTAGTTTCCAGGAATCGCAGAATAGCGTGATGATTTACGGTTTAAAGTAATATGAGTGGGAAAACGGTAAAAAGGGTTTTACAGCCAGAGAATTAATAAAACAGAGAAACGAAACTGGAAACGTCGAAAAGAGGGCGTTGGCCGAAAATGAAAAGGAGATGAAAGTAATTAGCACCGCTCATGGTGCGCGAGCAGCGATTTCAGAGGAAGTGGTTGACAAGGGAAAGGAAGGCGCCGTGCAAAGCACTCCAGCTGCTGGTGTTCATTAAACTGGTGCTAGAGACAGAAAAATGGTCGGTATAAATAGGAATCTGGAGGAAGATGAAACCCTCGATTGTGCGGATGAAGCGATCCTGGCTGACGAAAGACTCGTACAATTAAATATTGTTGATGATCATGAAAACATAGATTCAGATGAGTGTATGCGAACCACTGAAATCCAAGGCGATTACACTAAATATGATGTTAAAGCTGACGTCATCAAAAGTGATATTGAAGAAATGCCTGTGACTAAAAATGAAATAGAAATTTTAGGAAAGAATGGAAATTTTGAAAATACGAAGACTGACGAAAGGTCAAAAGAGCAGCTTGCTCGTTGTCTAAGAGTCGCGTTCGTGTTAGAATCAGACAGTGAATATGAAATAAATGATAGTTCAGACTACGAAATAAAGAGAACAAAATACAATCTGAGATGTATCTGAAAAGCAAAATGAAGTCTTATCCCAAAAAAATCCGGCAGTAAACACCGAAACGAAAAAGAAAGAGCCACCAGACGACGCGATACCGGGGCAAGAATTGATTAGAGTCGTGAAAGACTTCGAAATCGGAAAACCGAAGGATGCCCAGACATACGTGAACGGCCAGTAAATAACATTTCTTGGAGCGATCTGATAGTCGCTCTTACTGCCAGCACAATCATAAGGCATGGAGAAGGTTTATTGCAGACTTTGAAATTGTAATGAATACCCTCCACCATGAAACTACAGGATTTACACCACAGTATTTACACCACTCTTAATCGTAAGAGCAATAGGATAGTTGAAGAAACCTTACAATTTCCACCCTATGTAGAACTGGATCTGGGAGAGAAAGATGACTTAGTAAGAAAAAGAATTGAGCCGTGCGTGGCTCGTGTTCCCGCCATCATGTATTTTACTCCCTGTTTTTAACGTACTTACACCTCACTATGTTAATTTAAATTACTACTGTCACTGAGTTGCTGCTTTGCCTGACTGTGACCGGCGCTAGCAGCGAGTATCGACATAGCCCCTCTCGCAGTATCTGTGCTCGACTGCTATTACTTCCCGGTCGTTGTCGGTCGTAAGGGAGTTTGGGTCGCGAGTTCGGGCTGCCAGTCAGTTAGAACGCGTCTGGAGCGCAGTCCGGACCTGCCAGTTGGGGAGATTGTAGGGAAGCAGCCTACTCACGCCGTAATAAATTCACATCAGTCTTTCCATTGTGTGCCAGCCAGTCCGCTGTAACTAGCTCTGACGTCATAAATGTTGCGCAAGACATTAAAAATCAAGTAAATAACCTGAAACGGTTCTAGCATGTCAGGAGTAATACTAAACCAATATGTGTTGAATGTCAGTTCAATAACTTTAACCATTTTCGAAATTTGTACGTTTTTCTGTAAAAATCATTGGCGCAACAGAAAAGAGCTAGCGACTTAAAAATTTATATTTAGATTCCTTTTTCATAATAATTTAATAGAAACAGTGTTCCGGATCTCACAAATTAAGATTTTAGTTGAAATTCATAATTTTCTGGTTTTTGTCTCAAAACTTAAGGAAGCAAGATAGATTAAGTAGGCTAATAAATAAGGCTAAGTAGAATGGAGATCCACTATTATCATGAAGATGTGAGAAGTTTCATTTGAATAACTATAAAACTATAGTGATAGCGTATCTCCAAAGGGCAAGTTCAGAGCTCGTCTACTGCGTGCAGTGTAATTAAATTAATTTTCTCACCCAAAATATTTAACTTATTCACGTCAAACTTTTATTATGATTACTTACCTGTGTGCTGAATGCACATTTAAATTGAGAGCTTCATCGGCCATCAGCAAAAGAAGGGATGTTTTATTCAATAACTTAAAGTGGTGCATTACTAGCCCAGCGGCTAGTCGGGAGAGCCGATTTGATCAGGCGTTCCCTTAGCCGTCCGCACCGCGGCTTTATATATAAGAACGCTGCGGGAGGAAGCAAGGCCCCAGTTCTCTCCAGACGCTGAATAGCACACCATCTGTGTCGGGAGTCGCGTCGCGCCGGATCATTGCTATAAACAGCCTCGGATGCCGTAATAAGTTACTCGGGATACGCGTAACCATGAAATCATTTTCGAGAGAAGTGTTAATTCTGGGATGACTTTAATTATCTATCTTCAGTTTGCGTATGTCGTATTTTCACGTGCCACCGCAGGACAGACACTCTACCATTATTTAGCGTGGCGTTTGATGAACATTATCATCAAATTATGGCGAGCATTCATTTAAACATTTAATTTCGACAGTTATAGTTGCATCAGCGCATTAGACTCTGAACTGTTCTGTTAGTCAGATTGTGTGGATTCTTTTTTTTCATCTGTGACTTTCAGAATACAGAGAACGTCTTTTTTTCACGATCGTTTTTGATTATGAATCCCAGACAATCTCCTAATTCCTCAGAGCTATAACCTGTAGCTATAAGTGTGTTTCTCAGATGAAGTGGGCACTAGGAATTCTAATTACAGGCTTCACGTTTTGCTAATCACTTTCTGGTTGCCAATATTGTAGTTAGAGAGCCAGTATTGAGAACGGCAAAACAACAGCATAAATAATAGGAACATTTTAAACAACAAATATTCCACCCACCGCCCCACATATGGTGCATCGGCCGGGAATTGCATCTTTTCTGCAGTTACATTACGATTCTACATTTATATAACAACAATTATTCAACCAGCCGCCCCACAAGTTGCAATGCGGCACTAGTGCAGTCCGGTTGGAGCAGCAGTGAGGTCTGCGTCGACACGGCTCGCGCGGCCATTGCCGGCACGCATCACTTGAGCCGGGCCACGGTCTTGGTGGATCGTCGTTCGGTCGTCCTACCGGACGACGCGCTTTGGCTCACCAATCATTCATGACTTGGCTGTGTGTGTGTATGTGTGTGTACATCGACTCCTGATTTATCTTCGTGCGTGCTTAGTTACTGTTGGGTATCGTTCAGGTCTTCGTGCAAGTGTTTGTCAGGTTGTGTGTGTAGTGGGCGTTATTTCCACTGACGACTATTTTAGCTGTTGTCAGCATTCTGAGAGGGCAGTCGGTCGGCTGTTGCGGAAGAGGGAAGTTATCTCCGCGCAGTGCAGTCGGCTGGGTCAGCCGGCGGTCCTTGTGCAGTGTCGGAGCGTGTGTGGAGCTGTCCAATCGCTACGAGCTTCGTGGTTCACCGACCCAGGACGTCAAAGTTGAGTAGTAGTTTCAAGTACCCAATCCACGTCCATTCATGTTGTGTGGTTCGTTTCGGTGGCTCACTGTTGGGGAGGGTTTCCTGTGAGCAACACAGAGGGTTTGTATTCCTGAAATTTAGCCACCATGCGGTGGAATTAACTATATTGGTTGATTACAATTCAAGAGCAGCAGCGGAATTTTCTTCCTTGTGGCCGTTAGCGTTCCAGTTACCTGCCCTGGCCACTAACGTAATTTTAGGCATTGTACTTTCCTCACCTGTTGTCGCTGTCCAACACGGTGTGTAGTTTTGGCAGCTTAATGCATATACATATTTGATTGTGGATAATCACGCCGATAACATTTTGTATTTTAATTCTCATGTACCGATTGGTGGCAAGCAAGTGGTTTGTCGGTCGGTCCGTGGCTGTACCTTGGGTTCCGACGGTTCAAGTGTAGTTGGGATCACCAACTGTCTCACCTAAGTGAACGAGGGCAGGCCGACCCCCTGGAGGCTTCTGAGTGCTGTTGTCATTACTGTCTTTCTCACTGGTGTTTAATCGTCAGTTTATAATCTATCATAGCCAATGATAAAAGAAAATTTCTTGGTTTTACTGTGTTTTATGTGAGTAAGTTTGAATTCGGGAAAGTGGGTGTTTGCTGAAACGTTAGTGTCGTAGTGTTGTCTTTTCTTTTAGTCCGCTTTCAGCTACTTAAAACTTAAGTCTTATGGTTATATATATATATATATATATATATATATATATATATATATATATATATATATATATGTATATATATATATATATATTAATTTTGGAGAGTTGACTGTTGGCCTTCAGCCTTGAAACCTTATTCTTAAAATTACTTTTGAAGCTTAAACATTGCAGCTTGCTGCCTTTGAAAGATTATGGTAATTAAATCAAAATTTTGAAAATTTTACTGTGGACCTTCAACCGTTTGTATTGCATCTTGTTTTTGTTTGTCTATTCACCATTGCCTTGAGGCTTTCAGCCTAGCCGTGATCATCATATATTTTAATTATTTTATTTGCTATTTTATCTGCATTTTTATCTTGTTGATTTTTAAGATTCTTTTTAGAGGCCTTCAGCCATGAAATAATTGCATTTTGAAACTCGTAGTTGTAAAAGTTCGGCTATTTGCCGTTTTGCTTGTAAATGTGTCTGGTCGTATGTAAAGTATACAAGCGGCAAGACGCAGTCAATACCTTCGCTGCAAGTGCCGATGGTACTGTTACCGAAGACTGTGCCGCTAAAGCGGAGTTATTGAACGCAGTTTTCCGAAATTCCTTCACCAGGGAAGACGAATGGAATATTCCAGAATTTGAAACACGAACAGCTGCTAGCATGAGTTTCTTAGAAGTAGATACCTTAGGGGTTGCGAAGCAACTCAAATCGCTTGATACCGGCAAGTCTTCAGGTGCAGATTGTATACCGATTAGGTTCCTTTCAGATTACGCTGATACAATAGCTCCCTACTTAGCAATCATATACAACCGCTCGCTCACCGATAGATCTGTACCTACAGATTGGAAAATTGCGCAGGTCGCACCAGTGTTTAAGAAGGGTAGTAGGAGTAATCAATCGAACTACAGACCTGTATCATTGACGTCGGTTTGCAGTAGGGTTTTGGACCAACACTGTATTCAAACATTATGAATCACCTCGAAAGGATACGTAATCAGCATGGTTTCAGAAAACATCGTTCTTGTGCAACGCAGCTAGCTCTTTATGCGCACGAAGTAATGACCGCTATCGACAGGGGATCTCTAGTTGATTCCGTATTTCTGGATTTCCGGAAGGCTTTTGACGCCGTTCCCCACAATAGACTTCTAATCAAGCTGCGGGCCTATGGGGTATCGTCTCAGTTGTGCGACAGGATTCGTGATTTCTGTCAAGAAGGTCGCAGTTCGTAGTAATATACGGCAAATCATCGAGTAAAACTGAAGTGATATCAGGTGTTCCCCAGGGAAGCGTCCTGGGACCTCTGCTGTTCGTGATCTATATAAATGACTTGGATGACAATCTGAGCAGTTTTCTTGGGTTGTTCGTAGATGATGCTGTAATTTACCGTCTAGTAAGGTCATCCGAAGACGAATATCAGTTGCAAAGCGATTTAGAAAATATTCCTGTGTGGTGTGGCAGGTGGCAGTTGACGCTAAATAACGAAAAGTGTGAGGTGATCCACATGAGTTCCAAAAGAAATCCGTTGGAATTCAATTACTCGATAGATAGTACAATTCTCAAGGCTGTCAATTCAACTTAGTACCTGGGTGCTAAAATTACGAACAACTTCAGTTGGAAAGACCACATAGATAATATTGTGGGAGAGCCAAGATGCAATAAGTCCACTAAACAGACAGTTTACACTACACTCGTTCGTCCTCTGTTAGAATATTGCTGCGCGGTGTGGGATCCTTACCAGGTGGGATTGACGGAGGATATCGAAAGGGTGCAAAAAAGGGCAGCTCGTTTTTTATTATCACGTAATATAGGAGAGAGTGTGGCAGATATGATACGCGAGTTGGGATGGAAATCATTAAAGCAAAGACGTATTTCGTCGCGGCGAGATCTATTTACGAAATTTCAGTCACCAACTTTCTCTTCCGAATGCGAAAATATTTTGTTGAGCCCAACCTACATAGGTAGGAATGATCATCAAAATAAAATAAGAGAAATCAGAGCTCTAACAGGAAGGTTTAGGTGTTCGTTTTTCCCGCTCGCTGTTCGAGAGTGGAATGGTAGAGAGATAGTATGATTGTGGTTCGTTGAACCCTCTGCCAAGCACTTAAATGTGAATTGCAGAGTAATCATGTAGATGTAGATTAAATTACAATAAATTGCAATTTTAAGGTGAAACTGATCATAACCTTATCTGGCCCTTTCCACAGTCACCTGTTCTGCCCAGCGGGTTTAGTGGGCTATCAAGAATGAAAGAAAAAGCGGGATCCAGATCTAAAAGGCACAATAAGGGCCTTAAAGTGGCCGTATTCAAAATTGGGGTTTTTTGTTCTCATAAAAACTCACGAAAAATCTACTGAAAAAACCTAGAAATTTCTAATTCCAAATACATTTATAATGATCCCTCTAAAGTGTAAGGGACTCCGCACACTAACGCCAGTTATCTTGTTTATCCTAAGTCAAAGAAGCCAACAGGTGTTCGTAACGATGTAGACTTAAGACCTTACGTTCACAGAAATGAGTAATAAGGGGCAAAATGAAAAAGTGTATATGTATTTAATGAAATAGTATTTTACTCTATTTGTTCTTGTTCATGATGTTGTGTTGTCAAGTATTTTTATATTGGAAAAATTGACTTTTTTGTTATGGGACTACTGGTACATGTCTGTAAGTTTCAGATTCGGTATAACATCATTGGATATACAAATTACATGTAAACAAACTCCAGGCTGCGACAAACATAAGGACTGCATTGACTGAATCGTGCAGCATCATCAGAAGGTCTACGAAATGTGTCAACAGGTAGACAAATGTTGATGCTGAAAATAGTGTAGGACTGCTAAATGTGTCTACAGGCAGACAAAGGGTGAGAAGTTTATATAGTGTACTGAGTATTCTGTTTTCTTAATGATTTGGATGAATATTTAAAGCAGACAAAACATAGTTTCTTAATGATTATACAACGACAAATAGGTATAGAATAACCATGTGTAATGTCAATTGTGTATGTAAGTGATATGTAAATTCATATATATATTTTACACAACATAGACACATGTATAGAGTAGTATATATTTTCTGAATTCAACCAAAATTCATGTTTTATTTTTGATACTTAATGAAATAGTCTCTATATAAACAGTTATATGAAGCGTTTGTTGTGTAATATATTTGCAAAAAGAAACTGTTTTATCGCCCAACAATGTTTTGAAGTGTTATTGATGTTTCATTGATGTATCCCTGAATGAAACATGGGGGACGTGTAACACTTATATCGATTAGAAGTAAGTTTATATCATGTAGCTGTGTATCTGCAATTATGGAGTGTGTACTCTGATTTATTTAATTAAACTCCTTGATACGTGACAAGAGAATTATAGTTTTCTAATGTATATATGAAAAAAAAAACAAAGGTATTTGGTAAAAGCATATATTATTATAATACGTGTAAGTATATAAAAAGAAAATATTTATTGAAAACTGGTTCATGCTTATGGCACTTGTAACATGTAAAAGATGTAGGGAAGTCCCCCCCCCCCCCCGCAACGGAAGTGGAATGGCGCAATGTGAAAGGTGGCTTTGTCGGTCGAGCTGAGCGGCTCCTTTGTGCGAACGGTGCCCAGTATGTATCTAGCCTTGGCACTGAATACTTCGACGGTGCTAGTAGGGGCAATTGGAAGCTGCTTTGCAACGGATTTTCCTCAGATGTGGATCCGTCTATTATTTGGTATTCTCGGCAAAAAGGAATGGCTCTAATATGTTGAAAATCCGACGCGAAGAAGAGATTTTATAGAGCATTGGAACACCTAAAAAAAAAAAAAAAAAAAAAAAACATGGAGAGCCGTGAGTACAGATAGCCGCCATGTCGCTTGCCACCAATCTTCGTCACTGCATCACTAACTTCATACATTCAATAATCTATATGGGCATGGGCCAGTTAATTTGTGTGTTATTTTAATAATAATCATAACATTATAAATCCATGTCTAAAACCATATTTTCTATCCTGATCACGAACCTACGCTGATCCTCATCCAAGTGCTACTAAAACCAAGTATCCTGAGTGAAATGAACAATTTTTGCATTCAAGTGTTTAAACGTAATTTTTTGTCTAAAATAAAAGGAGTAGCAAAATTTAAAGTTAAAACCACAAAAGTTGGATAGGCTTTTGCTAAGGTATCCTTATTTTATTAAAAAATATGGTTTTGTAGGATTACAGTGCAAGATTGTGTAAATAACCTGCTTCACAGGTGATAAAAAGGTACATAAGTAAGCTCATTTTAAAAATGGTGTGACCTTGATTTCTGTCATGAATGGTTACGTTTTTCTAAAGTTAATTAAGCTCAATGTTGTATTTTATTGTCTTGCAATGCAAATTATGAACTACTCCAAGTGAAGTGAACGATTAGCTTTTTGAATTAGTCTTTTCTACTGTAACAATCAGAGAGCGTTGACTAGTGAAACTATACAATTTTATGGGTCCCCGTCATTTTCTCCACCTGTCAGAAAGAAAACTGTACTATTACAGTTGCAAAGGAAAGCTGATATATGCAGAGGAGTTTAAACAGTGTATTTATGATATTATTCATCTTTATTCGTTTCTTTTTCTGTCAGTTAAGATAAAAGCCCCTCATGTCAAAATTTGGTTCTGGACTTCATGCAGTGACATTTCAGTGTTTCATTAGGTAGTGCTCTTGAGTGTAGCTGTGAATAGTATGAGCTTGGTGCAAATTTGCTTCCTATAATACACTGGTGTACGCGTTATTGGTAAATGCTCCTACACACAGTTCAGAGTGCACTGTGCCAATTTGTATCGTGTATGTAATTCTAAGGGAAATATCAATGAAAGTAAATTCAATAACGAATATTTAATTAATGTGCCAAATTGGTCTGGAGATCGTCCATTTTTTCCTTCACTTATGATTTTACCACTGTCATTAACTCCCAAGGTTGAAGTCCGTTTAGTGTTCCTGTTAATTTCACCATTTTCAAAATTAGACACCCACGCGGTCAAATCTTCGATATCATCTCAGAGGGTAACATTAGCGCGTTTCACTGCACGTTTGTGTTATACGTGGCTTTTCCCGTGACAGGACTAAAGGTTCGATTGTTAGTGAGAAGTGACATACACGCTAGAGCTTTATAAGCCGTCCAGGATTTATGCTCCTGACATAGTGTTTTACACTTTCTTGAGTTGGTTGTAGTCAATAACGGTTTCGGTACATGCTCTGACTTTAGAGAACTTCTGCTAGAGAGGGTTCTCGATTCACTTTTTAGTTGTTGTTGTTGTTGTTGTTGTGGTCTTCAGTCCTGAGACTGGTTTGATGCAGCTCTCCATGCTACTCTATCCTGTGCAAACTTCTTCATCTCCCAGTACCTACCGCAACCTACATCCTTTTGAATCTGCTTAGTGTATTCATCTCTTGGTCTCCCTGTACGATTTTTACCCTCCACGCTGCCCTCCAATACTAAATTGATGATCCCTTGATGCCTCAGAAAATGTTTTACCAACCGATCCCTTCTTCTGGTCAAGTTGTGGCACAAACTACTCTTCTCCCCAATCCTATTCAATCCTTCCTCATTGGTTATGTGATCTACCCATCTAATCTTCAGCATTCTTCTGTAGCACCACATTTCAAAAGCTTCAATTCTCTCCTTGTCCAAACTATTTATCGTCCATGTTTCACTTCCATACATGGCTACACTCCATACAAATACTTTCAGAAATGACTTACTGACATTTAAATCTGTACTCGACGTTAACAAATTTCTCTTCTTCAGAAATGCTTTCCTTGCCATTGCCAGTCTACATTTTATATCCTCTCTACTTCGACCGTCATCAGTTATTTTGCTCCCCAAATAGCAAAACTCCTTTACTACTTTAAGTGTCTCTTTTCCTAACCTAATTCCCTCAGCATCACCCGACTTAATTCGACTGCATTCCATTATCCTGGTTTTGCTTTTGTTGATGTTCATCTTATATCCTCCTTTCAAGACACTATTCATTCCGTTCAACTGCACTTCCAAGTCCTTTGCTGTCTCTGACAGAATTACAATGTCATTGGCGAACCTCAAAGTTTTTATTTTTTCTCCATGGATTTTAATACCTACTCCGAATTTTTCTTTTGTTTCCTTCACTGATTGCTCAATATACAGATCGAATAACATCAGGGAGAGACTACAACCCTGTCTCACACCCTTCCCAACCACTGCCTCCCTTTCATGTCCCTCTACTCTTATAACTGCCATCTGTTTTCTTTACAAATTGTAAATAGCCTTTCGCTCCCTGTATTTTACCCCTGCCACCTTCAGAATTTGAAAGAGAGTATTCCAGTCAACATTGTCAAAAGCTTTCTCTAAGTTTACAAATGCTAGAAACGTAGGTTTGCCCTTCCTTAATATAGCTTCTAAGATAAGTCGTAGGGTCACTATTGCCTCACATGTTCCAACATTTCTACGGAATCCAAACTGATCTTCCCCTAGGTCGGCTTCTACCAGTTTTTCCATTCGTCAGTAAAGAATTCGTGTTAGTATTTTGCAGCTGTGACTTATTAAACTGATAGTTCGGTAATTTTCACATCTGTCAACACCTGCTTTCTTTGGGATTGGAATTATTATATTCTTCTTGAAGTCTGACGGTATTTCGCCTGTTTCATACATCTTGCTCACCAGATGGTAGAGTTTTATCAGGACTGGCTCTCCCAAGACTGTCAGTACTTCTAATGGAATGTTGTCTACTCCGGGGGCCATGTTTCGACTCAGGTCTTTCATTTTGTAGTAAGTACCAGAAATTAGTTTTAATTGGTGACTTCAATATAAATTTTGTATATGTTCGTGCAAGAAAAGGGATGTCTGTAGATCTCCTAAATTCTTATGATATGATTGTGTTTTTCCCAACTAGAAGCACATTCATAGACAATATTTTTATTGTGATTCTTCAGTTCTCCCTGGCCTATTTGTTGCTCGGCAGTATACCGGTGGACTGTTCGAGCAACAAATACGCCGGGAGAAACTGAAGAATCACATCATATACCTTTACGTGGAGGAGATGTATCGCAGCATGGAGAAACTCGACAAGCTGCGCCACCGAAGTTGCCGTTTGCTGAATGCTCTTGCATTCCTGAAGAGATGTCGTACCGAGCAGATAGTTCCGAACTTTGCTAAGGTCACGCATCACATCTATTCTGCAGCACCAAAGAGAATTGAGAGACGGGCCAGCCTTGCCTTGGTACGTGAGAGGGTGCACTTTACTTGCCGCAGCCTTGAATATAACTCCCAGGATTTAAACTTCATCTTAAACTGTCCAATCAGTTTAATTAGTGGACCTGGGACTGGGTGGATGGTGTTACCTGGACGACAGTCGATTCTGCACATAAAAAGGCCACTGGACGTCAGATTTCAAAATTCTCACGTCTCTCGGATAAACCACCGCTGGAGGCACCATGCAAGACGATCATCAATCTCATTGACATGGAGCTGTCTCATGAGGCGGTTTCGGTTCTGGTCGCGGACATCGTCAGTGCAGTGGAACAGGTTGCAGCGCGATTACCACCTGAAGCACCAGAAGAAGTGCGTCGGGAAACCTGCCGGGCTCTGATCAGAACTAAACCTACTGAGACTAACATTACCAGTAGAGAGAGGGTGGCCATTCGAGACCCAAGGGAGTGCTCTGAGATTCTTATCTTACCTGCTGACAAAGGCAATGCCACTGTTGTTCTTTCCCGTAAGGACTACATTGAGAAGATGCAGCGCCTGCTAGATGACGACTCCTAAAGGAAGATCAACGCTGACCACACGAAGAAGGTGGAGAACAAGACCAGGGCTCTACTCAATGATGCGGATCTACCAGAGGGGGACGCCAAGACATTGTCACCTCAAGACATGTACCACCAAGACTCTATGGACTCCCTAAGGTCCACAAAGAGGGGGTCCAATGTGCCCGATTGTCAGCAACATTAGGGCACCTACTTACTTGCTGGCAAAATATTTGGGTGAGTTACTTAGTCCCTATGTAGGTAAATGCCCACACCATATCCGTGATTCCGTGGATTTCGTGAAACGTCTCGACAACTTCAGACTGAAAGACACTGATATCCTAGTGAGCTTCGACGTGGTTTCACTATTCACCAGGGTGCCTCTACGAGAGTCAGTCGAGCTTATTCGGCAGAAATTTGACGAGAAGACCAACGAACTCTATAGGCATGTCTTGATCTCAACGCATTTCCTGTTTAATGGGGAATACTATGAGCAAACGGATGGAGTCGCAATGGGCAACCCACTCTCGCCGGTGGTCGCGAATTTGTACATGGAGCACTTCGAGGAGGAAGCCTTGGCGTCATCCAATTGGAAACCGACTTGTTTCTTCCGTTATGTCGATGGCACGTTCGTCATCTGGCCCCATGGTAGGAACAAGCTCCTGGATTTCCTTACTTACACACCTAAACTCCATACATCCAAACATCAAATTCACTATGGAGACCGAAGCAGAAGGAAGATTACCATTTCTGGACGTCATGGTCAAGAGAACAGCTGATGGTACCCTGAGCCACGGTGTGTACAGGAAGAAAACGCACACTGACCTGTACCTGCATGCAGACAGTTGCCACCACCCTTCTCAGAGGAAAGGAGTACTAAAAACACTACTACACAGGGCGCGCAGCATCTCAGACACATAGAATCTGCCCCAGGAATTGGAATACCTCAAAACCGTGTTCCCAAAAACTGGGTACTCGGAATGGCAGATTAGACGCGCTCTCCGTCGCACCACCACAGCACAATCTGTGGAGACGTAAGAAGTCACGGAAGAAGAGGTAGCCACTCCCTTTATTCCGTACAATGGCGCACTATCGGGGAAAATCGGCCATATATTAAAGAAACACCGAGTTAAAACCGTCTTTTGCGCGCCCAATAAAACGCGGGCATTACTGGGAAGTGTGAAAAATGACCTCGGTATGAGGAAGGCCGGCATATACCAAATTCCCTGTGAGTGTGGGAAGAAAAAAAATGGTTCAAATGGCTCTGAGCACTATGGGACTCAACTGCTGAGGTCATTAGTCCCCTAGAACTTAGAACTAGTTAAACCGAACTAACCTAAGGACATCACAAACATCCATGCCCGAGGCAGGATTCGAACCTGCGACCGTAGCGGTCTTGCGGTTCCAGACTGCAGCGCCGGCCGGCCTCAGTGTGGGAAGACTTTATCGGACAAACGGTATGCACCATCGAAGATCGCTGCCGAGAACATCAAAGGCACACTCGACTGAAATATCCAAATAAGTCGGGAGTACCAGAGCACTGACAGTCCGAGAAACACGAGATGCATTATGAGCGTACCAAGATCCTGGCTCAGATCTCTAAATATTGGGACAGCGTTATAAGGGAGGCTATCGAAATTCGCACCAGGGAAGATCTTATCAACCGAGATTGCGGCTACAATCTCAGCAAGGCTTGGGACCCGGCACTGAATTAGGAAGACTCTCAGCAAGAAGTACGAACTGGCGACCAGGGCAGACGTAGCAAGCACATCGACGCTACGACAGATTCCGACGCCCACGTCTTCGCGACCGCCGGCGCGCGGGCGCGGACGGCGAAGAGAGTGGGCCGCGGGGGGAGGGGATTTAAATCGGCCACCCGCCCTCAGGAGCTCAGTTCGTCAGCGCACCTGACGACGGCGACATGTCTGATCGCCGAAATACTGTGCCCGTTGGACACTATGGACCGGCAGTATACCCGTGCACTGTTCGAGCAATATTTTTATTCATTCTTCATTACTAGGTGGACACGCTGTTCGTAAAAGGGTGAATGGCCTTTCAGACCATAATGCACAAATTTTAACACTGAAAGGCTTTTGTACTCAAACAAATGTCACATATAATTACAAACTATGTAGGAAAGTAAATACAACAGCAATACAGAGTTTTTAAAGCTTGTCAAGGAACAAGAGTGGCAGGGTGTTTATAGTGCCGATAACATAAATGATAAATCTAATGCTTTCCTTAACACATTTCTCAAGCTCTTTGAGAGTTACTTTGCATTAGAACGTTCTAAACGGGGTACTAGAAGTAAAAGGCAGCCTGGGTGGCTGACTAGTGGGATAAGGATATCTTGTAGAACAAAGCAGGAATTATATCAAAATGTTAGAAGTAATCACAATCAAGCTACAGTAGTTCATTACAAACAGTATTATAAGGTGCTTATAAATGTTATTAGGTAGGCAAAAAGTATGCTGTATGCAAATACACACACCAAAAAAAGTTTTGCATCACCCCAGTTCCCAGAACTCCTGAAGATGGACGTTAACTGTGGATATTGTATCCCAGACACAGTCCCTTTGACTGTTCAGAGATGTCACTAAACCCACCCAAAGATGTAAACAGCCAATCAGTTCCAGTCATTTCCACAAGTAAAGAGGTACATGGCTCATGTTATCTGTACTTCAGCCATGCCTAGACGGCCAGTACCGGGGTTCGATAGCGTCTGCATTGTTACTTTGTGCCAGGAAGGGCTCTCAACAAGGGAAGTGTCCAGGTGTCTCGGAGTGAACCAAAGCGATGTAGTTCGGACATGGAGGAGATACAGAGAGACAGGAACTGTAGATGACATGCCTCTCTCAGGCCGCCCAAGGGCTACTACTGCAGTGGATGACCGCTACCTACGGATTATGGCTCGCAGGAACCCTGACAGCAACGCCACCATGTTGAATAATGCTTTCGTGCAGCCACAGGACGTCGTGTTACCATTCATACTGTGCATAATAGGCTGCATGATGCGCAACTTCACTACAAACATCCATGGCGAGGTCCATCTTTGCAACCACGACACCATTCAGCGCGGTACAAATCGGCCCAACAACATGCTGAATGGACTGTTCAGGATTGGCATCATGTTCTCTTCACCAATGAGTGTCGCATATGCCTTCAACCAGACAATCGTCGGAGACGTGTTTCGATTCAATCCGGTCAGCCTGGACGCCTTAGACACATTTTCCAGCGAGTGCTGCATGCTGGAGGTTACCTGCTATTTTGAGGTGGCATTATGTGGGGCCGACGTGCCGGCCGGTGTGGCCGTGCGGTTCTAACCGCTTCAGTTTGGAACCGCGTGACCGCTACGGTCGCAGGTTCGAATCCTGCTTCGGGCATGGATGTGTGTGATGTCCTTAGGTTAATTAGGTTTAAGTAGTTCTAAGTTCTAGGGGACTCATGCCCTGAGTAGTTAAGTCCCGTAGTGCTCAGAGCCATTTGAACCATTTTTGGGGCCTACGTAGGCCACTGGTGGTCATGGAAGGCGTCGTAACGGATGTACTATACGTGAATACCATCCTCCGACTGGTAGTGCAACCATATTGGCAGCATATTGGCGAGGCATTCGTCTTTATGGACGACAATTTGCATCCCTATCGTGCACATCTTGTGAATGAATTACTTCAGCATAACGACAAAAAAAAAAAAATGGCTCTGAGCACTATGGGACTTAACTTCGGAGGTCATCAGTCCCCTGGAACTTAGAACTACTTAAACGTAACTAACCTAAGGACATCACCCACATCCATGCCCGAGGCAGGATTCGAACTTGGGACCGTAGCGGTCGCGCGGTTCCAGACTGCAGCGCCTAGAACCGCTGGGCCACCACGGCCGGCCAGCATAACGACATCCATCGACTAGAGTGGTCAGCATGTTCTCCAGATACGAACCCTATCAAACATGCCCAGGATAAAGGATTATTTATCGATGACGTGACCCACCAACCACTCTGAGCGATCTACGCTGATTCGCCGTTGAGGAGTAGGACTATCTGGACCAACAGTGCCTTGATGAACTTGTGGATATTATGCCACGAAGAATAGAGGCTTGCATCAATGCAAGATGATGTGCCACTAGATATCAGAGGTACTGGTGTGTGCAGCAATCTGGACCGTCACCTCTTAAAGCATCGCTGTATGGTGGTACAACAGCAATGTGTGGGTTTCAAGAGCAATAAATGATGTTTACGTCGATCTCTATTCCAATTTTCTGTACAGGTTCTGGAACTCTCGGAACCGAGGTAATGTAAAACTTTTTTGATGTGCGTAGAATAGCTAATTCACAAGATAAAATTAAAACCATATGGTCAGTTTGAAGGAAGTGTCTTGTCAGCAGCACAAGGTCGACGATATAAAGTCAGTTCGTAGTAAAAATATTTCTGTTACTGACAAATCAGATGTATGTACTGTATTTAACGATCAGTAGTAAAGCCGTTTTGTAAAAAGGGAGGGAGGGAGAATGTAGATAATTGTAGACCTATTTACATGCCATCAGTGTTTGCTAAAGTTATTGAAAAGGCTATGTATGTAAGAATAATTGATCATTTTATATCACATGATTTGCTATGAGATGCACAGTTCGGCTTTAGAAGTGGTTTAATAACTGAAAATGCTATATTCTCTTTTTTCTGTGAGGAACAGGATGGGTTAAACAAAAGGTTTTCATCACTAGGCATATTTTTTGATTTAACTAAGGCGTTTGATTGTGTTGATTTCAGAATATTGCTCCACAAGTTGGACAATTACAGTATATGGTGATTAGCTCACAGTTAGTTCACCTCTTACTATAGCAACAGACAGCAAAACGTCATTATTCATAATGTTGAGAATGGCTGTGATGTGGTGTCTGGGGGGGGGGGGGGGGAGGGGGGGCGGTACAGTCAACTGGAGTGGTGGTGCCCCAGGGATCAGTGTTTGGGCCACTTCTGTTCCTTATTTATATAAATGACATGCCCTCTAGTGTTATGAGTAACTGTAAAATACATCTGTTTGCTGATGACAGTAGCATGGTAGTAAAGGATGTCGTGTGCAACACCGACTCGATTTCAAATAGTACAGTTCATGACCTAAATTCATGGTTTTTAGAAAATAAACTAATGCTAAATCACAGTAATACTCTGTTTTTACAGTTTCTAACACACAATTCAACAAAACCAGATGTTTTAATTTCTCAAAATGGGCATATGATTAGTGAAACTGAACAGTTCAGATTTATAGATGTCCAGATAGATAATAAACTGTCATGGAAAGTTCACAATCAGGATCTTGTTCAAAGACTTAATGCTGCCATTTGTACTATTCACAGTGTATCTGAAGTCAGTGATCGTTCGACACGAAATTAGTCTATTTTGATTATATTCATTCGTTTATGTCGTATGGTATTATATTTTGGGGTAACTCTTCCCATTCTAAAATGATATTTTTGGCTCAGAAACTGGCGGTTCGGGCAGTGATGTAAGTTCACGAACATCTTGTCGACCTCTGTTCACGAGTCTGGGTATTTTGACATCAGCCTGTGAATGTATATATATTCCTTACTGCCGTTTCCTGTTAACAATATTAGATTATTCCCTTTCAAATCGAAACTGAAGAGTTTCCTCATGGGTCACTCCTTCTATTCTTTCGAGGAGTTCCCTGAAAACTTAAGCTGATTCTTGTTGTATTGTTGACTGCGTTTACTTGAAGTTATGGATTGACTTTTTTCGGGTTCATAAACATCTTATTTTTACCTGTTATTATTTTTATTTTGTAATTTCATGTACTGACACGTTCCATGACCTTGGAGATTTGCTCCTCAATTTGATCCTACGAAACGTGACGTGTAAATAATAAATAAATGTAATAAGTAATCTTCATTGGAAGAGAGAAATACGAAGGCTATTAGGAAAGTAAGGTCCGATCGGGCGCGAAATCGAAATCACAGTGTAAATCTGACGGCGCTTTGCACAGATGTGTTGAGTAGTGTCTTTGGTATGCCTTTCGATCGAGTCGCGTTGCTTTTCTCAGTTCTGAGCACACAGTGAGCGCGTAAAGACGACTAGAACACTAATGTCTCCCACGAAGTATGGCATTCCGGAGGACGACGGCTCAAACCCACCTTCGGTCATACTGATTTAAGTTTTCCATGATTTCCCTAAATCACTTCACATGAATGCTGGGATGTTTCCTTTGAAGGGCACGGCCGATTTCCTTCCCCATCTGAGCTTATGCTGCATCTCTAATTACCTCCATGTTGATGGGACGCCACACCCAATCTTTCTTTCTTGCCAAGTATGAATGCCTGGTGAGGGATTTCGCCACTAGTCATGCAGCCCACATAACATAACTGTCATGCAAGTCCTTCTTTATGACAATTATTGGCCGCATTCTGAAGGGGCAATGAAGATGCTCCTGCAGTGTTTTCTATCGGAAGTGTTTGATCACCCTTAATTGAGCCATAATTAGCACCCCTTTGTTTCAGCTCTGTTTACATGATCCTATGGCTATAAAGACAGCATTTTGGCACAGACAGCGAGCCGCAGACCAGCGTAGAGAATTGATGGAAAGCACAGGTGACTGCTTTCTATAAGGAGGACATTGGCAAGTTCGTATAAGGCTACGACAAATGTCTAAGTCGGTGCGGCGACTGTCTAGAGAAGCAGCTGGTAGGTGTAGCGGTCTGTTCACAATGAAATATCTTCGAATTTCAAAGTGGTTTTCATTTCGCAATCGATCGGTACCTACTTTCCGAATAGCCTTCGTACATCATTACCTGTCACGTAAGTTATGCAGAATGGAGCATTTCCAGACACTGGTTAACTATGAACAGAAAAATGACACGATACTGATGTACTATTCTACAATATTTACCGTCGCCAGGTACAAAGATAAATATGTGTGGCTGTGAAATTTTTGTGCAGTTCAAGGTTATGAACTAGGTACGTTTAAAGGGTAACTCGCTTCGTCTTCAAAGATGACAACTGTTAATGTGGGATTTAGGATTAAAACGAGATATTCCAGTATGCGATGTAAAATCTTCATGGACAATTTTGGAGAAACATTTCTTGGTAAACAACCCAATCTCTTCCAAAACTGGATGCTGGGTTAGGTATGTTGGTGATGCGTTGTGCATGTGGACAGAAACTACAAGACAACTTCAAACATTCTTCAAACAGCTAAATTACAAGCAGAAAAATATGAAATACGCAACTGAATTTGGGGATAATTCCATAAGTTATTTAGACTAAACCCTTGATATTGCTGATCGCATTCACACTATGAAGATATACAAGAAGTGTACCTTCACTGACACTTACCTGCCAACACCTGCTTGAAGAAACATCAAGTCTTACATGACATACAAAAAGCGAGGATGATGAACTAGCTTGCTCAAGTTCAGTACTGAATGACCAGACACAGTTTCCTCACTCACCGCTTGTAATTGCTGGTACTCCTAATAATCCCGTCCAGACCACATGTAAATTATCCCTCCTACTCGAGCGACCCATTTTACCTTTACTTCATTTACTGCAGTTTCACTCACTTTATTAAAATTAAACTTCGTGTACTAACAGCTGTTTTAACTTATCTGTTTAGTATGACTTGTAATATTTTACGTGTTTGTAACACCTGACCTGCTGAAGTCAAGAGGTCATGTTAAGCCATCCCTTTAGAACTTGTCACCCACGGCGTTCAACTCGTTTTCCTTCTCAGAACAAAGGTTTGAATTTGTCATGTAATTCATTATTTTATGTCACAAATTTTATCCAAGCTAACTAGTTGTACATCGAATATTACTGGAATAATTCTCCTACTTTTAGTTGTAAATCGAACAATCGTCGTCTTTGGAAACCATCGAAGATACTTTTTACATGCACCTATTTTAAAATATTTGAGTCCACAAACATATCATAGCCGCAAACATTTGTCTTTATTGTTGAAGATGGCGTACAACAGCAGAAGACAGGTTGTTCACATAATGAACACTGTAGAATGACAAACCAGTCTGATGTGTTCTGTCATTCATAATGTTTAATTCATTCTACTAGGAACCAATGGAACAGTCTTTACGATTGTTTATTGCACTTGTGGAATATACAGTTCAGATCGTCTTTTTCAAGCACGTTTTGTGGTATTTTTTGGACCTGTGGAATGTACAATTCAATACGTCTTTTGCAAGAATATTTTATGCTGTTAATATACCTTATGTACATAGTACATGTATATCCGAGTAAATGTTGTTATGGGGCACTGGGTACAGTTGCCGTATGCACTTGACATATATTTGTTCTCCTTTGGCACAAAAGCCCCGAGGATGATCAGATTACCTATGAGAATGGGTTATCTATAAAAGTGTAAAGAACGTGACGAATTGTTAATCTATTATTACGTCTTACACCGAACTCTCAATCTAGAAAAGTGTAAAACTGACCATTCTGCGAAACGATGTGGTGTAATAGGCCGTGATTATAGTGGCAATGACACATTACGAGGTGAAGAATGGCATCGTAAAGTCAACTGCAATGAAGATAACATTCTGCTGTGTAAAGAGAATGGTAACTTTCATTTTATTGGCAGTACACCAGTATATAATTTATAAACTACTTGTGCAAAGCAATGGTAACTTCGATTTTATTACCGATAGACCAGTGTATAATGGTTAACTACTTGCGCTGGCTGGTGAATTTATAAACTAGTTGTGCGGGTTATGTCGCAATACTGTTGCAGCTGGATCGAGCTTGTACAAAGAAGAGTACTAAAAAATAGTCATATTTCTGTCAGACACATAACAGTTGGAAACAATGCTGAATCGTGTCATGAACTCGAAGAAAGACGTGTAATATCCCGCGAAAATGTACTCGGGACTATCGGTAGCTTGCGCAGAGTTATCGGCGTACTCGCAATTCCTATAACCCATCCAAAATTGGGCATTGAAGGATTGTTTTTATCATCATATCCGTATGTCGATACATGCGTCATGGCTTCACGGGATGGAATAAATTGAAACTGGTTAAAGTGGCCTACCAGTATAAGATTGCTTGGTGGGCTTGTAACAGTGCGTGTGGACAGAACTAATTTGTGTAATGATTATGACAGTGTGTTTGTGTGCGTCTGACAAACAGTATTCGGGGTGAACACCCATGCATGACGTTAGCACTAAACGGACATTTGCGGCATGAAGCCTTGAACTTTGTCCACAGCGTAATTTTATAACTGTAGGTGAGATTTAGGGAAGGAGGAAACAGGAGCTAACTTTAAATTGCACTCTTACGAGTTCAGCCGGGGCGACAAAGGAGAATCCTCGTACCATGCGGCTACGTCGAAAACGGGTTTCCAGCATCCAGTTTGCTGCTACAGCGGACCTGTTCGAAACAGTTGCTCTTGCAGAGTCCCTCTCTGCGATAACAAACAGAGAAGCTGTCACGAGACTCTAGGCGGGAAGTGCCCAGAACTAAATGCGATAAATGGAAAACTCATATTTTAGTTCTGTCCTCACGCACTGTTACAAGCCCACCAAGCAATCACTCGTAAGCCACTTTATCCCCCTCCAATTTATTCCATCCCGTGACGCCATGATGCATGTATCGACATACAGATGTGAATATAAAAACAATCCTTGCATGCCCAATCTTGGATGGGTTATAGGAATTACGAGTGAACCGATACCTCTGTGTAAGCTGTCGATAGTCCCGAGTCCATGAGTGAAAACTCATAGTGTTTCGGCGCCATCCGGTGCAAAGAAGGATTTTCCCTGTATCAGATTCACACCGGCGTCTAAACCTAATTACTATTTTAAAGAAACTGGAAAGTGTTTTCATAATGATCCTATCATAGATCAGATTCCAGGATGCTGGTACGTAACGAATTTGGCTGTGATCGTCTCTTTCCGATTTCTCTTTCAGAGAAACATAGGCTTTTAGTGTTATATACTATGGCGGCTTCCTTTATAAAACAAGTTAGGACGGAATACCGGGTACTAAAGCTCATATAACCTGAGTTATTGTAGTCTTCTCGGACTCTACCGGACAGCCGCGCGCCTGTGGTTCACAGCCGGCACCCCGCATCCGACCGAGTCAATGGCCTACAAACTGTGTCAACAGAGCCAAATACCAACATTACAAAGAAAATTATTAACACTTGAACTGTGTGGGTAGGTATGTTGATATTAACTTAGTTAGGGCACTCTTAAGCTTACATTTGCTAAAAACAACTCCACAGTCTGATTGAGGTACATTCACTGAGGTCGAGCGCTACCAAGTCTCCTATTCACTCTTGCGTCTTTGTTTGGTCTCTCACCTCGCGGTCCTCTTCCCCTTATGTCCAAAAGTCTCAACATACATATCTCACTATTGGACATTGAATCTTCCTTCACTCCACGACACTTCCTAAAATTAAATTAATAATCGTTTTTTTCTTCCGCTTTCCGTCGTTCCTTAGTTGCTTCAAACTTCATGCAAGTATGTTCGTCTTCGCAACCGAATGATAGGCAGTTTGTTTTTTTGCCATACACTTTTCTCTTCTTTAACGCATGAAGTATCTTCAGTCGTCTGTAACCCACAGAATTATATCAAATATTTGCGAAACTGAACAAATACCTGCAGAGTGGAAATGTGCGTTAATTCAACCCCTCCACAAAAAAGGTGCAAAAACCGATCCTAATAATTACAGGGGAATTTCACAGCTCACTGTAATGTAGAAAATTCTTTCAAAGGCCCTGTTAAACACAAGAACAAGCGGACCAGTTAATAGGGGAGTATCAGGCAAGGTTTCGCAAAGGTCGATCTAGCATCAAACAGATATGGAACTTAAAAACAATTTTCCAAATGAGAAGATGAAGAAATACTGTAGTATCTTTTGTCGATTTTAAAAAGGCTTAAGATTTAATAGATAGAAAAACATTATTTCACACTTCAGAGGAGTTCAGGAAACTAGGTCAATTATTCAACAGGCATTAACAGATACAACCTCCAAAGTTAAATTCATGGGAGAAAGATCAGAAGCATTTCACATCCATACTGGTGTTCGCCAAGGAGATGGAATGTCCCCCCTTCTGGAAAAAAAAATTGTGAGGACATGGGAAAAGGAAATAAAAGGAATTCAGCTTGGGATCAAAAAAGAGCAGAGAATCAGGGTGAAGTTTCTGGTTTTATCGGACGATCTTGCCATTCTAACGAATAATAGAGACGTATCCAAACTTGCATTGGAAAAACTACACGAAATCTCACAGAAAGCTGGGCTCCAAATCTCCTACGAGAAAACACAGTATATGGAAAACAAACCTGTAGATAATCTCCCCATTACTACTCAATACGGGAAAGTGGCACAAGTTGCCAACTTCAGATATCTGGGAGAGATAATTCAACCATCAGGACTGAACTCAATAGCCAATAAAGATAGAATCTACAGATTACAAAAAGCGTATAAGCTCACTTGGAATCACTATAATAAGAAATCTATTTCTGTCAATGCGAAACTAAGACATTACACACAGTAGTTCTACCAGAGGCACTTTATGTTGCAGAAACTACAGTGATTCATGGTCATACGAAGATCAGAGAGATTGAAAAGGGGGAAAGAAAAATTCTGAGGAAAGTATATGGACCAGTATTTCGGGAAGGGATTTGAATGAAGAGGCCAACTACAGAGATTTACAGACATAGAAACAATAACAGACACTATTACAAAGAGAAGGATGAAATTTTATGGACATATCAGCAGGATGAATAAAAGCAGGCTCACAAGGCAAATATTGGGGATAGTAAACAAGAGCAAAAACAAGACAGAGTGGATCACTGTAACAGAACAAGACAACGTAAATAACAAAGAACAGTTTAGAAACATCATAAAGAAACACACATTTAAACAAGAACACACGGCGAACAGAACGGGAAAAAGATGGTCGGAAGAATGCAAGAGAGAACACAGTGAATGTATGAAGAGAATTTGGAAGGAACGAATAAAGAAGAAGAAATCATGACTACTCAAGTTCAGTCGCTCTCTTAAAAGGGAATAATCGAAAAATGTTACATTTCATCATACTTCTCTTTTGTTTTCCAGATAAAAAAAAAAAAAAAAAAAATAGGCTCTTGTCGCAACTTTCGTGAGGGTAAATTACCACTTGGTGTTACTTACGATTCTTCCTTGGCTGAACACCCGACGGAACATGGGTATGGCCATCCTACATAGAACAGGACATGAAAATTATAAGGGAGAAGAAATATAACAAAAAAAAATCCTCACGTTACAGGAAAACTTTCATATACAAAGAGCCCTTGAAATGAAAAAGAAAGTAGTTAGTGACCAAAGCAGTACAAGCAGTAACTCACTGGTTGTGTTAAGCACTAAAATAATAACTGGCAGTTTTAACTTCTCTCGCCGTAATAGTAATCCATTCAATTTGTGGCATGCGGCCACGCAAATAGTACTTCTTCCACAAATATTTCGAACCCGTATCGTTCGGTCATCCTCAGAGTGCGTCGCAAGAGCGGGTCATACATAGATGCTGGTCGGCGGCAAGGAGGTACACTAGGCTAGGCGCAAATTGAGACGCGTATAGCGCGTGTGGCGCGACGCAGCGCAGCGCGTGTTTTTGTAACATCACAGGTTCAAATGGGACCGCGCAAACTGTGACGCGACGCGACTGGGACGCGACACGCGTCTGCGTCAGGTCGTGCGGCGTTGTGGTTGCGGCACAGTTTCTCGCGCCGTGCGTCGCGCTTGCCTCGCTAGCACCGTGGGACATTACAGGCGGCGAGCGGAAAAGTAGCCCTGCCACATGCTCACATCGGAACGGCGCATATGAGCAGTGGTAGTATTGCCCATACGATAAATTTTGCCTTACTGTGTACTAAATTTTATTGCCTTTGGGTAGTGTTTCGTTTTTCGCCATTTAAACGCTCCAGTTTTCTTCGTTAGTACATTATACTTTTCTGTTATTTATATCTGTATAGTTTTGTTTTTCTTCTGTCAAGGAAAATGCATACATCAGTAACTGATGAGCCACTGGCCGCTGGAATTGTATCATGTGGCCGGCCCGTGTGGCCGTGCGGTTATAGGCGCTTCAGTCTGGAACCGCGTGACCGCTACGGTCGCGGGTTCGAATCCTGCCTCGGGCATGGATGTGTGTGATGCCCTTAGGTTAGTTAGGTTTACGTAGTTCTAAGTTCTAGGGCACTGATGACCTCAGATGTTAAGTCCCATTGTGCTCAGAGCCATTTGAACCATTTTTTTGTATCATATGCCTCCGCGATGTTTTCAGATCGCAAGAAGGGACAGTGGGTAGTGAATAAGGAAGCAAGGAATATTACAAAATCATGTGATTAAGAATGAAGGCAGGAAACTATAACAAGGTTATCTTCTCGCTGCCTAGTATGCTGGTGTATCTGCACGGTCTGTTACAAAAATTTAGAAAGGGATAATCTCCACAATTGTGGTCCCTTTGTGCTCCTGGTAAAAAGCGTCCAAGCAGTATAGAAATCTCACTGTGATTACTTTGATATGGATGTAATAATGTAATATGACACACTGTATTACATGCATGTGAACATCACATTTCCACTGCAGGCTAGAAACAGTCGAAAAGCAGTCACAAATAACAATGTTTTAATTGGTTCGCCGTGATGAGAAAAAGCATTTTAATTGTTGCATGCACATTATCAGCATTAATAAACTAATTGTACAACAACAGGCTACACAAATGAAGAAAAGGATCGGTATTGTTACGAAAGTAGGAATATCCTAAACGAGTGTTATGATTAGATATATTTAATTTGTTGAAATGTACTGCTGACAAAGGCAGATCTACTTTCATGACAATGTTTTTCGAACTCCAACTCACAAGGCACACATGGTTAGCTTTTGCTTTCCTGTCGCGCGCATTATCCTTCGCTGCTGACAATACACTGACCATTGTGTTGTGCGACCGATCAGTTGTACTTTCTATATAACTATTTTATTCTCGATCACACATTGTCAGTTTGTCAAACCTTAGGTGAGTAACCAGTATCTGGCATGTGCCTATCATTCCGCCTGAAGGAACGCTCGTCATTATTTTAATACTGCTCAGATCAAGAGAAGGAATAAAATCCTTTGGTAAGTTTCGATTCCAGTCACTCAGTGTTAAAAATACGATGGGTTACGGGGATTCCACCAAAATTCCAACAGAATTGGTAGTTTAGACTCAGAACGCTCTCCATAATATTTTCTGGGTGACTATTTTTTTTTTCTGAACCGTATAAAATTACCTGTGCAGGCAAGACTTTTCAACAAACCGAGAGGTTGTGCAGACCCGCCACCGACGTAATCTTGTGCCTTGGCGCTAAAATAGTGATGGTGCTGCATTTTGCAACGTAATCGTCTGCAGTAGCAGTGAGTTAGTTTGCTTCATGCCGCAGAGAATATATACTTACTGATGGTCAAATTCTACTTTTTTTTTTTTTTTTTTTTTTTTTTTTTTTTTTTTTTTTTTTTTTTTACAAAACCTTACTTTAGCATTTTCACCGAGGTTTTGTATCACATTTGTTCTGACTGTCTGGATATATTAGTGAATAACATATTTCACGAGTGGTTAGACATTTGTAGTCTTTCATTATGAGTTCGACATATTGATGACACTACTCACTGCTTTAAAATATTTCGTTTCCTTTACTAAAAATGAAGCTCCTGATTTGGCTTGCCACTCACTGATTGTGAAATAAAATAAACCGATATACATGATGCAACTGCTTGTAGCCGGCTGAGTTTGCCACATGTGCATGCCGAGAATACCCAATGAATTACATCTTTTCGAGTAAGGCCACCTATTCACGTTTTAAGCTACTTGTACCCATATAGAATAACTATTTTTAAAGCAACTGTTAAGTCTCTATATCCATAGCTCTAGTGAGGTGACAGTTACTCTTCCTGATGTTATTTGGAAGCCGTTATTTTATCGTTGACTGTGGAAATTACTTAGTTTCAGTATTACAATTTCAGACTTAAGGTAATTATCAAGTGGTATAGTGCATAGGCATTAATAGAAACCTGTTCAAAAAGTGACCTAACTAATGCATACCACACAATTGAAGATTACTTGGAGAACTCAGAGTGAGGTAATAATGAAAGGGGTTGAATACAACACCTTTTGCATTTCGGCATATGATCCCGGTTAACTGCATTTGCAAGAAAGTCGTGTGTCAGCACCTACAATGTACGGTAGTAATGACTTGCTGACAATTTTTTTTCTGGTGCACGGAATGAAGGACAGCAAGGAAACATGGAGCAAACTTGAGTGTTGGTGGTCTGGGAATTGGTTGCTGCAACAGAGTGGAATTAATGCAAGGGGTATGGCAGCTTTTCATGGTCCAAATGGCATCAGCGGGTGTCCTTAGTGTACTCGGTGATAAAAAGCAAAAATATTTTCATTATTTCTCAGAATATACTTGCGTGTAAATCAAAGAACGCCCGTAAGTAGGGAACAACCGAATGAAGTAGTGCAGCTGACCCAATATTTGGGAGGACAGGGTTCTCTCTGTCTGCTTATTCCGATTTTGGGTTTTTCGTGGTTTTCCTGGATAACTTCAGGCAATTTACAGGATTTTTCATGGAGGCCATAGCTGACCACATGCTCTATTCCCTAGAGTATACTCAACTACTTTGTGTGTATCTATATTTGAGCTTTTGGTATTTATGGTATTATTGTGACAACAACTGTATCGTTGCGAGTGGTCCTTGGATGAAATAAGTAAATAAACAAATAAATAAAGAAAGGAATAAAAGACTACTTCAGCATACCTCACACTTTTCATATCCTCCAACTGTAAGTGGGCTGCTTCTGTGTTGGCTGCGATGTGCAGCGCTTTGCATTGGATCTCTGACTGCGCTTTCTTTGTAAGAGACTCTGTGGCTGGTCGGACTCGTGGTTGGAAGTTAATCGCCAGTAGTGTTGGGCGGTTGTAAGGTAGAAGCCAGCAGTGATGGAAGTACTGTTGGGCAGTTGGAGGTGAACAGCCAGCAGTGATGGGTGTTAGATTTGAGAAGTTAGCATTGATGGAGGGTAGAGGTCTGAAGTGTTGGCGTAGGCTAAAGATCTGTACATGTTCGACTTGGAGACTGAATATTATTCATGATTATATACTGTTGTACTAGATGTCAATGACGATTTATATTCGTGTTTGAACTGGATCTCGCATTATTAAGGTACAAAATACTTTATTTGGGTTGCAACAAAATCTTTCCTTTGTTAACCACATGTCTGTTAGTAGTTAGTGGCTTTAGTAGTTAGAATCTTTTATTTAGCAGGCAGTATTTACGCTCGCTATACTGCAGTAGTTCGCGTAATACAGATTTTTGTGAGGTAAGTGCTTAATGAAACGTATAGGTTATTGTTAAGATTTCTTTCTAGTCAGGGCCATTCTTTTGAATTAATTATTTGAAGTCAGGTTGAAATTTTTTTTGAGCAGTCAGATTGTGTTGCGCTAGAATATTGTGGGTCAGTGTTGACATGATAAGAAAAAGTACAGTGAAAGTAGGCTCAGTACATTCAGGTTTACTCAGCTACAAAATTGTTAAGGCTTTCGTGGCCACTTGTTGACAAACTGCCTATTGGCTTCTGTCTCGGGTTCTTCGGCCGACGTTCATCTAATGATTTTTCTGACGTTTCGCCAGCACGAGTGGCTGGCATTGTCAAAGCTTCACCCTCCATTGCCGGTGGTGAACTGGAGGCGAGCTCGCGGCCGCAGGCTATATGTACCTGACGCGCCAACGTCCGAGGGCTTCTCCGCGGTCATTTCCGGTGCGATTCTCCTTTTGCTACCTGCGACGGTCGTTCGCTGCAGTACGGGAAGCCAGGATCCGCTGACCTTAAGGCTTTCCTCTTTCTTGTTGCAACTGTTAGCGTGTTTTTGGATTTCTACAGCTTCCCTGCACAAGCGCGTGTGATAGGGCTTCTCTACAGCCAGAACTTCCGTGTCGGCGAATTTTATTACGTGGTCGGTCTCATTCAGTGCGTGCTCTGCCACGGCCGATTTCTCCACCTGCCCCAACCTGCAATGTCGCTTATGCTCTTTGATCCTGGTGTTAATTGATCGTCCAGTCATTCCGACATAAACTTTTCCGCATGTGCATGGTATACGGTATATTCCCGACATTGCAAGTGGGTCTCTTTTCTCCTTCGCCGATCTAAGACACTCTTTGATCTTCCTTGTCGGTTTGAAAATCGTCTTTACGCCGTGTTTGCGCAATATACGGCCGATTCTGTCCGTCACTCTGGGAATGTATGGCAGAAAGGCCGTACCCGACATTTCTTTTTCTGGTTCCTTACTTCGCCGAGTGTTTGGCTCTGTTACACTTCTAATGTAATTTGTGGAGTACCCATTGCTCCTCAGAACAGTTTCCAGGTGTTGCATTTCTCGTTTGAGGTGTTGAGGCTCACATATTCGTCCTGCTCTCGTTACGAGCGTACTAATCATGCCTCTTTTCTGGCTCGGGTGGTGGTTTGGCAGTTTGTGCAGGTATCGGTCCGTGTGTGTCGGTTTTCGATACACGCTGTGTCCCAGGTTTTCGCCGTCCCTTGTGACCAGCACATCTAGAAATGGCAGTTTCTTGTCCTTTTCTACTTCCATGGTAAATGTTATGCTGGCATGGAGGCTGTTCAAGTGTCTCAGTAATTCACCGAGCTGTTCTTCACCATGGCTCCACACCACGAAAGTATCATCGACGTACCTGTACCACACTTTAAGTTTGCAAGTCACCGAGTCCAGTGCCTGTGCTTCGAATTTCCATGAAGAATTTGGCCACCACTGGACTGAGAGGACTACCCATGGCGACGCCTTCCAGCAGTTCGTAGAAATTGCCATTCCACATGAAATAGCTCGTGGTGAGACATGCATGGAAAAGCTTTTTGATGTCTTACGGGAACATGGAACCGATGTGCTCCAGAGCGTCACTGAGTGGCACTTTCGTAAATAACGAAACAACATCAAAACTGACCAGGATGTCGTTTGGCGCAAGTTTCAGTTTCTTCAGCTTCTCAATGAAATGTCCTGAGTCCTTAATGTATGTGTCGGTATTCCCCACGTGTGGCTGGAGCAGAGAGGCCAAGTGTTTCGCCAGTTTATACGTTGGTGAGCCAGGAGCGCTAACGATCGGTCAGAGTGGAACGTTGTTATTATGGAGCTTGGGTAATCCATACAGCCGAGGTGGTAAGGCTTCTGTGGCGCGCCAGGTACATATAGTCTGCGGCCGCGAGCTCGCCTCCAGTTCACCACCGGCAATGGAGGGTGAAGCTTTACTCAGCTGTTTCAGAATCAAAAAACGTAGAAGTTTCATTTTCTCAGTCATTCTGCAATTTAAGTACAGACACACTCATTTAAACAAAGAAGTTTCAGAACATGTACAAGTCATCGTCGTATCTGCGCCTTTTAACAATGTTTGTTTGACACGTTCTGAAGCACTATCTTTGCAGTAAAGTACTTCATAATGACCTTAAGGCAGAAATTGCAACAGTGAAAGCAAGTAGAATGAGATTTTCACTCTGCAGCGGAGTGTGCGCTGATATGAAACTTTCTGGCAGATTAAAACTGTGTGCCGGACCGAGACTCGAACTCGGGACCTTTGCCTTTCGCGGACAAGTGCTCTACCAACTTTTTTTTTTTTGGGAGTAAGGAGTTTTAATTTATTTATTCATTCATATATTTATTTTATATGAAGGAAGGTAGGAGAAACAGAAACCTTTATTATTCACAAAATAAACATAGTACGTCCTGACACATGATAACTGTCCGGGAAAGAACCTCGCAGCCGTCCTACGACGGAGCACGAAATAACAACAAAATCAAAGTGGGGCCACCTCCGGCACCCTAAAGAAAAGTATTTATGGATATGAAAAAAAAATATTGAAGTACTTCCATTTGCTAACTGTTCAAGCCTGTGTTTTTCGTAGGTCGCATACTCGCATAGTGTTCTTAGTCGATCACATTACTTGGTCGGTTTCACAACGAAAGCACCGCCGCTCATCTTTGCGCGCCCTGCACACCCCAAGTATATGGCGGGTCCGCAAAAACCGTTACTAGGAAATTGGCATACCAATCCTTGTACTTTTGTAGCCGTAATAGTTTTGTGTGTCCATCTTGCAAGTATTGCCAGTAATCCAGGACGTTCAGTAAGTTCGTATGTGTGTCTCTATAGATGTAATGGACCGTCATACCTGTGATCCACGCCACTGTATTCGTCTTATGACGCGGAAAATACATTTCCTCTGGAAAAAAGACTATGTCAGAACAGACTGCTGTGTAGATAGTGCGCCGCATGAACGCTATTATCTTTCTTGCGAGAGTCCAGACAGCAAATGCCTCGCCGCAGACCAGCCGATGGTCGTCCGTATCCAGCACGCCGCATTGTTGACACAAGGGCGAATCCGCCAAATGTAGTGCGTACTTTTTATCATTTGTAGAGTATTTTCGATTCACGACAATGTACCATGTTGATCTGACTGATGTAGGTAGGTGGGGGTGGTGGACCGTGCGCCACACCATGTGCCAATTAACAGCTGGATGTTTGCGTTCCACCCTATTCCGGGCGATCTGTCGAAGAAGCAGATGCTACACGTCCTTCGATGTCGACTGTCGGGTCGTCGGTAAACGCTCTCGAACGTAACTGTGTTCCGCGATGAACGTGCGCACATACGTTAAAGGGGGCGATATATGGCCGATACTGACTGGAGGAAGATGCGATGTTGGTACGAGTTCTTCGATGACCGTCCCCGTAAGCGAGTGATTGCTGTTGCGCCACCGTTGGAGCATAGTATCAATATACATGGCACGCGCCTTCTCGTGCACGTTCACTAAACCACGCCCCCCTCTCGTGCTGGGAGGGTAAGCGTGTTGTACTGTACCTTAAAGAGTTGTCCCAGGCACACATAGTACCCAAAAGGCGCCCGAATCCTCATAGCCATCGTGCGCGTCAAGGGGAGAAGGTGTGCCAGGTGGCACATCATGGGCGCGAGATAAAGGTTGACGAGTAACACTCGCTGCAGCATATCCATCGACCGTAGGGCGTTTAGTCGTACTGCCGTGCGGACTCTGAGTAACAGTCTTCGGTAGTTGTCCGCAGCCGTTCTCGCTGTCTGTTTATGAAAGGTGATACCCAAACAGCGGAGGGTTTCCACCGCAGGTAAGGGTCCTTCCGTTCCTGGTTCTAGTCCACGCCCCACATGCATGAACTGTGATTTTCGGTAGTTGACCACACTTCCAGCCGCCATCCCATACGTCTGTAGCCAATCCAGTGCTGTTTGAGTCTCCCTCTCATTCCGTACTAGGAACACAATATGATCCGCGTATGCTCTGCATTTGAATGACAAATGCCGTAGGGAGATCCCGGTAAGACGGCGGCGAAGGCCTGCGAGGCACGGTTCTAAGGCAATCGCATAAAGGAGGATTGACGAGGGGCACCCTGTCTCACTGATCTTAAGATCTTAAAATACTCAGTTCTCCCTTCGTTGACCACTATCGCTGATCTGGCGCCGTGCAACAGCCGCATCACAGCATTGGTCAATAATGGCGAGACACCCATCCTGTTCATCACCGCCGCGAGGTATACATGGTCCACGCGATCAAAAGCATGATCGAAATCTACTGCAACCATCGCCCCCCGGAGGCGGAATGCAGCCGCGAGGGCGACGACGTCACGATAGTCTCCCAAGGCTGTGTGGATATTACTGATGCCGCCAAGACAAGTCTGATCGGCATGTATTCGATTCTCCAGCGATTTTTTGATACGGCTTCCCAGGATGCGCATGAAGATCTTGTAGTCACTATTAAGGAAGATCAAGGGGCGATAATCACAAGGCCGTTTGCCACCACGGGGCTTCGGTATCGGTATCATGAGCCCTTCCGTGAATTGAATGTGAACCGGTACTTCTTGCCGCAGAAGCTCATTAATCATACATAGCCACATCGGTGTCATAATGGTGACAAAGGCACGGTAAAATTCCAACGGGAATCCGTCTGGACCTGGGGACTTGTTGCAAGCACCTCGTGTAGTCGCTTCCTCCAGCTCTTCACACGTAATTTCAGATAACCCTTCCGCTTCCCCGTTCACACTCGTCGCGTCTGGGATCTCTTCCAGGACGTTCCCCAGCTCCCTCTGACCCTCCCCGTCGCTCGCATAGAATCTGCTAAAATGATCCGTGAACGCCTGTGCTATGCCCATTTGTGTTGTAAATCGACGGCCATCGCCGAGATCGATCTCATGTATTAAATTCCTGCGTCTTCTTCGTCTTTCCTTTATCACATAATGCATCGATGGAACCTCTTTGGGCAGGAAATCCTGCGACCTCGCGCGCACCATCGTACCTGCCATCCTCTGCGTCGGAAGTTGTACCAGCTTCGCCTTAACTCGGTGGACGGCCGTCTGGCGTTCTGGTGTAGGTGGCTGAGCTAACAGTTGCCGGAGAGCCGTAAAGTAAAACTCAGTGGTCGTGCGCTGCCATTGAGAAACCTCCTTACCATAACCTATTAACGTCCTCCGTAAAGCTGGCTTCGCGCACTCGATCTACCACTGCAGGACAGAACCGAAAGAATTTCGTCGACGGAGGCAGCCATGCCACGCGTCCTCCACCATGCGTCGGCATTCTGCATCTCGCAGGTGGGAGGCGTTCATCTTCCAATTACCCCTCCGTCTCCACACCTGCTGTCTATCAAAGTTAACGGTACAAATATATGCATCGTGGTCTGTAAACGCTGTCGGACATATTTCAGCGTCCACCGTCGACATTGCTAACGCCCTTGAAACGTAGATCCAGTCCAAACGGCCCGCGGAGTGGCTAGTAAAAAATGTATATCCTGGTTGGTTGCGATACCTTAGGTCCCATGTATCGACTAATTCCATCCCGTTGATCAGCTCCCTAAGTTCTTGGCTAGTTGTATAGTTAGGTTGTTGGTCCTTTCTGTCGAGCACACAATTAAAATCTCCGCCGAGTATGCAACCATCGTATCGTCCCTTGGACAACGGTGTAACCTCATGGGCGTAAAAATCTGCTCTGTCCCTTCTCTTATCCGAGCATGACGGTGCGTATATGTTGATCAAACGTATTCCACCAATGGTCACGGCCGTACCACGGGCAGAAGGCAAATACTCTACTTCGTCTGCACGTATCCCTTCCTTTAATAGTATAACTGTGCCAACGCCTCTCTCGTCACACGGGGAACAGTAAATGTCGTAACCGTAAAAGTCCGAGGGGGTGGGAGCACCCGAACTTCCTGTAATAGTGCTATGTCTAAATCCGCAGCCTTTATCATGTCACTGAACATCTCGATTTTTACCGGCGTCCCAATCCTATTGATGTTAACAGACCTTATGCGATAAGCTTGTTGCATGGCGGTCAACGTAGATAGGGTACCGTACGGTCGCTAATTTTGCCGTACATAGGCTGCTGTCGGACTAACGTCCCCCGCCGTCCCCTCATATGGTCTGTCATTATTCCGTGCTCTCTGCCGGTCTTACACCGGGAGAGTGCGTGGGAGCAGTTCCTCCGGCATCATCTGTTCCCCACGGGGGTGGCTCTTCTGACCAGTCCCATAGTGTCCCATCGTTGTCGTGCGGTGCAGGCGCCGTAGCCTCCTCAGTAGCCTGTTGCCGTCTATCGAGCTCCTTCGCTGTGTCTGGAGCATCGTCAGTGGTAGGTCGTGCCGCCGTCCCGCTGGCCACCGTTGCATCCACGCTAGGCAGTTCTTCTGTATCCATGGTCGTCTGTTCTGTACCCGTAAACTTCTCAGAATTGTCTGCTAGATCAGAGTGGTCGTTCTCCACCGTGAGGCGGCGCTTCTTCCGGCGTTTTGGTGATCGCTGTTTATATTGCCGGGCCTCGGAATCAGAGGTCAGCATGGTCTCCAGTTGTTCGTGGGGGGCGTCGGAATCGTGCGCCGTCGCACTATCGACGTCTCCAAGTGCCTTATCTGAAGGGGCCGCCGGCCGTGGTGGCCGTGCGGTTACGACGCTGCAGTCAGGAACCGCGGGACCGCTACGGTCGCAGGTTCGAATCCTGCCTCGGGCATGGATGTGTGTGCTGTCCTTAGGTTAGTTTGGTTTAAGTAGTTCTAAGTTCTAGGGGACTGATGACCTAAGATGTTAAGTCCCATAGTGCTCAGAGCCATTTGAACCATGTTTTGAAGGGGCCGCAAGCGGAACCGAAGAGAGGGCGTCCTGTGACTGCTGCAGGCGGTCCAGCGCAACATCGTCTTTCTGTGGCTCGCCACGATCTGCCGCTGTCTGTGTGTCCTGGTACGCGTCTGTCTCACGGCCCACGTCATAGCGAAATGCGGCGACGTAAGTCATGGGGAGCACAGTCGGATGCGGCGTGAGAGGTGGATCGTCCCGTGGCAGCTGTAATAACCTTCGTTGAGCACACTCAGAACGTATGTGTCCCTCCTTCCCACATCCAGAGCACGTCCTTGGTTGTCCGTCGTAAATGACAATCGCCCTACAACCGGCGATGTACAAGTATGACGGGACGTGTTTTCGGAGTTCAATCCGTATTTGTCTGACGCCATTGAGGACAGGATACGTCTTGAAACTCGCCCATTTTTCAGCCACGTGGGATAGGACCGTTCCGTAAGGACGCAGGGCGTCTGTCACCAATTCTTCTGGCACTTCGAATGGAAGCTCAAAGACGCGGATCGTTCGGAGGCCCATGCCGGCGTGTTCAACTGTTACCGCTCCAACATTCCCGTCCGAATGACAGAAACGAAGGTTCTAGTCGGCGTCGAAGTAGTAGTTCGTCACATGGCGCTTCATTGATGAGCTTGACATAGATCACGCTGCTGACTATAGATAAGTGTATTCCAACTAGAACGTCAGGTTCGATTTTCACCTCGTCCCGTAAATAACGTTCGATCTCGTAAGCCTTCAGTCGAGCATAATCGTTAACAAAACTAAATTTCAGTGTCGATTTGCGGAACGACAAGGCCATGATTCGTTCCATGTATAACGCGACACACCGCTACACACTTACCGTAAACACCTCTCGCGCAGACGTGTGGCAGGGACGTAAACACCGTCCGAACCGCTGCGCCGCCGAAAGCTGACTGAGCTGAGCTACCCGAGCACGACTCATATCCCGTCCTCACAGCGTCACTTCTGCGAGGCAAAGGTCCCGAGTTCGAGTCTCAGTCCGGCAAACAGTTTTAATCTGCCAGGAAATTTCAGTGAAAGTAAATAATTTGTGTATTCGATGGCGAGTGTGATGTCCTTTAGAAAGTTCTACATGACTGCAAACCTCAGCCATAAGAAGCCAACGACTTCCTGATACAGTCGTTGACTACAGACACTAGTTGCTCAGTAAAGCGATTTTTCTGATAATATGTAAGACTCGTGTTTCTGCTAAACACACACTTTACTCCATGCCATTAAAAATCCGCGGTGGCTTGACGGGCGGAACCCTATATTTCGGCCCGGGAAGTCATGGTCTCCCTCTCTGTTAGAGGCAGAGACTTTTGCTCGTTCCAGAAGCCCCAGGAAGTCTCTACGTCTACTCGACGTGCTATCAGCCGAGTATTGGGACCATTCTCAGTGGTGGGATGGCCATCATTCCCCTCCTAGTGTCTGGGCGAATGAAAGGTTGCTCTGTACCTTCAGTCATGCTATATGCCCGTCCAAACGTTGAGCTCCAAAGGCAGGAATTTTGCTTAGCAATGCGTAAAAAATAAATAAATAAATAAAAATGAAACGAACATACTATCGATGTAGGTACTTAGGCTGAGACAAATAAAGTTAATTCATAACGTACTGTTGGGAAAACCGGGCTATCTACAAAGGTCACGGTATGACTAAGGAAAAAATTCGTCATTCGAATGTAGTCATTTAACGAAACCACGAAACAAATAAATCTAAACATCTGGACTGGGATTTAAATGACCGCCCGTACCGTAATATGACCAGTAGATTAATGGTTTTGCCACCTCACTGGATAAATACAAAAATAAGCTCCAAGTATGATTGTACGTCTGTTTCAAGAAATAGTAACTCACCCAACATTCATCAAAACCAATCAGATAAAGTGATTCGGTTATCGTGTATCATGTCATTTTTGTGATTCTTTACAGTGCTCTGTAAGAAGTTTCAACAATAAGTTTATTTCGAAACTGGGGCTTCTAACAAATTCATACGTTTTTGAGCAGCTACAGGAAATTTTGTAATGGGAACCGTAGTTCGACGATAGAGAAACAATGTTAGTGATTGAATTCGACTTGCTGTTTCAGCGAGTCAATGCGAAAACGATTAAGTATGGGGTTTGGAAGTACATTTTCATCACCTACATAAAAAGAAATGTTCCGCTATTCGAAATTAGTCATTATGTCTGCCGAGTGTCACGAAAGTGATTTTAGTATAGAAAGTGAGATTACATCATTTTTGAAATTACATTTTTATTTTTTAAAATCCTGCGTAATGGTGAGTGGGTAAAATAATAGCGTTTGGAAGACTGAAATAAGTTAATGCTGAAGTACGTTACCCACGACTGTCACGAAGTGAGCTAAGACCCTACTTGTGTCCGTTTTTAAATATCAGTTCCTAGTATTTTCAGCATGGCATTGTGGTGTGTAGCCAAAGCGTATTTACGTATGTCAGTGAACTGAATCTGCGTCTGCAGCAGCGCACTTAATCGACTTATAACAAAGTTGTATGAAAATGACTCTTTCCTACGATGTATGGTATTTAGCTGTTTAGGATGTGCATAGTTAACATTTTACCAACTGGAGTGCTGAAATAAGCAGTTACAAAGTTCAAAACAGTACGTTCCTAATTAGTTCGCTACATGTCACGTTTTTGGTTCTTTAGTAAATTCCTCGCATTTAGGATCTGTAATAAAATAAAACACAGAAAACTTCATGTTGATGTTACTCAACATTCTAAGCTACACGAATATGCGAAAAATGACTGATGCGTTATTGTTCTATTTTTCCAGTGCTTTTTCATGCGGAGTGGGTCGTTGAAAGGGGAAACAAATAATCTTTTAAGCCCTGTGAAATTGAGCGGGCCCGTCACTCAAACGTGTGGACTGACAGTGGCAGAAAATTTTCAGGAAATCAGTTAGGGATACGCTAGAAAATGTTGGCCATGCACGTTTTGCGTGATCCTCAATAAATGACGTTAAACAATCGTTTCATGGTATTATTCATACATCTGTGCTCAGGTATTTACCAATCCCCAGACACCAATTGAGGGCCTACTTAGATGATGCGAAAGGGAGAACAGTACAGAAAATTTTTTGCTCTCAATGTTTAGGGAATATTCAACAATATCACGCTCGGTTACGTAAAAATCTCTGAGTGTTGTTTCGTACACATCGAAGGAATGTTTATAATGCAATAAGGAACGACAAGTTTTCCGCCATTAATTAGACAGTAATTTGTGGAGTGCTGTTAAATTTTCGGCTAAGTAGTCCGCATTGTTGTCAAGTGAGAAACTTCGAAAGAATGCCGCGTCGGGCACTTACTTTAATGCATTAGCCTTAGATTTGCATTCTGAGCGGACTCAATTTACCCGGAGTTTCCCCTACAGTGAATGTCCTCGAAAGTTCCACGCAGAAGTTGGTGGACGTTGTGTTGACTTTCTTCCAAGCGTTTAATCCCGGTCCAACTTCAAGTCTTTGCTCCGAGGCGGCAATAAATCTGCTTCCCTGAAAGTGGTTGCCAACATCGACAGATGTTTCTGAATACACTTGAATTGCTCTTTTCGTTAAACGCATGTTGATGTGAATGAAAGCCTTTCCGACTGAACGTCGTAGAAGACTGCGGACCGTTTAGTGTATTTTTTTAACTCGAAAATCGAACAAACAGTTCGCCGTCCGTTTAGTTTGCTACCGGTGATGTTAGCGTTTGTAATGAGCTCTTTGAATACACGAAATATGTACAGATTTTATAGATCGTTGACGTACATTTGCGTTGCTTACATCTTCTTCTTAGGTGCCTTCTGTTACGTCCTCCGCAGCTTCTTCGTTTCCTGCGGCGTCTGTCAGTGATTGAGTGTCATATAGTGCTCGTTTACTGCCAAAAATGTGGCGGCTGAGTCGTCTTCTTTGTTTCAGTTCCTCATCTGCAATCATTTTTTTCCATCTACAAGAATCACAACATCAGTTTCTCATGATGTGGCCTAAGTGCGAAATCCTTCTGTTTCTAAGTACAATGGATATGTTTCGGTCTCTACTGACACGTTTAAGAAAATACATATTTTTCTCATAGCCGAAGGTATCTTAAGAACCTACTGTGCGATACATCCACATCTCCAAACCTTTTGTTCGTTAATAATGTTCCGTTTCACTGTCCAAGCTTCTAAATCATAGAGAAGTAGCGATCGAACATAACATTTTACAGACTTCTGCCTTAGGTCAGAATCTGAAATCGTCATGAATTCTAAAACTTTCAGAACGCCTGTGGATCTCACTCATTGCAATACATTACTTCATTCTCAAATTTCCAGTTTTCTGAAAGCTACGTATCAAAATATTTAATTTTGCTGACTCTTTCTTTGGGGATCGCATAAAATAGTTTGTCAGAGTTTTGAAATAAATTGAAGTTCGTTTTAAATATCCTGAATTACACCTCTTTGGAGCTGAGATTTAGAAATGGTAATTTGCTGTACTCTCATATTTCTTTGACCAGTAATTCTAGGACATATGTATCATCAACGATTAGTACCGCAGTATTAGAATGGAGTTCGTTATTTAAGCAGCAAGCAAGTGAAATGATGATTAAGTAAAACGTGTCGTACTGTGAATGCTTTCAGGACACGTCTGCATACAGTATCAAGTGTTCAGCGAAAAGTCGCTATAAAACGTCACGATAAACCGAGAGAAGCGCCGTCTTCTAACGTGCAATAACATTGTAATCAACTAATAACTCCCTTTTACAAATCTTCCAAAGTATGTTGAATGAGAGTTTCGTAATGAAAGCTGAATGAACGCAAGGGCGGCACAAATCCTTCTTCGACCCCTCTCTTACTTTGTATTAAGTTGGATTTTAAGGTGCTTCACAAATTTTTGATGGTGATCCATATAAAAAAAAGCTTTTCCGTAATGTATTCAGCTTAGGTATACATCTTTTCTTATATTGTAACCGTAGTAGACAAACACTTGTATTGAACTATCTGAAACGCCCTGCTAAACCCGCATTACAGGACAGGTAGTTGGAATTGTGGAAAGGGGCCAAAATGAGGGGCTGTCAGTTACACTCGAACATATATAACTTTATTTATTTGACCAAACATTACAGTACAATTTCTTAAACTTAGTTATCGGCTTAATACGCCACACTGTCTTATGCTTTAAGGTCACAACCACTTAAATTTTAAAGAAATGGTTAGAAGCCATTAAATAAAAATTCAGACGCCAAAGAGAATATTTAAAAGGCAGAGGGCCTCACGTTAAGTAAGTTCTACAATTTGGCTAAAGGCTCAATAATCTAACACTTGAAAAGCAACAACCTTAAAGACGGCTGAAGACCCATGATTTACGATTCAAGGTAAAATTAAGTATAAAAAATAACAAATCAGTAGGCCTAATCTTCAATTATGCTGAAGGCCCGAAACAGTCTGATGCTCGAAAGTCAAAGATCCTTAATTTAATAACGGCTGAAGGCCCCAAGACTTAAAAGTCAAGGTAGAATAAATTTAAACAACAAAGCCTTACCTCAAATTAGGCTGAATGCCCCAAACAATCTAACACTTGACAAGCAAAGGATTTTAATTATAAAGCGGCTGAAGGCCCATGACTTAATACACACCTAAAAACAATTCGAATTTAATCAAAAACCATCGGCTATGAGCCATGCAAATACACACAACTGAAAATAAGAAAAGGCAGTGCAGCTAAAGGCGCTCAGAAGTTTCGGGGGTCGTCCAGCACCTGAAATACTAACTCCACTTAGGTGAGACAGGCAGTCGGCCCAACCATTCTCGATACGACGAGAACCCAACCAACAGACAGTCAACAGACTTATCGACAAGGTAACTTGCGCTCCACTCGATCAGCAAAAAATGGCTCTGCACTATGGGATTCAACATCTGAGGTCATCAGTCCCCTAGAACTTAGAACTACTTAAACCTAACTAACCTAAGGACATCACACACATCCATGCCCGAGGCAGGATCCGAACCTGCGACCATAGCAGTCGCGTGGTTCCGGACTGAAGTGCCTAGAACCGCACGGCCACCGCAGCCGGCCCACTCGACCAGCGCACAACCGGGAGTTCAATGCAAACGTAAAAGGCATGGACGCCAACAACCAATCAGACATTAAGCTGTCGAACTACACACCGTGCTGGACAGCGACAACACGGTGAGGAAGGGACACTGCCGAAATTTACGTCAACGGCCAAGGCAGATAACCGGAACGTTAACGGCCACACGGCAGAAAATTCTTCAATTGCAAATAACCAAATACAGTTAGATTCCAACGGACGGTGGATAAACCTTCGCGGGAATGTCCCAATAGCAAAGAACAAGAAGAAAACGGCACCATGTGAACAGTCTTGACCTGCTGGTAAATTAAATCCAAACTCAACTTTCGTGTCCAGCCCCGGTGAGCCACGGACCTCATAGCAATGGGAACAGCCCCACACACTCCGACACTGCGTAGAGACCGACAGTGGGCCCGGCAAAACTACGCCCCTCGCAGATTTCCTCACTGCTCCACGCCAACCGACAGACTGCTTGCACACCAACATGGAGACAACACTAAAATAACTGAGCAGTCGACTTCACAAGCTACACACAGTTTCACAAACACTAGGACAAAGAACGCAACCAATGCTAAAAGCAGTGACCGAGCAATGACACGGCCGAACCACGAGTTGAAACACACAGCGCCAACCCGTAAGCGACCAGCGAGCAAATACACCTCGTCCGGTAAGGTGACCAACCGACAATCAACCGAGACCGTCCCCGGTTCAAGTCATGTGTGCCGGCGACGGTCGGGCGAGTCATGGCTATCCAAGCCTCACAACTGCTCCAACCCGACCGACTTTCGCCGCGTCCCAACTCTACGACTGCGAGGTCCGAACTGCACTGCAGGCGCGTTCCAACTCGCTGCACCACAGACTTCAACTGGGAAGTAATAGCAGTCAGCATAGATAATACGGCACGGCCATATCGATAAGCGCAGCTGTAGCCACTCACGGGCAGGCAAGGCGGCAACTCTCTGACACCAGTAATTGAAATTAACATAACGAGGTGGTAGTACAGAAAAACAGGATGTCAGATGAGATATGGCATGAACACGAGCCACGCACTTCCCACTATCGCTTTCTTGTAAGCACGTCTTTCTTAATATAAACTGAGAATCGATTATGTGTCTTTAACATTTATTATTTGTTCTTCTGATTCCGCACTGACAACAAAATATTGGATTCGTATGGGAATAATGCTAAAGGGCATGAAACTGAGCTACATATATAATCCAAAAGCCACGGTATGGCTTTTGGCGGAGGGTATCCTGTACGACTGCCAGTTATTTCTTTAACTTCACCACTTGCCAACAGAGCGACAGAATATTGACTCTGTATATCTCTCCATACGAGCCCTGACCTCTATAATCTAATCTTCGCCGTTATTGCATAAAATGTACGTTGGCGGCAGTAGAATCGTTCTGCAGTCAGCCTAAAATTTCAGATCTCTAAATTTTCTCAAAATTGCTCCTCGAAAAGAAAGCCACTTTCCCTCCTTTGACTCCCATTTGAGATCCCAAAGCACCTCCGTAATGCTTCCGTGTTGTTCGAACCTACCTGTAGTAAATATAGTAGCCCACGTCTGAAGTGCTTCGATGACCTGGTGTGGATCCAAACACTTGAATGTGTCACACTAGTATCTCCTTTACAGGTGAGCCACACTTTCCTGAAATTCTCCAAATAAACCAAAGTCGATAAGTCGTCTTCCCTACTACAATCCTTACATGCTCTTTCCGTAGCATATCGCTCAACAGATATTTAATCAAAGTGACTATATCAAACAGTACACTGCTAATGCTCTTCTCCAACATTATGGGTTTGTTTTTCTACTCATCTGCATTAACTTACATTTTCCTACATTTAGAGATGGCTGCCATTCATCACACCAAGTATATACTGAATCTACGTCATCTTGTATCATCCTATAGTCACTCATTTCCTACACCTTCCTATACACCACGGCATCATCAGAAAACAACAGCAGATTGCTATCCACGCTGTCCGCCAGATCATTTATGTATACAGGAAATAACAGCAATCCTATCAGACTTCCCTGTGGCACCCCTGAAAATAACCTTGTCTGTCATGAACACTAGTTGTCGAGGACAACAAGTCTTCGAGGCATTCACGTATCTGGGTACCTATTCCGTGCGCTTGTATCTTTGTTGACAGTCGGCATTGTGTTAAATGCGTTATGGAAATCTAGGAATGTGGAATCTGCCTGTTGCCTTCCATCCACAGTACGCAGTACATCGTGTGAGAAAAGGAAAAACTGAGTTTTATATGAGCGTAGCATTCTAAAACCATGTTGATTCGCGGAAATAAGCTTCTCGGTCCCTAGGAAGTTTATTTTATTCCGTCTCAGAATATTTTCTACAATTCTGCAGCAAACCGATGATATGGATATTGGCCAGTAATTTAGTGGGTCCGTTCTTTTACCCTTCTTATACATAGGACTCACCTGCGCTTTTCTCCAATCGCTTAGTACTTTGCGATGCGCGAGAAATTCGAGATAAATGCAAGCTAAATAAAGGGGCCAATGATGTAAAACCGAAATCATATTCCATGAGAACCTGCTGACGAATTTGCTTTCGACTCATTCAGTTGTTTTTCCAAACCAGGGATGCTTATTACTATGTTCTACATACATGTTCGATTGTCAAACCACGGCATGTTTCTACGATTATCCTGCGTGAGTGATTTTAACTCCGGCTTTAATTTTGATGTCTTCCACTGCCACAGCAGACTGGCCAGCGAGTGACAGGAAAATAGCCTTACACACACTTAGCGATTTTACGTAGGACCAGAGTTTTTTCGGGTTTTCACCAAGATCTTGTGCTAAGGTATGACAGTTGTAGTTGGAAGCTTCGCTCATCAATCTTTTTACTAACTCATGAACTTCTATTAATTTTTGCCTGTCGTCATTTGCACGTTCTCTTTTGACCCTAGAGCGCAATAGCCTTTGCTTCCTTTCCATTTTCTGAATTTCGTTGTTAAACCACAATGTGTCTTTCCCGTCCTTAATCCACTTTCTTGACACATTCTTCTCCAGAGCGTGATTTAGAATGCGTTGAAACATTGCTCATAATTCCTCTACGTCCGTCGTACTAGAATTAAATGATGTCAGTTCATTGTCAAAGTGTGATGTTAACAACACCTTATCTGTTCTTTCTAGCAGAAATACTCCCCTAGCCTTCTTGACTGAATTATTAACTTTCTTAACTAAAGCCGCTTGTAGGGAAGCAGCCTACTCACGCCATAGCAAATTCACATCAGTCTTTCCATTGTGTGCCAGCCAGTCCACTGTAACTAGCTCTGACTTCATAAATGTTGCGCAATACTTTAAAAATCAAGTAAATAACCTAAAATGTTTCTAGCATGTCAAGAGTAATACTAAATTAATATGTGTTGAATATCAGTTCGATAACTTTAGCCATTTTCGAAATTTGGACGTTTTTCTGTAAAAATCATTGGCGCAACAGAACATTCTACCATTAGTTAGCGTGGCGTTTGATGAACCTAATCATCAAATTATGGCGAGCATTCATTTAAATATTTAATTTGGACAGTTATAGTAGCATCAGCGCATTAGACTCTGAACTGCTCTGTTAGTTAGATTGTGTGGATTCTTTTATTTTCATCTGTGACTTTCAGAATACAGAACGTTTTTTCACGACCGTTTTTAATTAGAAATCCCAGACAATCTCCTAATTACTCAGAGCTATAAGCTGTAACTATAAATGTATTCTCAGATGAAGTGGGCACTAGGAATTCTAATTACAGGCTTCACGTTTTGCTAATCACTTTCTGGTTGCCAATATTGTAGTTAGAGAGCCAGTGTTGAGAACGGCGAAAGACAGCATAAATAACATTCTAAATAATAGGAACTGATTTTACATTCTACAAACCAAAGATTTATATAAACGACATAAAATTGACAAAAATACCTACCCGCCGCCCCACATATGCTGCATCGGCCGGGAAGTGTTTCTACATTCTACATCTTAAAGAACTAAAAATATTCCACCAGCCGCCCCACACGCTATCATATCCTGCTCATTTATCCCTGTCTCTATATTGAGGCTGTCGATTATATCAGGCCAGTTTGTAGCTACAGGATTTACAATGTTTCCATGGCTTGTGGGCTGTCGAGTTTACTGCTGAAGACAGTTTTCGGAAGAAGTGTAATTTCGCAAGGTTGTCAGTCTACACGGCCAGCAGTGAATCCACAGACGTCCCAATCCATACTCGGTAGGTTAAAGTCGTCTCCAACTAATATTGCATGACCTGTGTATTGCCGTGCTACTGACTGTTCTATGCGCTACTGGCTGTATCTCACTGTACACTGATGAGCCAAAACATTATGACCAGCTGCAACATCACTAAACTTTGTTCACTTAAAGAAATATCTGGGACATCTTACTTATTCTCCTAAGCATGGCGTTAAACTGCCCAACACCTACAAAAATAGGCATTATAGTTTGGTAAATTTGTTTTCTCAATACGAAACTTTCGGAAGTGAAACATAGATTGACGAAACACCATCATTTTTACGTACAGCAATAGCAGTCATAAGTTATGAAAGTTAGTACCAGTTATGATGAGATTATAGATGTGTTGATGTGTTGTCCAAATGGAAAGTCAGCACTGCAGGTATTGATCCACTTCAAGTACGTGAAGGATTTTCTACGAGTTCTAGGAATAAGAACATATTGTTAAAGGTAAGATTGTGTTGTCTGAAGGGAACTATCAGTGTCTGAGATAATTTGTATTTTTCTGAAGGTTTTCTTTCCATGATCACTTGTAGAGTGACTAAGGATGGTTTTTCTCAGTGGTATAACTTATGAATAGTGACTGTATTTCTCGTGTAAGGACTGATTAATGAAGCAGAACAGGGAGTATTTGCTACTGATTATTTACAAGATATGAGGATATTATGAGATTTGAGGTTATATTGATGATGATACAGTAGAGATAAATATGTTGAAGTAGTAGTGATTATTGCTGATAATGATGATGATTATGCGGAAAACTATGATAATACGTTCGGAAGAGGTAATGAATGGGAATGAGGGGATAATGGCTAGGATATACACTCCTGGAAATGGAAAAAAGAACACATTGACACCGGTGTGTCAGACCCACCATACTTGCTCCGGACACTGCGAGAGGGCTGTACAAGCAATGATCACACGCACGGCACAGCGGACACACCAGGAACCGCGGTGTTGGCCGTCGAATGGCGCTAGCTGCGCAGCATTTGTGCACCGCCGCCGTCAGTGCCAGCCAGTTTGCCATGGCATACGGAGCTCCATCGCAGTCTTTAACACTGGTAGCATGCCGCGACAGCGTGGACGTGAACCGTATGTGCAGTTGACGGACTTTGAGCGAGGGCGTATAGTGGGCATGCGGGAGGCCGGGTGGACGTACCGCCGAATTGCTCAACACGTGGGGCGTGAGGTCTCCACAGTACATCGATGTTGTCGCCAGTGGTCGGCGGAAGGTGCACGTGCCCGTCGACCTGGGACCGGACCGCAGCGACGCACGGATGCACGCCAAGACCGTAGGATCCTACGCAGTGCCTTAGGGGACCGCACTGCCACTTCCCAGCAAATTAGGAACACTGTTGCTCCTGGGGTATCGGCGAGGACCATTCGCAACCGTCTCCATGAAGCTGGGCTACGGTCCCGCACACCGTTAGGCCGTCTTCCGCTCACGCCCCAACATCGTGCAGCCCGCCTCCAGTGGTGTCGCGACAGGCGTGAATGGAGGGACGAATGGAGACGTGTCGTCTTCAGCGATGAGAGTCGCTTCTGCCTTGGTGCCAATGATGGTCGTATGCGTGTTTGGCGCCGTGCAGGTGAGCGCCACAATCAGGACTGCATACGACCGAGGCACACAGGGCCAACACTCGGCATCATGGTGTGGGGAGCGATCTCCTACACTGGCCGTACACCACTGGTGGTCGTCGAGGGGACACTGAATAGTGCACGGTACATTCAAACCGTCATCGAACCCATCGTTCTACCATTCCTAGACTGGCAAGGGAACTTGCTGTTCCAACAGGACAATGCACGTCCGCATGTATCCCGTGCCACCCAACGTGCTCTAGAAGGTGTAAGTCAACTACCCTGGCCAGCAAGATCTCCGGATCTGTCCCCCATTGAGCATGTTTGGGACTGGATGAAGCGTCGTCTCACGCGGTCTGCACGTCCAGCACGAACGCTGGTCCAACTGAGGCGCCAGGTGGAAATGGCATGGCAAGCCGTTCCACAGGACTACATCCAGCGTCTCTACGATCGTCTCCATGGGAGAATAGCAGCCTGCATTGCTGCGAAAGGTGGATATACACTGTACTAGTGCCGACATTGTGTATGCTCTGTTGCCTGTGTCTATGTGCCTGTGGTTCTGTGAGTGTGATCATGTGATGTATCTGACCCCAGGAATGTGTCAATAAAGTTTCCCCTTCCTGGGACAATGAATTCACGGTGTTCTTATTTCAATTTCCAGGAGTGTATATCAGGGGGCCTGTTGTTGTTGAAGATGAGTTTTCTTTGCATGGATATATTTCATTACTTGCAGGTAGTAAAAGGGAAGTGATGAACATTAAATTGTTTATTAGCACAACATAAATCTGAAATGGTACGTAACACCAATACGGCGTTTTTTAACGTGAAGCTTTTGGATCATCAGATACAACTCGTAAGGCATATATTTCTGACATGCTGTGTTTCTTATGATGTTGTGTGATCATTTTTTTTTTTATTTTGCTGCATATGACATATGAGAGAATTATCCTGCTGAAGTATGTACTTTACCTCTTTTACAGCTAACTACACACCCTCTTGTTTTCAGGTCAGATTATGTATTAAAACGGATTTGGTTTCTATGCACATACTCCAGATTTACGGGACACAGCTGCATGTAAGATGCATTGTTGAATGACCGCTTTTATAATGGCACTAGGGAAAAACTAGGTAAAACTTGACTGAGAAAATTATTGATTAAAATGTAGATGTATTTTGTGGTAAAGCGTGTATTTTAATGAACAAGATGCTACTAATCTATAATGCCTTTTTTCCTTTTCGCATTTTAGCACTTGTTAACTGATTTTCTTGCCATGCCTTAGGCTAGTGTTGTGAAATATATTTAATCTTGTTGCATTAGATGTCTGTTGCTTAACGCAGCTATTGCCGTATGTGAACTTATTCATTACGCAATTGCTGTTGCAGCAACAAATTTTTGACACTGATATCTTATTGGAATGTTGTGATGACACTGATATTTTACATTTTTGTGTTGACATACTTGGCTTGAGTGTTTGCTTTGCTTTTATGATGAAACTTCTATGCCAAAGAACATGTTCTCCATTTTCTTTACTAGTTTACCACAATAATTTTTTACTGCATTAGTTTAAGACAAGATATTTTTCTATATTGGCTCTCTAATGAAATATTTGTTATTATTATCATCTGTCTATGATAATGAACTGACTGCATTGTTTCTCTGATTAACTATTTTTGTGAAGATGTCTATATTGTTCCACCTACAGTTTCATGAGAGCTCACTCAGGATAACCATTTACTTTTAGAGGCTATTAATGAGATAACTGTCATAACCTAACAGAATTTTGAAAATGGGTATAGGAAAAGAAGAAGTAGAAAATGTAACAGATGCACCCAGAAATGAGAAAGAAATGAGTACTGAGAAATGAAAGTGGTAAAATTTGTGAGTAGGCAGGTCAAATAAAATTTCGTACCGTTATGATTGAAGAAAAATGTTGATTGTGATGTGGAAACATAAATGTGTGTATGCAGGTTCTGTTTATATTATGTGCTTATGATGATGTGATAATGAAATGCAGGGAAATTGACATGTTTTCAGCAGATAAACTGAGATAAAAGACACTACGAAAAAAGTATGAGGCTTCAGGGAAAGTGTAGTATGCATACAGTACAGAAGTGAGAAAGCTGAACAGTACATTAGCGTAATAAATGACACTAGCATAAAATATCACAACGACTGAATGAGCCTTTGATTTTAAAGTGCACCCAGTTCCCTTTCCTTTTCCTTTACATGAGTCATGATACATTTGTTATTGTCCTTTATTTCTGGTCCATACAATTTCTTGCTCTCACTTTGTATATGTTTTTCGTGTAAGCATTTTTATTACCATTGTTTCTATGTTTTACATATTAGTTATTAAATCTGAGTTATTAAACATTTTCTGTTATGTAAGATCTATTACTGTGTGCACACTATATTTCTAACACATTCTCGTGGCCTTAGTCACGTCTAGAAGATAACGATGTTTTGTCAGTGGCTCCTTTTGTTAACTTTTCCTTGTATCCGGAACAGAATACTGCATTATTCTTTGTGTACGAATAAGTATTCTAATCACACTGACTATTGTAGTTCAAACAAACATTCACGTTTTGTACATAGGCTTCATCTTACATTTTCGTATAATGCTCTTGTGCTATTTCACATATTAGGTAGGAATATTGTCGTTTCTTAGAGAGACAATACTGCATGTGTAGTTCAGATATTTTTAATGTATAAGCACAAATCCAATGAAGTTCATTAAAAGAAATAGTTATACTATGTACGAAGATATCTAGAAGGCTTCCACTGGACATACGAATTTCCAGAGGAAAACAACTTCCCTGAGTATACTCATATCTGATTTTGCATTTACCACCAATCACGAGAGTGTCATCAGTAACGGACAGTCAACTGCCTTACTGAGTCTACCTCTGAAGCGACATCAGTGCTCCAAGAAATGTGTCATTATTGTGCTAGTTGCATTCCCTTTCTTACCCACAGGATTTATGACAAGAATCATTAAGCAGTATCTTCATTGGTGCTAAGTGATGCAACATTTTACCTTCAACTCTATATTTTCTGGGTAGGGGGGGGGGCTGCCGATAATGTAGAGTTATCATAAATTTACCTTTACTGTAGTGGGGAAAGATGAATGAGTGTACTGCATGAACAGTGAATAAGATCATTGACTCTGCGTTTGGTTTCATTGTAGTTGACTTGCTAGTCAGTCAGTTGTGCAACTGTAGGGTTTTCTTATTTGAGGCTTTGTAGTTTTTCAGAGAATGACATCTGTTTTTTGTGAATATGAGAGAGATTATTTGGGATACTGTATTATAGAAATAAAAACTTGTTTACAAGCATTTTGATGGAGAAGAGTTTTGGAGGAATTTTTCGAGGTAAACACTTGCATGCGCAAGAACGAAATGGTTGTTAGTCAGAGCTATTAACTGAACGACATCTTTATCCCTTAGATAAATAATAACATTCAGACTTATAGTTAATTTAATCTCTTTGTTTTCCGTTATGTCACAAACAATTCAGTTGGTTGAAACGTGTATTTTTTTCTTTTGTAATGAGAGACTTTTGTAATTGTTTGAGCCTTATTATGTTGTGCAGTGTTGATTTCTAAAGAACAATTTTCTTTAATGTACATTGCACGTTCATGATTCGCAGTAAAGTTGTGAATGTTTCGTCGTGTGTGCTCTGCACATTACTCCACGCAAAGTCACAGATTGTTTCAGAGAGGCAAGAAGAAAGATTATTAGTAGTATGCGGTTTATTTCCCTTCAGCTGCTGCATCTGCTGATTTGTATTTGCTTTCGAGAATGTAAGTACTCCAGGCACAGAAACAGCATGCTCAGCAAGACATTAGTCACTTTTATGTCCGGGCAGATCTCATCTTGCATTCCTGACCAAGTAGCGTGCAGTCGGGATCGTCAGGTGTCGTCCTAGCAAACAGATTAATTTTAAGTTAACAGTATTGGAAAATTCAAACAGTTATTTTCCTCCGAGTAGAGCAGTAATTTATTTTTCTCGATATTCGAAGTGAAATAATACACTTCATATCACGCAACTTTCATAATGCACTTTGCTACAGAGTTATAGTTATACAGTTTTTAATGAGCGCACAATCAGTCTCTGTTGTGATTTAATCACTTCCTTTTTAGTGACTTGAAATTTAGCACTTCATCAAGTTTAAAGATTTATTTTACGACACACAAAACAGGGCCAACCAACTGAATAAGACATTTAAAGTACATGAGAAAGTTTCGAAATCAGTATATACAGTTTCTCTCACATACAGACATTTTTTATAGAAAGCTTACCAACAGACATAACTAATCGGTGACAATGATTATTATCAGACTCCTAGTACGTGTTTTCAACTAGAAACTTTCATCACAAAAGACAATACAGATTAGTGACAGCATGGCAGTACACAGCCTAGTTTATACAAAATAACAAAACATCATGAAAACAATTTTTCTTTTGAAGATAAGAAGTGCTGATTTTCCTTGAACATTACACTCAAACAAGTTCTAGGCAGTCGAAACGTTTATTACCTGTCTTCTTGCCATGGGGACAAAGATAACAGTTTTTTCTTTTCTTCAGCTTGTCATCCATCGGAATGTTTGAGGCAGGAATCCCATTTTTTTTTTTTTTTTTTGTATTTTACGTACCCAAGATTTGACATCATTATTCACTGAAGGGTTTGCTGGCCTTGCTCTCTTGTGTGATTTCACAAGATGTTTCCATTGCCTTTCGATAAAACTTCGTTTCATTAAGTTAGGGCGAAAGTTTCGTGAGGAATGGAGTTGTTTACAGCGGCTATGTTCAGCATTCCACTAAATACGCAAGGAGGTGATCTCTCATCCTTTCGTTGTATGGAGTGGATTACCAATTTGTGATCCTCCCTTGGTAGGACTGCAAAAAGAGGTTGCTTTCAGATTTACCATTTTCATCAGTTCCTTTAGAGTTGCATAGAGAATATAGTGTTCAAAACCTTGTTGCTTTTCACTTTTGAAGAAAAGAAGGTACTTTTACCATCTAGGGAGAATCCATGGAGTGAGTCATTGAGGCATCATTTTCGGTTGTGATGAACTCAGAGGGTAATCATTTTTATTTTGCCGCGGGGTGTCTACGTAGGTCAGCCCTATTTCACCTAGGTCATTCACAGACTCCACTGAGTTGAACCAGTCGTCAGCTGTCACATTTCGGTTGCGGCCCTGAATTGAGGCTGTTGTTGCGAGCAAACCTTATGCTGGGGCTGTAATTTTTTTACAGCTCCAGTAAGAGTTTTGCCAGTGTTTATATAGAAACTGAACATGTAGCAGGTGCAAGCATCAGCTATGTTCATTAACTTCATGCCGTACATTCCTGGTTTGTTTGGCATAAATAAACGGAATCGGAATAACTCTCTGAAAGTAAGAAGAGTTTCATCCACAGTCGTTCGATCAGCAAGTATGTACATCTCCTATCACTGTGCCATGAACATAGAATAAATTTCCGAAACTGGAGCGGCAGCGTCGCATCTACAGCTCTCGTTTCTTGCAGCAGGGTCATTAAACAAAAGGGCTTCTTTTATAGCCAAAAAGCAGGGAAAAGACGTGGCAGCTCGAAAAACAGGACGCCCTTTACACCCGGCAGGAAAGAGTGAATAACAGTTTTTATAATTGGCTCTTTATATTCAGGTCAGTACCAACAGCCCAGTCGACGCATCCATTTATTTCTTTGTTATATCGTAGAAGTTCCTGATCTCGGAGGGACTGATGCGTGACTTAGCTTGATGCATGTGTAGTGCTGTGTAGTGAAACGCAAAATTTCTTCCATTATCTCTCTGTCAGTGAACTGATTCCACACTTCGAAAGCATAAGATTGATCGCCCAAGCACTGCAATTCATACCTAGTAAGATTTGGTAACTTGCATCTCAAAATACTGTGAGCAGGAAGTATCCCCTCTCCATTCTGGCTCGGTAGCTTACCATTCCATTCCACTTTAGCCATAGAGGTTTTGCCGTGAACCGCAGTACCATCACTAGATGATTTCTCATCCGATTTCTTTTGGTCTTCGTCATAAGATGTGTCGGTTTCAGCACAATTACAATTTGGGGAATAATCTGGATACTGATCTATATGTCCGAATCTAGCAATGTCATTGCACAGGAGCACATAGCAGTGTATGTTAATTTTCGTTTCGATTTTCATTAGGCATACTCGCATCGTTGCCACTATCATCTAATGGTACAGTGAGCATCGCCAGAATTCGTTGGGAAAAACTCTCGTTCATCAACTCGAAATACTTTCCCCGCTGGACGGTTGTTAGATATACTTGGTTGATCCATCTGGATAAAAGACGACAACAATCTGTCACAACACGTGTAAATTTATGTGGTGACAAGTAGGTCAGAATAGCCGAGGTGACGTGTGAATCAAAGTGGCCCATAGTATTATAGGAAAAACAAAGTTTTAAGCTGCCTTGAAGTAGCTGAGGCCGCGACCACTGCGCAGGCACACAAAAACTAACTGAAAACTGTTTACTTTGGCACTCTGAGCTCTCATGATTTGTGTTGACGGCGCAACCCCTTGGAACATCCCGCGTGTGTCACCAAGGCCTACGTGTCAAGCAAAGGTTTAAGTTTGCTATGTTTACTTCGCTGCTCCCACCGTTAAGGTAAATGAGCTGCAATGAAACTGCTTACGCAGACTTATACCTGGCTATTCTGTAGTCACGATGGATTAATAGCGCAACCTGTTATCAGGTGCAGCCGGCTGGACGGGTCCCGTGACTCTTGCCAGGCTTACGGAAACCCAAGTTGGCCTACTTTAACTTCTGTATTTCAGTACACATGTGCTATTGTGTCTCCGTTGCGGCAGGTTGAGTTGCTTTAATGGTTTCGGCGGGGATAGAAGTAGGCAGGCTGTAACGAGAATTTGTACACCTCTGTTTTCAACACTTCGTCGCTGTACCAGTATTGGTTCTATTTACAGCATCATGACGGTCGCATCCGTGTTTCGCGGCATCGCGGTGAACGCTCATTGGAAACATGTATTCGTCATCGCCATACTGGCGTATCACCTGGCGTGATGGTATGGGGTGACATTGGTTACACGTCTCGGTCACCTCTTGTTCGCATTGACGGCGCTTTGAACGGTGGACGTTACATTTCAGATGTGTTACGACCCGTGACTCTACCCTTCATTCGATCCCTGCGAAACCCTACATTTCATAAGGATAATGCACGACCGCATGTTGCAGGTCCTGTACTGATCTTTCTGGACACAGAAAATGTTCGACGGCTGCCCTGGCCAGCACATTCTCCGTATCTCTCACCAATTGAAAACGTAACACGCCAGTCACTACTCTTGATGAACTGTGGTATTGGGTTGAAGCTGCACGGGCAGCTGTACCTGTACACGCCATCCAAGCTCTGTTTGACTCAATGCCCAGGCGTATCAAGGCCGTTATTACGGCCAGAGGTGATTGTTCTGGGTACTGATTCCTCAGCATCTATGAACCCAAACTGCGTGAAAATGTAATCACATGTCAGTTTTAGTATAATATATTTGTCCAATGAATACCCGTTTATCATCTGCATTTGTCCGTGGTGTATCAATTTTATTGGCCAGTAGCGTACTTTTCAGTCTTCACTGGTTCGATTCGTGAGTGTTTAATAGTAACCACCCTGTACTTTCCTTACCTCTAGCGACCTCAGCGTTTCAAGGACAGCCACCGAAGCCGGCCTGGCAACATTGATTGACACTGTACTGCAGCGGGGAACTGAACCCCTAGGGGCCCTCCGCTGTCGCGCCCCTTGCGCCGGAGCGGCGGGCAGCCGGACACGCGGAATGCAAAGTGCGTGTTGTCGCCGGTGGACAGGTCCGCAGATGCCGCCAGCTGCGCGCCTCATCTCCATGTTATTGCCTCTGCCGCTGGCCGCAGCCGGACAACACCGCAAAACTGGCGGCCGCCGCTGCAACTGGACCCCGGCACGGCGGCCGCGCCTGCGCCGGCGGAGATTAATAACAAATGGTCGCCACGCCCCTCCGTCCCCCCCCCTCTTCCTACCGCCACAGCCCTGCACCCCCTCCCCTTCTGGCCCTCGACCACATCTGCCGGCGGACTCCAAATCAGCGCAGTTCCGTTCCGCCCCGCCCAGTCGCAACATTTTAGAAGCCCGACCGCACAGCGCTGGAGGTCCACAACTAGTCTCGCTTTGCTACGACACCACTAGTGCTTAGGGCGTCGTGCATCGACGTACGATTTTCAACGATTCTGTTCCATTTCACAGTAGCAGGGTAGAAAATGACCAAAATCTACACTACTGGCCATTAAAATTGCTTCACCAAGCACAAATGCAGATGATAAACGGGTATTCATTGGACAAATATATTATACTAGAACTGACATGTGATTACATTTTCACGCAATTTGGATGCATAGATCCTGAAAAATCACTACCTCTGTACACTACAACCACCTCTGGCCGTAATAACGGCCTTGATACACCTGGGCATTGAGTCAAACAGAGCTGTGCAGGTACAGCTGCCCATGCAGCTTCAACGCAGTACCACAGTTCATCAAGAGTAGTGACTGGCGTATTGCGACGAGCCAGTTGCTCGGCCACCGTTGACCTGACGTTTTCAATTGATGAGAGATCTGGAGAATGTGCTGGCCAGGGCAGCAGTCGAACATTTTCTGTATCCACAAAGGCCCGTACAGGACCTGCAACATGCGGTCGTGCATTATCCTGCTGAAATGTAGGGTTTCGCAGGGAACGAATGAAGGGTAGAGCCACGGGTCGTAACACATCTGAAATGTAACGTCCACTGTTCAAAGTGGCGTCAGTGCGAAGAAGAGGTGACCGAGACGTGTAACCAGTGACACTCCGTACCATCACGCCGGGTGATACGCCAGTATGGCGATGACGAAGACACTCTTCCAATGCGCGTTCTCAGCGATGTCGCCAAACACGGATGCGAGCAACGTGATGCTGTGAAGAGAACCCGGATTCACCAGAAAAAATGACGTTTTGCCATTCGTGCACCCAGGTTCGTCGTTGAGTACACCATTGTAGGCGCTCCTGTCTGTGATGCAGCGTCAAGGGTAACCGCAGTCGTGGTGTCCGAGCTGATAGTCCATGCTGCTGCAAACGTCGTCGAACTGTTCGTGCAGATGGTTGTCGTCTTGCAAACGTCCCCAAATGTTGACTCAGGGATCGAGACGGGGCTGCACGATCCGTTACAGTCATGGGGATAAGATGCCCGTCATCTCGACTGCTAGTGATAGGAGGCCGTTGGGATCCAGCACGGCGTTCCGTATTACCCTCCTGAACCCACCGATTCCGTATTCTGCTAACAGTCATCGGATCTCGACCAAAGCGAGGAGCAATTTCGCGATAAAATAAACCGCAATCGGGATAGGCTACAATCCTACCTTTATCAAAGTCGGAAACGTGATGGTACGCATTTCTCCTCCTTACAGGAGGCATCACAACAACGTGTAACCAGGCAGCACCGGTCAACTGCTGTTTGTGTATGAGAAATCGGTTGGAAACTTTCCTCCTGTCAGCACGTTGTAGGTGTCACCACCGGCGCCAACCTTGTGTAAATGCTCTGAAAAGCTAATCATTTGCATATCACAGCATCTTGTTTCTGTCGGTTAAGTTTCGCGTCTGTAGCACGTCATTTTTGTGGTGTAGCAATTTTAATGGCCAGCAGTGTAGAAAAGCCAAGGATGACATAAAAAATGCTCCTGAATTCGTATTAAGAACAGCCCCCAACATGAATAACTTGGAAAAAGATATCCTGGATGTAGCAAAGCATCTTAAATCACTAAATAAAGGAAGTCCTCTGGTCCACACTGTATACCAGTTAGGTTCCTTTCAGTATACGTTGATAAAATAGTTCGATATTTAATAATCATACGGAACCGCTTGATCGACGAGAGATGCGTACTTGAAGCCTGCAATATTGTGCAGGTCACATCAATACTCAAGACACTTCTGTCAATACTCAAGACACTTCTGTCTCTATGCTATTCATTTTTGGAACACAACTTACGACCAGCTTACAGACAGAAGTGATGACACTTTCTGCAGGACCCGACCATCATTTTGCAGGACAATGCTCAACCACGTACAGTCCAAGCTGCTACTGATTTGTTTGACTGATGGGGGGTGCTAAGTGCTATACCACCTACTGCACTCCGCTGAGTTAAACCCTCGTGAGTTCAACACGGTTTCTAAGCTGAAGGAAACACTTCACGGCATTCGCTTCAGAATTGCCACAAATTCGTCGGACAATAGACCGCGCCGCTCAAACTCTCATCACAACTGGCACTGCTAAGAGCATCCTACGATTTCCACATCGGTGGCAACCGGTTATACACGATGCTGGTGACTACTTTGAAGGTCAGTAAAACTTTGAAACACTTATCTATTTTGTACGAGCTGTAAATAAATACTTGCCGCTATTCAAGTTCCAACCCTCATATTTATAAGTCATGTTCGAGAACCACGTCCAAAATAGCATCGTAAGTATTGGATACCTATCAACTATGAATCCAGACGATTTCATGCACCATCAAACCTGTTTTTGCGGTACGATCACATCCGCAATGAATTGCAAACAGCGGTCCACTCGTAAGGGAAATAATTATGAAACACTTTATTGCACTACAGATTTATATTCGTAGGTAATGTATGCCTCACAGCTGCCAAACATTAAATATACTTCTTTGTTCAGGGGATAAAGAACGAGCATAATCACATGCTTCATGTCCGAAATACTCACAATACACATAACCTTGGTTACAAAGTCGTAGCTAAATAATCCGAATAATATGTCTGATGAACGTCAACAGCTGAGTATTCGGTTACAAAGGCAGTCCAGTAACTTCTTTAACGGAGAGGAATACAGCACATGTCGTGATTGATTCAGAGCGATCTCTATTGCGCGTAGCATATTTGTCACATCTGAAAAATACTATCAGGTCTAACCAATAAATATTTCCTGAAAATATACAGAAGTTTAAATTTTAAAATATAATGTAGAGCGAATTTCTCAAAAACAAAAAAACAAAAAAAAACAAAAAAAGGCTCAAATGGTTCTGAGCACTATGGGACTTAACTTCTGAGGTCATCAGTCCCCTAGAACTTAGAACTACTTAAACGTAACTAACCTAAGGACATCACACACATCCATGCCAGAGGCAGGATTCGAACCCGCGACCGTAGCGGTCGCGCGGTTGTAGGCTGTAGCGCCTACAACTGCTCGGCCACTCCGGCCGGCGTGTATTTCTCGTTACGACAGACTCACTAAATGTTCAGGAAGCTCTAAGGGCCGGCCAGGGTGGCCGAGCGGTTCTAGGCGCTACAGTCTGGAACCGCGCGACCGCTACGGTCACAGGTTCGAATCCTGCATCGGGCATGGATGTGTGTGATGTCCTTAGGTTAGTTTGGTTTAAATAGTTCTAAGTTCTACGGGGCTAATGACCTCAGAAGTTAAGTTCCATAGTGCTCAGAGCCATTTGAACCATTTTGAAGCTTTAAGGATACTGAAAAGTGTGTCTATAACTAAAACGTTTGGTTGATTAGCGGTACCAAAAATAAGATCTGTGAGGAGATCTTCTGCTCAGTCCTCCGACAACGGTGACTGTTTATAGACAACTGTTCATGGTGCATGACTGATGAAGAGGACACGACAAGGTGCGAGGGGGAGGCTTCTATTGTGCTCCACTGCGCAGTTTCAATCAGTCACTGCCTAATGGTCCGAGCATACTCTCAGCAGCTTCTGCTTCTTGCAATTTATTGAGATACCATCTCAATTTCGTACATCTCTGAAACTACTTCAGATTTAACCAGCACGTAGTAATGAATAAATTGTAACTCTTCAGGCTTTCCCGGCGATCTAATGACATCTTGGGTTGTCGGGTGTTCTGCCGGATATCAGCGTCGTACTTGCACGATATTTCGGTCACGTAGGTCGTAACCTTCATCAGGTGCGACCTGAGACTGCTCCTCGAGTGGACCTGGTCCAGTATTTATGACTATGGCCTTCCCCCTCCACCAACGGTTGCAGGCGCTTCCTCTGTGGTCCGCGCCCATTCCCTGCGACCTGCTGGAGCGTTGCTGTTCCGTTTTCCGTCCGCTGCGGTTCTAGGTGTTCCCTCTGCGGTCGGCGCCCACCAAACCCGCTCCTGGGGGTTTCATCTACGGTCTGGGGTACCACGCGTTCCCCTGCGTTCCGCGCCCGCTCACCACGACCTGTTGGAGCGTTGCCGCTCCGATTTTCGTCCGCTGCGCCTCTGGATGTTCCCTCTGCGGTCCGCGCCCACCAGTCCCACTTCTGGGTGTTCCATCTTCCATCTGGTGCGCCTGGCAGTCCGTCAGGGGCTCGTTTTCCATCTCCATGTCTCTGGTTCTTCTGTTTGTGTAGTGTTGCAGCTGGCCCCGTTGCTCCTTTAACAATTCCAGAGCCGGATCTCAGGCTCTGCTTAGCTGGTACCCTGTGTCACGGTTCATAATATCGTCAGCCATTTTAATTTCTATCGATTCTCTTATAACACTGTCCCAAAATCTGGGTGTTTGTGCTAGAATCTTGGTATCCTCATACTTCATGGCATGATCTAGTTCTAGACAGTGTTCAGCAATGGCTGACTTAGTCACCTGTCTTAATCTAGTGTGCCCCTGATGTTCTTTGCACCTGATTTCCACAGTTCTTGTCGTCTGGCCAATGTAAGACATGCCACAATGACAAGGTATATTGTAAATCCCTGGTTTTCGTAACCCCAGGTCGTCTTTGACACTCCCTAGCAGTCCCCCGATCTTGTTGGATGGACAGAAAACACACTTGATATTGTGTTTACGGAGGATCCTACTGATTCTGACAGAAATAGAGCCAGCATAGGGCAGATATGCCACCTTCTTTGTTTCATCTTGGTCTTCTTCAGGAACCTGTGGTATAGTGGCTGGTTGGAATGCCCTCTAAATTTGTCTGTCCGTGTATCCATTCTTGGAGAAAACTGTTTTGAGACGTTCTGTCTCTGTAGGTAGATTCTCTTGGTCCGACAGGGCACGTACTCTGTGGACCAAAGTCTTCAGAACCCCATTCTTCTGTGCAGGGTGGTGACAGCTGCTGGCCTGCAGATATATAAATCAGTATGTGTTGGTTTTCGGTAGACACTGTGGCCAATTGATCCATCTGCTTTCCTCTGGACTAGTGCAAGTACGACGCTGATATCCGGCAGAACACCCGACAACCCAAGATGTCAATGAATAAATTATTCAGAGAACCCACATCCCCCGCTTGGAATGTTTTGCAGTTTGAAATCTGTACCAGTGTAGCGTGCACACCGTGTCACGTACCCAACAGTCACTGCTCGCTATGCTTCTGCCAGCCAGTCGGCGGAGCATTTTTGTCGTCGTAATGTATCAAGAACGAGCCATCTACGTTACCTAAGAGGATTAGACCTCTAGAGTCGTGATATAGGCATAGTTGTGGTACAATTTGTTTCGAAGATTTCTCGCACTATCACCTGATGACGTTGATTGTGTGAAACCGATCGCGATATGATAAATGTACATTAACACGGCTGAAGTGGTTCGTTTAGCATTAACATTAACCATCTGTGGAACACAAAATGATCAGGATTGTCATTTATACGACTCAAAAAACAAAAACCGCACGAAAATGAGTTAATCTTGTACTTTGAATAGTATTCAAAAGAGCGCAACCAATAACTGGAAACTGTTAGAGCAGAAGCTTTCCTTATCGCTATTTTAATACTGAAAATAGTGGCTTCGTCGCTGTGTAGCTACAGAGGGGCTTTATTTTGAAGGAGATAAGCTCAGTATATAAAGAGGGTAAAATTTGCGTTTAATTAACCTGTTTTGTTTGCAAGTAGATGTCTGCATTCCTGATGCACACTGAAGTCTAGACATCGCAGAATAATAGCTTGCTACCAAATTTTCGTGCATGTTAAGGGTAATAACAATCTAAAAATCCATACTGGCTTGTTCGAAATGTACGGCAATAAAACATCAATATGACACCGTGGTTATGTGGTGCAATCACTACCAGTGTGGTCAAACGAGTCTGAATGGCAATAAATGAAATGACTGACCACCTCTCTGTGAAGAAACGGGAATCTCAAGAGAGATGGATGTCTCATTGCTCGAAGACCTGCGAGTCACAATCAAAGCGAAGATGGAGAAAATAAGTATCAATCAAGGTCAGGTTTCATCATGTTACATGACAGAAGCCACCACCCTCTAGCCTTCAACACTTTCCACAGTTATACAAAAATCCCAGCGATACGAGCGCACAGCCCAAATGTCGTAGCTGTGTCAAACCAATCCAGGGAACTTGCTTAGTCACCTCATCATCATCGACAAATGCTTGGTGTATTATGATGATGCCAAAAGAAAGGAGCAAACCAAGCTGTTGAATAATGTCTATTCAAAAGATTATCCTCGTAAGGGACAAACCGTCACAAGAATATTCTGCCGTAATTCAGTGAGGAGATCGCGAGTGGTGCTTTTGCTCCACGACCCAGGTCATGCACATGGGACACAGTCACACCACACAGTCATACATGCTGCCAAGGCATCTAACTTTGCCTCCCCTCACCTTTCAAACCATTCATTCCTTGCTGACATGGTACCTAGAGACATCTACCTCCAATTAATAAATAATTTCTGTGCAAACACTTCCGAAATAACGAAGAAATAGTATTGAGGTGAAATGTTTTCTAAACAGCCACATTGCAGTCTGCAACCTAGGTGTTTGGCAAGCCAACTGTCGTTGAGAAAAATATGTGATACTGATTGTAGAATATGTACACAAGGACTAAAACGATACCGAAGTTTCATGGTTGCCTTGTGATTTTTCTCAACTTGGTAAAATCTAAAGTTTTTGATATCCCTCATGTGTAAGAGAGCGTCTTGTAACCCCATACTCTTTTCAGACTTTCGCCTGTTCGCAATCCTGCAATAGGTATTTAATATATTTTCTTACTGTGTTTTTAAACCACGGCATTCACTTTTTATTTGCTGCAGTGTTTTCCTGAAACCACAAATATTATTCAGAAAAACTGAGGTTTTTGGAAATGTGAAAACGCTTTGCAAGGTACAACATTGTCATCCTCCTAGGAAAAAATATTGTACTCAAATTGAAAACGTTCCAATCGAGCTACTCTTTACGCTATGCGCAATAACACTCAGTAACTGAAATCAGAATTATCATAAGTATTACCAAAACCAGTTTAATACATTTTGAAGTAGAAATTGTTAGAAATTGTTAGAAATTGACACGAATTTTCATTTTCAGCACACTTTCGGTTCATTTACAAATATAATTTGTTGCACAGTAAAAGACCTTCTGTTTCAAGGTACACTTTGGTGCTGGACTGATGAAGTATGGTTTCTCTGTCCACATTTCAAGTAAATAGTTCAAAAAATATATTTTGCTCACCATAAAATTATGTACCCGAAGAAATAATAATACTTTCCAAACAGTTTGACGTGGAAAACAATAAACGTTTCAGGATTAAATTTTTTTAATAGCTGATGACTACTTTCGGGGTACTTCACCCTAGCATTCTGGAAATCCACATTCCAAATAGCTTTACTGTATTATACAGCAAGAGGCGAAACATTTACAAATGCTGCACAAAAGATAACTACGTGCCAAAAACGACAAAAACTGTAGAGAAACGCGGAAACTGATCATGTTGGTCTCTAGTGCGCATTTATTAATTTGATTCTAAAATTAGTCACTAGACTGAAGTAAAGCCCAAACAAATTTGTTCCTAAATAATTGGCTTCTAAATTCACTATGGTCCGCCCCCGGTAGCTGAGTGGTATTTTAGATGTCATTGGACGCCACCAGACGTGTCTCCCTCGACGTACCATTTTTAAGACTGTATGTAATATCGAGACATTATTTCTATTTTCTCATCATCGTCAGCGAATGGAGGCATTGCCTTCATTGATTTTGCTAAAGCGTTTGACAGAGTCAACTACGGATATCTGTTCAGAACCTTGAAACACATAGGTTTCAATCATGGCAACTTAGGGGTTTTAATGAACATCGTCAGAGGCATACGAACCAAAATCTCGATCAATGGACAGTATACTAATGAAGTATTGATATCTAGTGGAGTTCCTCAGGGAAGTCCCCTGTCCATGTTGTTTTATGTGGTTTCTCTGGAACCTCTTTTACGGCTTTTGAACACAACCTTAGAAAGCATAACAATAGCTGGACTGAAGACGGTTACAAATACATACGCTGACGATGTGGGAGTTCTAGTTAGGAGCGATGATGACTGTGCCCAGCTAACAGACAAGTTATTGCTTTATAGCAGGGCAACTGGTGCGAAGATAAATGAAACGAAAAGTTCCTTTTTAAATTTACAGGGTCTTGACGATGTGCAGCTACCGTGGGCAAACAGGGTGGAGCGCCACACTGCTTTGGGCATAACTTTTTACATTTGCCCATTAAGAACAACGTCTGCAAATTGGAAACAGGTGTTAGGAAAAATCAGAGCCAGCTTAATACTGCATGAAACGAGAGACTTAAATATCAAGCAAAGAATTAAACTAATAAACTGTGCAGTTCTTTCGAAAGCTGCATATGTCGCTCAGATTTTACCAACACCTCCAGACGTAGTGAAATCTATAATGAGCAAAATCTGTCGATACGTATGGAAAGGTCATATTTTTAGAGTCGCAGTAGGAACGACTACATCGAGACCCAAAAACGGAGGCCTAGGGTTGACGGACCTTCGGAGGAAAAACACGGCCTTTTCATTAAAAGAACACTGAAACTTATAGAGACACAGCCGAACAGTATAACTGCCGCTCTATTTGACCTTCTCAAACCCGGAAGCATGCAGCCGCCAGTAGATGTTCACAACGTAAATTACAACCTAAAGCATATTAAGGATTTTTATGTAGAATTAAGCTACTTGACATGCATTTTAACAGACAAAAATAAGAGGACAAGTAAATATATAGTAGAGCAGCTACAATCACGCGAAAACCAAAATAAAATGGAGCTGAAGTATCCCAACAAAATCTGGGAAAAAATATGGACTAATATAAATAACAAAACACTGACTACAGAAGTGCAAGCGTCTTGGTACAGAGTTGTCAACAATATCATTAGTACCAATCAAAAACTGTATTCAATAGGACTACAAGCAACCAATGTGTGCCAAAAGTGTCACAATTTGGACTCCTTAAAGCATCGCTTCATTTGTAATGGATACAAGAATATTTGAAATGACATTGTATTGCAAGTCGCTTTTCTCAAACGGACCGATGAAAGAGAAATCACACTAAACGATATACTCTTCCCAGAAGAAATTTCCTTTCCACCACAAAAAAACAATGTCATCTTGTGGATATTCGGAAATTTTGTCAATTATGTCGATAACAACAATGGCAATGACAATCTACAGGAATATCGAGAATATATGAAAGACGAATACTTCAAAATATATCGGAACAAAGACCATAAGAAGAAGTTCGGAAACATGATGCAAATTTTGTTAATACCTAAATAATATGAAATCGACCGGACAAGATAGACTGCCAAAGTAGGGGATTGCTGTTGAGGGTGAAGTACGGTGGGGACTTCGTGTGCCCCTGAACCGATGCAGTAGCCGTGAAGGCCTCAACAGAACCCCGAAGAAGCATGTTTTCCCAAGAAGTAACAGGAGTCATGCCACAGCACAAGAATAGTAGGGAAAAGACGTGCATCACTGAAGAAGTTTAATTTCCTATCTTACTTTTTACTTTTGCTTCTCTTTCACTTTTGTTAAAATTCTATTGGAAGAATATTTTGCGTTCCGTTAATGCAGCCAATAGTATTATAGAGAGAGTTATTTTCGCCGTAATCAATTCGGATTACAATTTACAATTTTCTAACATTGTCTTCAAGATGCAATTCAGTTTCATAACGCATAAATAAAAAAAAAGTGGTCAGCGCGACAGACTGTCAATCCTAAGGGCCCGGGTTCGATTCCCGGCTGGATCGGAGATTTTCTCCGCTCGGGGACTGGGTGTTGTGTTGTGCTAATCATCATCATTTGATCCCCATCGACGCGCAAGTCGCCGAAGTGGCGTCAAATCGAAGGACTTGCACCAGGCGAGCGGGGTACCCGACGGGAGGCTCTCGTCACGCGCCATTATTATTATTATAATTGACACTCTCCTAGGTATAGCTCCGCCCCTTACCTGAATTTTCAGCATGTATTTGACTTTTCATGCTCCTTTGCCATTCAACAGATTGTAACGCATTTTTTTTTTACTATTAATAACAGTCTTGATCACGATTTATTTATCAAGGTGACCGGTTTCGACCACTGCTGTGGTCATCTTCAGACCATTGAGTAGGAACCTCTTTCTGTTGTAGTGCTTCTCCAACAGAAAGGGGTTCCTACTCAATGGTCTGAAGATGACCACAGCAGTGGTCGAAACCGGTCACCTTGATAAATAAATCGTGATCAAGACTGTTTTTAATAGTAAATATTTATAACACATTGGTCACTGACACTCCCATAATGTATTCAAATATATCACATATAGTTCAATTTCAATAATTTATTCATGCTGTTTTGTAATAAGCGAGGTCTGAGAATGAAAATTTGTTTGTTTTCATATTTTTGCGTGTTTTATGCTGTCTTGACGCAGTGGCATCTGTAAGACTGGTAGCGAGTAGTATTTTAGTTCCACCGCACTCTTGCTTGTCGTTCAGAGGCACAGCGCTAGGGCGTACTCGGATGACGTCGGAAGCGTCCGCCGCGACTCGCCTCACGGATGGCCTCTTCCCGGCGCGGCTACGTTCGCAGTGGGCTCCGGAGCAGTGGTGTGGCGCGCGGGCGGGCCTACCTCTCAGGCGCCGCGCGGCCAGATGGTATCTCTCGAAAATGCGGCAGCGTTTGCTTTAATGGGCGCGCCCGCTGTTTGCTGGCCGCATTACGGCGCCGTAACCGTAAAGTATCAGATAAACGGCAGCCGGCAGACGGCAGTCGCCGGCCGCGTCACAGCTGCGATGCGACGAACAGCTCTCCCCAATAGCTGGACTGCCAACGTTCTGCTCTGCCGGCCGCCCACGGACTTCCACGCCCATTGCGTCTTACTGCCGGGGAGTTGGCGGCACTCTCGCGGCGGCGCTATGGCGTCCTGCTACACCGTACTTTGCCCTCGTCCGATGCTCATATCGTCGTCTTTCGCTGGAGGAAAAACCGGCAATAGCTTTTTGTTCTTTTCACGATTCTATCAGTTCTACAGAAAAGTGCAGCAACATAAGAATTCTCCTATCTGGGAAGCAAAACTGCAGAAAGTCGAAACAAATTACGTAAAGAAAGCTTTCTTCAGTCAAAGAGGTCTTTTGATATCAGATACTGGTACTGAGACGTATTCTTAATTCTTTGATACCATCTAGTGTCGGTAATTTCATGTTAAAAATTCACGTGATCGTGTAAGACTGTAATCACTAAAATTCAATATTTCACACATAATTACTATTAGTTATATACAATGAGGTGATAAAAGTCATGAGATACTTCCTAATATCGTGTCGAATCCAGTGTAACGCCGCAGCTCGGCGTAGCATGGACTGAAGAAGTCTTTGGAAGTTCCCTGCAGAAATACTGAGCCATGCTGGCTCTATAGCAGTCCATAATTTAGATAACGACTTAGAAAATATATCTATACGTCACGAAAATTGGCAGTTTACCCCGAATAAAGAAAATTATGACGTCAATCACATGAGTGCTAAAAGAAATCTGTTAAACTTCGGTAATTTGTGTGTTCCATCGTCATTAATAGGGTGGGAAGGTTACAAATAACCGACAGTTTTGCGTCGAATTCAAGAAACTACACTCACAGGAGAACGGCCATCTGGTGGCCGAGGCAGCAATAGACATTTGGAGACAAGTCGGCTGGAGGACGATGTATTGAATCGCGACGCAATTTGTGTGTTCCATCGTCATTAAGAGGGTGGTAGGGTTACAATTAACTGTCAGTTTTGCGTCGGATTCGAGAAACTAGACTCACAGGAGAACGACCATCCGGTTACCGAGGCAACGATAGACCCTTGGAGATAAGTCGGCTGGAGACTGATGTATTTAATCGCAACGCAATTTGTGTTCCATCGTCATTAACATGGTGGGATTGTTACAAATAACTGACAGTTTTGCGTCGGATTCAAGAAAGTAGGCTCACAGAAGAACAGCCATCTGGTGACCGTGGCAGCAATAGGCCCTTGGAGACAAGTCGGCTGGAGGACGATGTATTGAATCACTACGCAATTTGTGTGTTCCATCGTCATTAAGACTGTGTGAGGGTTACAATTAACTGTTAGGTTTGCGTCGGATTCGAGAAACTGGACTCACAGGAGCACGGCAATGTGGTGACCGAGGCAGAAGGGCCGTAAATTCAACTGAACACCTAGGAATTACAATTACGAACAACTTAAATTGGAAGGAACACGTAGAAAATGTCGTGGAGAAGGCTAACCAAAGACTGCGTTTAATTGACAGGACGCTTAGAAAATGTAGCAGATCTACTAAAGAGACTGCCTACACTACGCTTGTCCGCCCTCTTTCTGAATAATGCTGGGTGGTGTGGGGTCTTTACCAGATGAGGCTGACGACGTACATCGAGAAAGTTGAAAGAAGTGTGGCATGTTTTGTATCATCGCGGAATAGGGGCGAGGGTGTCACTGAAATGATACAGGATATGGGGAGGACATCATTAAAACAAAGGAGATTTTCGTTGCAGCGGAATCTTCTCATCAACTTTCTCCTCCGAATGCGAAACTATTTTGTTGAAGCCGACCTACGTAGGAAGAAATGGTCACCATAATATAATAAGGAAAATCAGAGCTTGCACCGAAAGCTACAGGTTTCCGTTTTTCCCGCGCGCTGTACGAGACTGGAATAATAGAGAATTATTGTGAAGGTGGTTCGATGAATCCTCTGCCAGGTACTTACATGTAATATCCGAGTATCCATGCATATGTAGATGTAGACGTAGATAATTGCGAAAGTGTTGCCGATGCAGGATCTTGTGCACAAACTGACCTATCGGTTATTCTTCATGAATGTTCCATGGGATTCCTGTCGGACGATCTGGGTTGCCGAATCATTCACTCGAATTATCCAGAATGTTCTTCAAAGCAATCAAGAACAATTATAGCCCCGCTGACATAGAGCTTTTTCATCCATAAAAGTTCCATGGTTGCCTGGGAACGTTATGTCAATGAATGGCTGCAAATGGTCTCCAAGTAGCCGAACGTAGCCATTCCCAGCCAGTGATCGGTTCAGTTGACCATAGGACACAGTCTGTTCCATTTTAACACAACCCACACTGTTATGGAGCCATCATCAGCTTGCGGAGTGCCTTGTTGGCGACTTGGGTCCATGGATTCGTGGGGTCTACGCCACATTCCAACCTCTTACCAACTGAAACCGGGACGATTCTTCTGACTAGGCCACGGTTTTCCAGTGATCTAAGGTCCTACCGATTTGGACACGAGCCCAGCTGAGGCGCTGCAGACGAAGTCGTGCTACTAGCAAAGGCACTCGCGTCGGTCGTCTGCTTCCACAACCCAACCTGCAAACATGATACTGCTAATAGCTACAGTTATTATTCTGTTAATTTACTAAATACTGATTTAATGTTGTTGAACACGCTGACTTAAATCACCAATAAAAATGTCTGCACTTATGCTCCTGCATCTTTAGACTAAATCACAATGACTAAACTTAAAAACTTTTCATCTGTAATCTAACAAGTTTTACTAAACGGTTATAAATTAATATCTTTGACAACGATATAAACCTCATTGCTTTAAATATTACCTTTGTACTTCTTCTTTGTGAACACTTGGCTAGAGGTTGTGGAGTAAGCCAGATAAATCGTATTTTGTGACACGATAGAAAGAAGATGTACTTCGAATTGGTTGCTCATGAAAGCGAATGAATATTACTTTTTGTTATTCAAATGTTTAAAGATTTAAGTTACAAATATTCAAGTTGCAGATATTTATTTCATTTCATACACAGAGATTCACCTACTTTCATAAGCTCAGCAGCAGAGGCTGTTCTTTGTACAGAGTAGACCTGTGGTGTTATCATACCTTTATAATAAGTCAACGAAGCAAACTTCAAGACAGTTATCAAAGGAAAATTATATATTTCAGTAAAGTGAATGCATCCTGAAATATAACTCAATTCAGAATAATGAAAAGCTTCCCTTCCTGGGACAAGCCATTCTATAACCAGTATTGAATCGGTTTATTATAGTACGAAATGTTGTGTTTATCGATATTTACTCATTTGTTTGCTATTTTTCTGCATCAGACGCAACGAACTATGGGTGCTATGCCGGAATAACGGTCCGGCAATTGAACAGTTGTACAAGTCTTTTGAGAAGTACTTACAAATGAGGAACATCAAGATTTTCAGATAGATGTGTCGCGTATTCTGGACTACTTTCATCAAGTCGCTACGTCTTGGTGATTGCACTGCCTCCTGGCATCCATGACAGATTCAATCTGATGACGTTCATTTTGGCAGCTTGCACTCACATTCACGTATACATACGCGCGCGCACACACACACACACACACACACACACACACACACACACACACACAGAGAGAGAGAGAGAGAGAGAGAGAGAGAGAGAGTATGTGTGTATAGGTTCCATGGTAAACAAACAATTAACGTAAGTGCCTTTCGGTTATTGTTTAGTGTTAAACCAATTTAAATTACAGTTTCAGTTATACATCTTTATCTAATTACCAACTCCGAAAAGCATCATACGATGCATGGAGCAGGGTACACTCTACCACTACTGTTCGTTTCCTTTCCAGTTCACTTGCAAACACGACTGTCCATATGCATCTTCAAATGCTCTAATTTTTCTTACCTTCGTGCTTCTTATGCAGAATGTACGTTGGTGGCAGTAGAATCGTTCAGCAGTCTCTTAAAATGCCAGTTCTCTAAGTTTTCTCAACAGTGACCCTCGAAAAGACCGTCGTCTCCCTTTGGTCCCGAAGCATCTCCGAAAAAACTTAGGTATTGTTCGAACCTATCGGTAACAAATCTAGAAGCCCACCTATGAACTGCTTCGATGCTTTCCTTTAATCTGACCTGGTGCGAATCTCAAACAGTACTCGATAAAAAAAAGTAGTTCAAATGGCTCTGAGCACTATGGGACTTGACATCTGAGGTCATCAGTCCCCTAGAACTTAGAACTACTTAAGCCTAACTAACCTAAGAACATCACACAAATCCATGCCCGAGGCAGGATTTTAATCTGCGACGATAGCAGTCGCACGGTTCCAGAATGAAGCGTCTAGAACCGCTCGGCCACAGCGGTCGGCAGTACTCGATACCAGATCGCACTACTGACCTATACATCCTCTCTTTTACACATGAACTACACTTCCTAAAATTCTCCCAATGAAGCGAAGTCGATCATTAGCCTTCCCTGCCTCGGACCTTACACACTCATTCAGCTTCATATTTCTTTGTACATCTACATCTACATCTACATCTACATTTATACTCCACAAGCCACCCAACGTGTGTGGCGCAGGGCACTTTACGTGCCACTGTCATTACCTCCCTTTCCTGTTTCAGTCGCGTATGGTTCGCGGGAAGAGCGACTGCCGGAAAGCCTCCGTGCGCACTCGAATCTCTCTGATTTTACATTCGTGATCTCCTCGGGAGGTATAAGCAGGGGGAAGCAATATTTTCGGTACCTCATCCACAAACGCACCCTCTCGAAACCTGGACAGCAAGCTACACCACGATGCAGAGCACCTCTCTTGCAGAGTCTGCAACTTGAGTATGCTAAACGTCTCCATAACGCTATCCCGCTTAACAAATAACCCTGTGACGAAACGCGCCGCTCTTCTTTGGTCCTTCTCTATCTCCTCTGTGAACCCGACCTGGTACGGATCCCACACTGATGAGCGATAGGTCGAACGAGTGTTTTGTAAGCCACCTACTTTGTTGATTGACTACATTTTCTAAGGACTCTCCCAATGAATCTCAACCTGGCACCCGCCTTACCAAACATTAATCTTGTATGATCATTCCACTTCAAATCGTTCTGTACGCATACTCCCAGATATTTTACAGAAGTAACTGCTACCAGTGTTTGTTCCGCTATCATATAATCATGCAATAAAGGATCCTTCTTTCTATGTAATCGCATTACATTACATTTGTTAAGGGTCAGTTGCCACTCCCTGCACCAAGTGCCTATCCGCTGCAGATCTTCCTGCATTTCGCTGAAATTTTCTAATGCTGCAACTTCTCTGTATACTACAGCATCATCCGCGAAAAGCAGCATGGAACTTCCGACACTACCTACTAGGTCGTTTATATATATTGTGAAAAGCAATGGTCCCATAAGACTCCCCTGTGGCACGCCAGAGGTTACTTCAACGTCTGTAGGCGTCTCTCCATTGAGAACAACATGCTGTGTTCTGTTTGCTAAAAACTCTTCAATCCAGCCACACAGCTCTTACTTTGTTTATCAGGCGACAGTGCGGAACTGTATCGAACGCCTTCCGGAAGTCAAGGAAAATGGCATCTACCTGGGAGCCTGTATCTAATATTTTCTGGGTCTCATGAACGAATAAAGCGAGTTGGGCCTCACACGATCGCTGTTTCCTGAATCCATGTTGATTCCTACAGAGTAGATTCTGGGTTTCCAGAAATGACATGATACGCGAGCAAGAAACATGTTCTAAAATTTTACAACAGATCGATGTCAGAGATATAGGTCTATAGTTTTGCACATCTGCTCGACGACCCTTCTTGAAAACTGGAACTACCTGTGCTCTTTTCCAATCATTTGGAGCCTTCCGTTCCTCTAGAGACTTGCGGTACACGGCTGTTAGAAAGGGGGCAAGTTCTTTCACGTACTCTGTGTAGAATCGAATTGGTATCCCGTCAGGTCTAGTGGACATTACTGTGTTGAGTGATTTCAGACACTTATTTCGATGTCAGCCATTTTTGCGTTCGTTTGAGGATTTAGAGAAGGAACTGCAGTGCGGTCTTCCTCTGTGAAACAGCTTTGTAAAAAGGTGTTCAGTATTTCAGCTTTACGCGTATAATCTTCTGTTTTAATGCCATTATCATCCCAGAGTGTCTGAATATGCTGTTTCGATCCACTTACTGATTTAACGTAGGACCAGAACTTCCTAGGATTTTCTGTCATGTCGGTACACAGAATTTTACTTTCGAATTCACTGAACGTTTCACGCATAGCCCTCCTTACGCTAACTTTGACATCATTTAGCTTCAGTTTGTCTCAGAGGTTTTGGCTGCGTTTAAATTTACAGTGAAGCTCTCTTTGCTTTCGAAGTAGTTACCTAACTTTGCTGTTGAACCACGATGGGTTTTCCCGTTCCTCACAGTTTTACTCTGCACCTACCTGTCTAAAACGGATTTTACGATTGCCTTGAACTTTTTCTATAAACACTCAACATTGACAGTGTCTGATCAGAAATTTTCGTTTTGATCTGTTAGGTAGTCTGAAATCTGCGTCCTATTACTCTTGCTAAACAGATAAACCTTCCTCCGTTTCCTTATACTCCTATTTACTTCCACATTCAACGGCCTTATGATAACTGATTCCCTGTTCTGATCTTACAGAGTCGAAAAGTTGGGATCTGTTTGTTATCAGTAGGTCCAAGATGTTATCTCCACGAGTTGGTTCTCTGTTTAATTGCCCGAGGTAATTTTCAATACTGCACTTAGTATAATGTCACTAGATGCTCTGTCCCTACCACCCGCCCATTTGAGTGTCCCAGTCTATATCTGGTAAATGGAAATCTCCACCTAAGACTATAACATGCTGAGGAAATTTATGTGAAATGTATTCCAGATTTCTGAGTCTACATCTACATCTACATCTACATCCATACTCCGCAAGCCACATGACGGTGTGTGGCGGAGGGTACCCTGAGTACCTCTATCGGTTCTCCCTTCTATTCCAGTCTCGTATTGTTCGTGGAAAGAAGGATTGTCGGTATGCTTCTGTGTGGGTTCTAATCTCTCTGATTTTATCCTCATGGTCTCTTCGCGAGATATACGTAGGAGGGAGCAATATACTGCTTGACTCTTCGGTGAAGGTATGTTCTCGAAACTTCAACAAAAGCCCGTACCTAGCTACTGAGCGTCTCTCCTGCAGAGTCTTCCACTGCAGTTTCTGTCACTAAAGCTGCTGGGTCGCGAGGTCGGTAAAAAGAGCCAATTATTAACCTAGCTCGGTTGTTGAGTGTAACCTCCACCCATAATATTTCACAGGAACTATCCACTTCTATTTCACTAGAGGATAAACTACTACTAACAGCAACAAACATGCCACCACCGGTTGCATGTAATCTATCCTTTCTAAACACCGTCTGTGTCTTTGTAAAATTTCGCCATAATTTATCTCTGGCTAAAGCCAGCTTTCCGTACCTATAACGATTTCAGCTTCGGTGCTTTCCATCAGCACTTGAAGTTCCAGTACTTTACCAACGCAGCTTCGACAGTTTACAATTAGAGTACCGATTGCTGCTTGGTGCCCGAATGTCCTGACTTTGCCCGGCACCCTTTGAGGCTGTTGCCCTTTCTGTACATGCCCGAGGGCATCTAACCAAAAGAACCGACCAGTCCACGCCATACAACCCCTGCTACCCGTGTTGGTGCCTGCTGTGTGCAGGGGACCCCTGATCTATCCAGCGGAACCCGAAACCCCACTAGCCTACGGCGCAAGTCGAGGAATCTGCAGCCAACACGGTCGCAGAACCGTCTCAGCCTCTGATTCAGACCCCCGCACTAGGCTCTGTACCAAAGGTCCGCAGTCAGTCCTGTCGACGATGCTGCAGATGGTGAGCTCTGCTTTCTGCCGGAAGCCAGAGATGATTTCCTCTGATCCATAGCGACACACATCATTGGTGCCGACATGAGCGACCACCTGCAGATGGGTGCACCCTGTACCCTTCATGGCATCCGCAAGGACCCTTTCCACAACTGGAATGACTCCCCCCGGTATGCACACTTAATGCACATTTGTTTTCTTCCCCTTCCTTGCAGCCGTATCCCTAAGGAGTCCCATTACGTGCCTGACTGGAGTTCCCAACTACCAGTAAGCCCACCCTCTGCGACCGCACGGATCTTGCAGACCGAGGGGCAACCTCTGGAACAGGACAAGCAGCCATGTCCGGCCGAAGATCAGTATCAACCGGAGACAAAGCCAGAAACAGGTTCGTCAGACAAACTGGAGAGGCCTTCTGTTCAGCCCTTCGGAATGTCTTTCACCCTCTGCCACACCTCGAGACGACCGGGGTGAGGGGTCAGCCTCACTGTGGGCAGTATCTCGGGCAGCGTTACACTCAGATATTTAATTTGTGTACTGTGTCAAGCAGAATACTAATTCTGTTTTCGAACATTAGCGTTTGTTTCTCCTACTCATCATTTAACTTACATTTTTTGACATTTAGAGGTACTTGCTGTTAATCAAACCAACTAGAAATTTTTCTAAAGCAAAAATCACTCCATCATCGGGCCACAAGAGGCCCATCGGGACCAACCGATCGCCGTGTCATCCTCAGATGAGGATGAGGATAGGAGGGGCATGTGGTCAGCAGACCGCTCTCCCGGTCGCTGTGGTGGTTTTCTTTGACCGGAGCCACTACTATTTGGAGTAGCTCCTCAATTGGCATCACGAGGCTGAGTGCAACCCGAAAAATGGCAACAGCGCTTGGCGGCCAGGATAGTCACCCATCCAAGTGCCGTCCACAGCCGGCAGCACTTAACATGGGTGATCTGACAGGAACCAGTGTATTCACTGCAGCAGAAAATTTTCCTTAGTCATCTTGCATCCTGGTACAGTCACTCAACGACCACACATTAACATACACCACAGCACCATCATAAAACAGACGCAGACTGCTGCATATCCTATCTACCAAATAATTTACGTATGTAGAAAACAACAGTGATCCTACTCGCCGTCTATGACAACATACTGGGTTCTGTTACTTAAGAAATCTTCGCGTTACTGACGTACCTGGGAAACTATTCCGTATGTACGTACCTTCATTAACAGCCGGCAGTGTGACACCGTTTCAAATGCTTTATGGAAATCGAGAACAAGGAATCCGCCTGTTGTCCTTCATACATAATTCGCAGGATCCCATGCGAGAAAAGAACAAGCTGAGTTTCGCAAGAGCGATGCTTTCCGACACCGTGCTGATTTGTGGACAGAAAATTTTCCCACTCTTGGAAATTTGTGACACTGGAACTGAGAATATGTTCAAGGATTCTCCAGCAAACCGATGTTAAAGATGTCAGTGCATAATTTTGAGAGTCCGTTCTTTTACTCCACTACTCTGCATTTCTTTCAGTCGTTTGTGTCTTTGCGCTGGGCGACAGATTCGCGGCAAATTCAAGACAAGCAAGGGGCGAGTGCTGTAGAGTACTCTTTGTAAAACCGAACTGGCATTCCATCAGGACCTAACGATTTACTTGCTTTGAACTCTTTCAGTTGTTTCCCTTCAGAAGCAATGATCTTTGCTATGTCTTCTATACGGGATTCTGCGCGATCGTGAAACAACGGTACGTTTGTACGATTCTCCTACCTGAACGATTTCTTAAGTGCGGATTACAAAACTTCGGCTCTACTTTTGCTGTCTTCTACTGCCACACCAGTCTGGTAAACGGGTGACTGGATAGAAGCCTTACACCCAGGAAGCGATTTTGTATAGGACCAGAATTTTGTCAGGTTCTCCGCAGTATCTATTGGTATGGTGTGACGGTGGCAATTGCTGCAAGCTTTGTGCACCGATCTTTTTACAGAGTCATGAGTTTCTATTGCCTGCTTGCCATCGTGTCGAGGAAAAACAAACTGCTTGTAGGGCTGAATATGGTCCCCTAGGATCCGAAGGATAGATCCATACTTGCCGCGCGGGATTAGCCGAGCGGTCTTAGGCGCTGCAGTCATGGACTGTGCGGCTAGTCCCGGCGGAGGTTCGAGTCTTCCCTCGGGCATAGGTTTGTGTGTTTGTCCTTAGGATAGTTTAGGTTAAGTAGTGTGTAAGCTTAGGGACTGATGACCTTAGCAGTTAAGTCCCATAATATTTAACACACATTTGAACATTTTTTTGAAGATCCATACTTCTGATGATCCACTGTGCATTCCAGAATGACGAAATCACTCAGGGAATGCCAGGAAAACATTCCCCAGTCCGTAACACTCCCTCCTCGAGCCTGGACTCTTCCGACGATTGTTGCAGGGTGTTGCTTTCAGACGTTTCACATCGTACATGCGAACGGCCGTCTGTCATCTGAAAATGCCATCTGGCATAACTCAGTGGACGCCCAGTTGCGGCGCTGGCGAGCAAATTCCACCTTTCGTATCCGTGAAAAAAGTCAGAGTGGGTGCATGAACCAGCCAATTTCTGGTATCCCCTTGGTTACTCCGTCTATTCGCCTGCACACATCTCCGCAGCTCTCATTCACCCTTGTTATCTACGGTCCTTGATGGATCACAGTTGGCTCCCGGTTTTGAATATCACCATTCTGCCATGCAGAGTCTACTTTAACCATGCCGTTACGCTAACAGTTAAGAAACTTAGCCGTTTTGGGAATGCTTTCATCCTTAGATTGCAAGTCAATGATCAGGCCCTTTTAGAGGCCAGACAAATCGCTCTGTTTCCGCACAACGACTATGGCTGCACTGTTTTCCGCATCCCCAGACTCGCTTTACATACACCCCACCTCTAGTAATGCCATTTACTGGCTGTGAGTGACTATTACACGTTGACCTCGAACATAGGCGGTGCTCACATTAATGTTCATTATTACTGTTTGCGAATAACCCCTTTAGAACTACACAAAGTGATTGGAGGTAGGATTTTGCCTTCCTTTCTGCCAATACTTCTTTCTCTTACTGTGGACTTCCTTTCTCTTTAAAGATTATGCTTCTTCACTCTTCTTCTCTGTTTTCCCCTTTCTCCAGTTGCCAGTTGTGGATTTTAGACCTGAAGATTTCGTGACTTTGCTAATCTTCTGGTGTACTTACCTCTAATTTCAGATCAGTTTCGATTTCGTCAAACCCAATTATCGGGTCCGTTTTAGTTTTAATCCTCTTGTCAAAGGATTTTATGAACCTGTCTGCGTTCGTTCTTTTAATGTGTCCGTAAAATCTTAAGTTTTGTTTATAATGTTACTATGGAAATTTGCATACTGGTTGATTTCCGGTTTCTACTGAATCGGTGCTTTTCGGCTACATGTTTGGCGCACCGTAATTTTACTACCATTTTACGATCCTTTACTTCAGTGATTTAAATGTCGTTTGCCTGTTCAAATTTAGAATTTATGAACTAAAGTTTAATTCTGAATTAATTGTTGTATTCTCCTGTCTAAGTTTTGTGTTGTTGGAGATACACAGCTTGTATTTTGGGTAAGTCCGTATGCAGTTTTCATCTTTTGGCGTATATTTTCGTTCTCTTTTGTTTTAGTTGGTCGGATGGAAGTATGTACAGTGTGAAATTCGTTTAATATTTCCATATGTAATTGTTGTTGCTTTTTTTGTGAATGTCTTTTCCATTCTGTCACTAAGTTAATGTGGGCTTTTACAAGGATGAAGGTTACTGATTGGTCCGCAAGCGAGTCCAAGTTGGCAAGCTATCCAACAAGCATCCTGAAAGTACTCTGCGTTAAAGTTATTTTGTAAGTTCTGGAAACTGTTGCCATTTTCGACACTCATAGCGTTCTTTTTGCTTTATTCTCAGAAAAGCTGTGAATTCTGGACACCGATACATCTAAAAATTTAAAATCTTATACTAAACTTTGGGATAAACCTTGTCTAATTCTCATGGCCCACCTCCATCTTGGATCTCCACCTGCAGCATAGCTTTCCTTACTCACTAAACATAGACAGTATTGAGCCTACATTACTTCTTGAAGTTCGCTGAAATACTGTCGTTCGCATATCCTAGCATATAATACTCTCGTGCCAAATTGAAGTTTGTTGCAAACCGCACTCGTGATGTTATAATCTTAGTGAGCCGCTGTGTAGTCGTCTGATAACGTAGTTGTAGAATGGGCATCTAAGTTCCGTGCTAGTGACTGCTGCACCACGGGACTTGGTGCACGAAGTTAGCCAGAGAGGCGGTCGGCGCCGGTGAAGACGGCCAGTGTGCGCTGCCCCAGTTGGAGCCGCCCCAAACCGCGGCCACCGCGGCCAGCGCCGCAGACACCCGGCCGCCGCCCCCACCACCCCCAGGCGCCCCCACCGTCCCCGCCGCCACCACCTCCCCCGTCGCCCTGTAGTCGTATATTGTGCGGCGAGCTGTAAGCGCGCTGCAATCTGCAGGTAGGCAGTGGCGCGGAGGCGAACACCGTCTGCTAACACACTTTTGCCTGAGCCAAGCAGCGATTATTATGCACAGGGTGGCGTGACGTTTCCGGATGTGGAGATCATGATTACTGTATTGTCACTTAAAGCACTCTACGTTCTCTACGAGGCTGCTAGCACCATTAGAAAGCTCCGAACCGTGTTTGCGATCAAAGAATGTTATGCAAACGGCACCATGGTTCGGTGAGCTCCTTTATTCAAGTGACGTGGCTACCACACACTCTGACTGGCTACTGAATTGCTGTATTAGCGCCGAAAAGTCTGATTTTATAGTGCAAAACAATAAGCTCTTTGGTTTAAGTATCGATATTTCCTGACTTGGCCAGTGTGTCTGCAACAATTCTTTACATTCTCTTTCACTGGCTATTTTGCACACAGGAAACATATATATATATATATATATATATATATATATATATATATATATAATTACAATAATATAGAAAAGATATTTATAGACTTTGTTTAAATGTACATAGTTAATAAAACAGGAAGAGATTTGGCATCCTGCATAAACATCGTACGTCCCAGCAGGTGTTTATCAGCCAGGCTGGGGATGATGCGATTCTGTAACATATCGGCGCACCTCTCACCCGTCACGGTAGCAGTTACAAAACCAGAATCACGCATTTCCTCGAAGAAAAGAGACCCGATAACGGTAGATGTGGTAAATACAACCCATACCGTGACTTTCTCATCGTGCAGTGGAGTTTCCACGACAGTTCTACGATTTTCGGTAGCAAGAGCGCTGCGTAGTCGGGCAGTGCCTGTCAGATGGTAAATAGAGTCCGTTAGTACCGAGCGAGCAGGTCTGACGCAAAGCAAGAATTATGCTGCGACAGGACGCAAGACTAGCTCCACTGCTAGATCCCCGGTACGATATGGCCAGGCATAATGTAGAGAAGTAACCGGACACAGCGCAAAGCATCAAAGTTAACCACTGTTAAGGGTAGCGCTAGGGCCAAAAGTTAATTGTGGATGAGCCTGTGGTCGTACATTGTCGAGGTGTAATAGACCTCGCCGCACCGGTCGCACCGCTATGAAGCAGCACCTGACCAGTTTATTAATTAGAATCGTAAAAGGCTTGCCAGTGCTGGTTGCGAATCGTCGAATAACAAATACTTCAGCAACGTATGAGTGTTAAGGTGTGTAATCCTCAGTAAGAAGTACCTGACAGAATCCTCTGCATATCCATAATTAACAGAGTGTCTCATAAATGAACTGAAAGTAAGTGCTAAGAATAGTGAGGTTTATCGAATTGACTAATAGTTTAAGTGAAAGTGAATAAAAAGTTAGTTTTTTGGACTTGATAAATAAGTGCTGATTATTGACGAGTAATTTGACAAAGCAGTATATTTAACAATACCTCATGTTCAGACAATTTCGTATGAGAAGTAATTTACGTAGCAATAAGTAACAGTAGCGAACTCCGTAATCATTTTAAAAACCGGTGATTATTGTAGCCAGTCGATTTAAATACTAAAATTACCCCTTTCTAAAAACTTACCTTTTACAAAACAGTTTAATAGCAGCTAGTATTACAGTGAGGAACACCGTCCAATTGTTACGTAATTGGTAGTGTGAAGAACTAGTAATTAATTCCATGTATTTGTTGCCAGTTTGCTTTTGTGCATGACTGAGAGTTTCCTGGGTGATCATTGTGCCTTTGCGACTGTCCACGCTCGCCAACATGCTACAATAGTAGCGTTATTCAATTTGAAAGTCAAGAGTTTTAATTGATTTCGCTCACAATAAATGGGCTGACGACCGTTCATTTACAGTAATTTCCAAAAAGAGTCGAAATTAATTCATCATTTCGGACCAAAAGTTCACTAGATATTTTCCGTATTATTTTGCACATTTCTCTATTTCTGTCGATCGTTATTGCGCAAAGTAAATCGCACAATAACGACCAAGTTATGACAGCACCTGACTTCGTCCGGGTAATACCTTCACTTCGGAGTCGATACCCTACCAAAATTAATATCAAGGCTTTAGAAACACATTAATTCTTTAATTAGTCTGTCACCCGGAGAGGATGGGGGCTGATTTGATGTCGAAATTTCAGAAGGTACATTTGCAGTGCTGGTAACAAAGTTGCGTTGGTGGCACTGAGGGAGTTGCCGAACTGGAGGGTGTTAAATGGGCCCTTTGCAGTGTCATTCACAAACATGTTAATGTTACACTTTTAACCTCCCCCTCTCTTATCGACCTTAATGAGTGTGAAAAATTAAACCGCGTGTACCTAATGGAAATTTGGGAAAAGCAATCGTCACCGAAGTTAATTTGTCGGTAAAGAGGGAGGAAAGGGTTACATCTAAATGAAAGGAAAAATGCAAATGAAACTGGTGGAAATTAGGTTTGAAAAGGGGTAAAGTTAATAAAGAAAGTAAATGTGCGGCCGTTACGTTAACAATTAACTAGCGGTAATTAGGTATTTGAGATTTGGGGGAAATTACGGTCGCCAGTCCTAAGGACAATTACTATAGTAACTGAAAAAGAAAGGTTATATTACACATATAATTAGCACTAGAAGCGTGGAAACTAAAGGTTGACACGTGTAGTGTGAAAACTGAAAGTTTGTCAGAAGTAATAAATTTCGCTACACTCTGACTTAATTTAGCAAAAGAATTAATAAAACCGGAAAATCGAAAGTTAATTTAGTGACTGAAGTTAATATTGAGCTTTCTTTCTGAAGCACATCGAAATTCAGTAAAATACGGTTAGTCTTGGACTACCTCAACAATCATTTCAAAAGCTACTTGAATCTACGCAATTTAGAAATAAGAGATTTAACTTTGAACTTGAATTAAATGATTCTGAACAATTAACAATAGTAAAATTTAGTATGTACCAAGCTGAGCTGCAGTCACAGGTAAGCTAAAATATGGTAACAAAACTCTCACTCTTAATTTGTGCTTGTGTAATCTAAATATTGTAGCCATCTATGAATACTTTAACTGAACTTTGAAATTAAAGCAGTGAAATGCTATAATATTACTTTAATGCTGGCGTTTGAATTTCAACGACACACGGGTTCATTCCGGAAAAGGAAGGGACCCTGCTTGGTAATGCAATTGGGACAATGAGCAACAAAGGTTCATGCTATGATGCTGTAATTTTGTGATTTGAACAGTTTTAAAAGCTGAGGTCTGCCATACAGTTCTAAAACTTTACGTGCTTCCAGTCTTCCTTGTTGGCTGATTGAAGGTTTGAAGCCGTCGATCGAGGAGGTGGCGACAGTCACTCATTGTCGGCCGTCGCTGTTGCAGAAGCTGGATGTTGGCGCGCCTTCTTCTCGACACGGTCACCAGGCGAAACGGGCTCTTGATGTGCGCCAGCTAATGCTTCCCGTCCGCGACACCGTGTCAGAAACTATCATCGCAAGTCGAGCGCAATTACATGCTGCCAAACCCGGAAAGCGCGGCAACTCGCGGGAGCGTTACACAACACACCTGCTCCACTCACCACCCCAGCCAGACTCTGCTCTGCTCTGCCCGCGCTCCACGCGGCAGAGTTAACACTACCAAAGATCCTAAACACTTTGGTTCTCCACACGACCTATCGATGTATTCGTTCGATAGCATGGTTTTCCCTAGGCCAGACCTAGCGTATAAATATAAATAACATTCACAAAACAAACCAACATAAATGCATAAATATACATATAGTAAAACAATTACAATATACAAAGACACAGAAATGTTATATCTTCAGGTAACAAAAAAGGAAAAAAATTTGCAGTGCAATAGGTGGAAATAGGAGGATATGCATTTCCGGCGTTACACACTCCCGTCAGATCACTCAAAGTGGACAACAGGGGAGTTTAGAAGCATCAGAACCATTTGATGCTTCGGATAAAGCTCAAATTTCGTCGAGCGGTTTTAAACCGTTCCTAGTGGTTCCTACCTGTACACGAGAGTAAAAGTCGCAGTTGCGCTATACCACAATGGGATGCGAATATGTTCAATGCGGATGCAGCCTCACGACGTTCCTGGAGAAGGTTTGAAATGTTAGAAGGTGTCAGCGGTGTCAAAGGTCTTGCAAAAAATGGTAATGTACATGTTTATTTTTGAGGTATCAAGGCTGTTGTTAATTTCTACATGAAGTGTGAAATGTCTGCCATTATGGTATCACAAACTCCGCTATCTTTGGCACTCCCAGCAGGGTGCAGTTAGGCCACCGGTGCTTTTACATCTATATCTATACTCTGCAAACAACTGTGAAGTAAATGGCAGAGGGTACCACACATTGTACCCATTGTTAGGACTTCTTCCCATTCCATTCACGTACAGAGCGCCGGAAGAATGACGGCGACTGCGACTGTGCGTGCTGTAATTATTCTTATCCTCACGATCCTAATGTGCGCGGTAGTTACGAGGTTGTAGTATATTAGACTTTCTCGGGATAGTTTACGCCACTGATGGATCTATTTTAGTGGTTGTGGATGTCGTACAACTTTGCTAAAATTATTTTTGTAGTACACCGAAGGTAGACTGTGCCAAGGGACATCATGCCTAGATGAAGAACTTTAGCTCCATGCTTTGATAGAAGAAGTTTCTCAACGGAACCTAGCATTTTCATTTCGCTTGACCTGCTTGTCTGTTTCTAAACAATGGCATTGAGCCAGTGACTTCCACTTTGCCAATGTTGTACTATTATTCATGCGAGTGGATGAACAGCATATCTTGTTTTCGGTAACAAACTTTTTGAAAAATCTCCCGTGGAAAATTCTTCAATGGCGACGAAGATTATCAAAAGTTTCACATGTGCACGAAAGACATCTTTTAGGATGTTGTTTGTGCTCTCAGTCTCTGTTACGTTTGTCTTTGTCTTTTATAATGGCTGAAACATTGGCCTTGACGACGGGCTATAGAGGCCATGGCAGACAGAGTAGCCACAGTTTCAGACTCAACACTGGAGGTATCTAACGTCTCTCCACAATCGACACTACAAGGTGCATTCAAGTTCTAAGGCCTCCGATTTTTTTTCTCTGGACTGGAAAGAGATAGAAACATGCGCATTGTTTTAAAATGAGGTCGCGTTCATTGTCAATACGTCCCAGCAATGGCAGCACCGTACGGCAGATGGAATTTTACCGCCAGCGGGGAGAATGAGAACTGTTTTAAATACTTAAAATGGCGACGTTTTCCTTACTTGAACAGCTTACAATCATTCGTTTTCTGAATTTGCGTGGTGTGAAACCAATTGAAATTCATCGACAGTTGAAGGAGACATGTGGTGATGGAGTTATGGATGTATCGAAAGTGCGTTCGTGGGTGCGACAGTTTAATGAAGGCAGAACATCGTGTGACAACAAACCGAAACAACCTCGGGCTCGCACAAGCCGGTCTTACGACATGATCGAGAAAGTGGAGATAATTGTTTTGGGGGATCGCCGAATGACTGTTGAACAGATCGCCTCCAGAGTTGGCATTTCTGTGGGTTCTGTGCACACAATCCCGCATGACGACCTGAAAATGCGAAAAGTGTCATCGAGGTGGGTGCCACGAATGCTGACGGACGACCACATGGCTGCCCGTGTGGCATCTTGCCAAGCAATGTTGATGCGCAAAGACAGCACGAATGGGACTTTCTTTTCGTCGGTTGTGGCAATGGATGAGACTTGGATGCCATTTTTCAATCCAGAAACAAAGTGCCAGTCATCTCAATGGAAGCACACAAAAATTTCGGGTAACCGCCAGTGCTGAAAAAATGATGGTGCCCATGTTCTGGGACAGCGAAGGCGTAATCCCTACCCATTACGTTCCAAAGGGCACTACGGTAACAGGTGCATCCTACGAAAATGTTTTGAAGAACAAATTCCTTCCTGCACTGCAACAAAAACGTCCGGGAAGGGCTGCGCGTGTGCTGTTTCACCAAGACAACGCACCCGCACATCGAGCTAACGTTACGCAACAGTTTCTTCGTGATAACAACTTTGAAGTGATTCCTCATGCTCCTTACTCACCTGACCTGGCTCCTGGTGACTTTTGGCTTTTTCCAACAATGAAAGACACTCTCCGTGGCCGCACATTCACCAGCCGTGCTGCTATTGCCTCAGCGATTTTCCAGTGGTCAAAACAGACTCCTAAAGAAGCCTTCGCCGCTGCCATGGAATCATGGCGTCAGCGTTGTGAAAAATGTGTACGTGTGCAGGGCGATTACGTCGAGAAGGAACGCCAGTTTCATCGATTTCGGGTGAGTAGTTAATTAGAAAAGAAATCGGTGGCCTTAGAACTTGAATGCACCTCGTACAGTAAAGGCGTTCTTGACGGCCACACCGTTTTGCGACTCGACCACATGATCCAACCATCGGCCAGCATGTCGCCAGCGTGGAGCAGAACCTCAGATCCATTGCATCTCTGGTAACGAGCAACAACGAGCTTTTGTGTAGGCTTACACAGGACCAGATATGTACCATCTCTCACAACAACTTAACCTGGAGGCAGAGCTCCATGTCCTCCTATACGACAACGTCAAATCCAGTCTGCTTGAATATTTTGATTCCCATGCGCATATTGTGGCAGCGAAACAAGCTCTTCAGCTGTCGTAAGCTCATGCAGGGAATGAATTGCAGAGTTACAAGGGATATCCAGCGATTGTCGATTTGGGTGCATGAATCCGGAACGCAAACGATCATATGGAGCTTCCTTAGACAGAGTTGTGATATTGGGCACGCTCCAGACGGTGCATTCCGAACCTACTTGTTGAAATTGAAAGAACGTTCGCTAGAGACATATATGCCCATCATTAGGGCTTTGGAACCACCACTGCGTTGGGCAGCAGTTCTGCAAGACCAGTTCCAAGTTTTTGTAACCAGCATGATATGTAGACCCACCACCAGACAGGATGGACTGGCAGATGGGACAAAACGGCCAAGCACCAAAGTGCTGACCCAAACAGTAGCCAGCGTTCTATGTAGCAATCTCCATCATCAACTTCATTGTTGCAAGTCAAAATGTACAACGTGTGGGAAGTCAGGACACTGAACAGAAGTATACCAATTGCTGTGAAAAGTATCAGAGGAATTCACCAGGGCTGATCAACTGGGAGGAGGAACAGCGGCAGGAGACGAACACTTCCCGGATATGGCATATATCAAATCAGTGTTCTCAACTATAACAAATAGTGTGTCCCTGATGGTTCACATTGATGATGTGCCACACAGGTTGCAAACAGGTACAAGTTCCTCAGCAAGCATCATTGATTGGCAATCTCACCAGCATGCAGATGCCCCAGCCCTACAACTTGCGGTTTTTCACAATGGCATCTTGTGTTTTTAGGGGCAATGGAACTCAAAGGTCCACTATGGCTCACAGACCATTGAGGTCCACATCCTCGTAGTGGACACTCCAGAAGCAGAGGACCTATTGCGAATGGACCTCTTCAAAGCTTTCAAACTAGAGATGCATGTCTGTGCACCCTCCACTCACTCTCCCAGAATTCCCGAATTCCTTGACAAGTTGCTTGCAAAGTTAAACTCATTGTTTTCGCAGTCACGTTCAGGCATCAGCGAGTTTGGAGTGTATATAATCCTACTCCCACCAATGACCCCAGAATTCTTTAAAGGCTGCAATGTACCTTTTGCCGTGTGAGAGAAGTTGCAAGCTGAATTACGACGACTACAGGATGAGGGAATCCTTACTCCTCTCTCAAACAGTCAATGGGCCACCTCTATAGTCACAGAAGTAAAGCCCTATGCATATGTAGTGATACTGAAAACAGACCTGTCTGGCGGGTAAAACAGTTTTTGCTAAAACTGGCCTCAAAGATGGATACTTCAGCTTTCACTGTACGCTGAATAGCAACAGTAGCTAGTCATCGTGTGAAACACAGCTCTTTACTCGCATGAAGTGTTGAGGGCTATTGACAAGGGATTTCAGACTGATTCCGGAAGGCTTTTGACACTGTACCACACAAGCGGCTTGTAGTAATATTGCATGCTTACGGAATATCGTCTCATTATGTGACTAGATTCGTGATTTCCTATCAGAGAGGTCACAGTTCGTAGTAATTGATGGAAAGTCATCGAGTAAAACAGAAGCGATTCCTGGCGTTTTCCAAGGTAGTGTTATGGGCCCTTTGCTGTTTCTTACCTATGTAAACTATTTAGGAGACAATTTGAGCATCCCTCTCAGGTTGTTTGCAGATGACGCTGTCCTTATCGACTAATAAAGTCATCAGAAGAGCAAAACAAATTGCAAAACGATTTAGAAAAGATAACTGTATGGTGCGAAAATTGGCAATTGTCCCTAAATAATGAAAAGTTAGAAGTTATCCACATGAATTCTGAAAGGAATTCGTTAAACTTCCGTTATACGATAAATCTGAAAAATCCGAAGGCCGTAATTTCAACTAAATACCTAGGAATTACAATCACGAACAACCTAAATTGGAAGGAACACATAGAAAATGTTGTGGGGAAAGGCTGACCAAAGAATGCGTTTTATGGCAGGACACTTAGGAAATGCAACATATCTGCTAAGGTGACTAGAATACTACTGCGCGGTATGGGATCCTCACCAGATAGGGGAAATGGTACAGGATCTGGGGTGGACATCATTAAAACAAACTTTCTCCTCCGAACGCGAAAATATTATGTTGACGTCGATCTGCATAGGGCGAAATGATCACCATGATGAAATAAGGGAAATCAGAGCTCGTACGGGAAGAAATAGGTGTTCGTTCTTTCCACGCTCTATACGAGATTGGAATAATGTATAATTGTGAAAATGGTTCTATGAACCCTCTGCCAGGCACTTAAATGTGATATGCAGAGTATCCATGTAGATGTAGATGTTGATCAATACACCATTCGGACATCACCAGTACTACCGCCTGCCATTTCATGTGGCTAGTGTCTGGTCATGTCATTCATGAAGTGCTGCATACAGCAAACTACCTAGATGACACGCCTGCAGCAGGCAGACATGCTGAGAATCTGGGAAACAGTATTCCATAAAGCAAATTTGTAGGCGCACTGGGAATAAGCGTACTATCTTTGTATCACAGGTCGAATATTTGGGACATATCCAGTACTACAGACATTCGTCTCCCATCTCAGTATATGGAGGCTCTCCAAAAACTATCGATACCAAAACATATTGGCCAACTCAGGTCAGAAATAGAACAATTGAACTATTACCAGAAATTCGCACCACAGGCAGCAACTACGTCTGAACCTATTTATAAGCTCCTCAGGAAAAACGTGAAGTGATACTGGACATAAGACTTTTCAGAGAAATTAAGCAGGACCTCCTCCACCCCACATGTCTCACCATCCATGATCCATCCCAACCACTTGTCTTACCAGCAGTTGCTTGTGACTATGGAGTGGGACCAGTACTATCGCAGATTATCAGTGGCATGGAGTGGCCCACTGCATTCATTTCCAAGACTCTGTCCACTGCTCAACGAAACTATAGCCAATCCTAGAAGGAAGCAATGGCCATCGTCGTTGGCCACAAAATAGTTGATTATTATGTATTTGATTTAAAATTCACTTTTACGGCTGATCATAAGCCGTTATTACCCTTTTTCAAGGCAGCCGCATCTGTATCCACCAAGATGGCTCGCCACCTACTGTGGTGGGCACTTTTTTATCTGCGTATAAATATGACATCCAATTCTGTTCCACCATGCAACGTGGTAATGACGATCTCCTGATCCAGTTACCACTAGGTCAGAACCCAGAATTTGATGAGTACCCAGAAGCATGTTTCCTCTGAGACAACGAGGCAGAAGAAGTGCTAGCCAGCCGACCAATTGATGCAACGCTGGTCGCCAAACATTCAGAAAACTTTCCACCCCTTGAAGAACTCCTTAGTTTGGTCCTGCAGGGGTGGTTCTCTGATCGCCGACGCATTATGAACCCAGAAATCCAGGTATACTGGCACAAAAGGCCTAAGCTCACCACACTCCACTGCTAGCTGTTCCTACAGATCAGAAACATCACCAGGGCGGCTATTCTGACGTCAGTACAGCAATCTGTGCTGCGGGGTAGTTCTTACCAAAAGGTTGGCCCACCAGCATGTATACTGGCGGGGTATCGATGCTGCCGTAACAGAGATGGCTGCAGGATACACGCGCCAGAGCAACCAAGCTGCACCACCTCACCAGTTTTTCCTATGTTCTAACACTTCCTCGCCGTGCTCGAGATTACACCTGGATTTTGCTGGAACATACCCATTTCTGCAGGTACAGCTTTTCCTTATGTCCCCTTGATGCTGAAAACCTCATCCAGTTAAACTACCAGACAATAGCAATTTTTTTTTTCGGTAGAAGGATTCCTAGACACCTTGGTAACTAACAATAGGCCACAATTTATTTCAGGTGAATTTACTTCCATTTCTTGAAAAGAACGGCATTCAATTAGTACATGCCATATCTTCCCATTCAGCTGCCAAGCGTCTAGTGGAAACATTTGTCTGCACTTTCAAAACTCAGGTATTAAAATTACACCACCATCGTTCTCCAGCTTCATAATGTGTCATTCCACAAGACGGAGCCCCACCACCGGAAAAATAACGTGGTCGACGTCATAGGTCACATATTTCAGTCATTCATCTGTCAGTCAGTCACTCAGCAACCAATACGAACAACTATCACTACAGTTATACCTTTCCAGATCCTCTTTGGGTACTTTTTTTTTCTAAGGGACCCCAACAGTGGCTCCCTGCAGTAACGACAAAACGTGGTAGGGCTGTGGCCGAAGTCACCCTGAAGAACAGCACTGTCTGCTGAAAACATATAAATCAAATGAGAGTCTATGAAGACAAAAGTCTCGAATACAGAAGGATTACCTCCTGTTCTTTTAGCAGACATGGAGATCCAGGAAAGGACACAGCGAGTCAACAAAAAGTTTTCTCGACCTCAACCATCAATCCTTTCAGCAGGCCAACCTGCACCTGCAGAACCAATGCTGATGGACTTCATTCTGGACCAATGTCTGCATACCATCGAGGACCAAGAGCAGCAGGGGATCATCAAGTTGAGCTTAGCCCTCTCCAGCCCTTCCTGAGGAGCCGGTAGGAGTGGGATACCATACAAATACATCATACGTCCTAGCATCGGAGGTTGCTCAGTTTCCAGGTAGCTACTTTTCGCCGAAAAGTAGACTTCGTGGTTTATCACTAGGCTGTTCTAGCAGTGTCGTCAGAAGTCGCAGGTCGCGAGAACCTAGTTGCTTCCACAACACACTGCCGCTGCACTGTATTTAGGCTGGCGCACGGCCGTCCATTGGCAGTTCACTGCGCGCTTGGACTCCATGTCTTAACTGTAGTCCTAACTTGGAGTGAACTGCCCACGCTGATGCCGACGCCGCCTACACCGCCGGCCAGTAAACGCCGCCACTTACAACGCCCTAGGTCGTTACGACGCCGCTGAAGGATCGGTCTTCAGGGTGTGGATGTCGCAAAACTTTGCTCAAGTTATTTTGGGAGTACGAGGTGCATTCAAGTTCTAAGGCCTCCGATTTTTTTTCTCCGGAATGGAAAGAGATAGAAACATGCGCATTGTTTTAAAATGAGGCCGCGTTCATTTTCAATACGTCCCAGAGATGGCAGCACCGTACGGCAGATGGAATTTTACCGCCAGCGGCGAGAATGAGAACTGTTTTAAATACTTAAAATAGCGACGTTTTCCTTACTTGAACAGCATGCAATCATTCGTCTTCTGAATTTGCGTCGTGCGAAATTGAAATTCATCGACAGTTGAAGGAGACATGTGGTGATGGAGTTATGGATGTGTCGAAAGTGCGTTCGTGGGTGCGACAGTTTAATGAAGGCAGAACATCGTGTGACAACAAACTGAAACAACCTCGGGCTCGCACAAGCCGGTCTCACGACATGATCGAGAAAGTGCAGAGAATTGTTTTGGGGGATCACCGAATGACTGTTGAACAGATTGCCTCCAGAGTTGGCGTTTCTGTGGGTTCTGTGCACACAATCCAGCATGACGACCTGAAAATGCGAAAAGTGTCATCGAGGTGGGTGCCACGAATGCTGACGGACGACCACATGGCTGCCCGTGTGGCATCTTGCCAAGCAATGTTGACGCGCAACGACAGCGTGAATGGGACTTTCTTTTCGTCGGTTGTGACAATGGATGAGACGCGGATGCCATTTTTCAATCCAGAAACAAAGCGCCAGTCAGCTCAATGGAAGCACACAGTTTCACCACCACCAAAAAATTTCGGGTAACCGCCAGTGCTGAAAAAATGATGGTGACCATGTTCTGGGACAGCGAGGGCGTAATCCTTACCCATTGCGTTCCAAAGGGCACTACGGTAACAGGTGCATCCTACGAAAATGTTTTCAAGAACAAATTCCTTCCTGCACTGCAACAAAAACGTCCGGGAAGGGCTGCGCGTGTGCTGTTTCACCAAGAGAACGCACCCGCACATCGAGCTAACGTTACGCAACAGTTTCTTGGTGATAACAACTTTGAAGTGATTCCTCAAGCTCCCTACTCATCTGACCTGGCTCCTAGTAACTTTCGGATTTTTCCAACAATGAAAGACTCCGTGGCCGCACATTCACGAGCCGTGCTGCTATTGCCTCAGCGATTTTCCAGAGGTCAAAACAGACTCCTAAAGAAACCTTCGCCGCTGCCATGGAATCATGGCGTCAGCGTTGTGAAAAATGTGTACGTGTGCAGGGCGATTACGTCGAGAAGGAACGCCAGTTTCATCGATTTCAGGTGAGTAGTTAATTAGAAAAAAAATCGGAGGCCTTAGAACTTGAATGCACCTCGTACATTAAATGTAGACCGTTCCAAGGAACTTTAACTGCGTTCCTAGATTAAAGGCCTTAAACCTTTCGAGGAAATTTAACTCCTTGCATTAACGGAAAAACTGAACATTTAGTTGGACTTTGCTTTAGGACAGTCTCAGTGAGGCTATACAGGATGGCAGCCAGTCAACGAATATTTTAGGGAATTAGTTAAAAAAAATTATTTTAAAGGCCCATGGAATCTTTACAGGTTTTCTCCCAGAATAATTCACGCTGTGTCTTCGTGACATAAGTCGCTTGCCTTTCAAAACCGAGGCAGCTCTAGCCAGTTAAAGCTACTGACTAGAGACGCCTTGAGCCCTCTGCTGAAACTGCTAGCGAATTCACGCCATTGGTTTTAGCCAATAGCGTGCGTGGGATACCAATTACGTATCTGGTCGCTGAATGGTCTGCGGTGGAGAACACAGTTGCTTCCCCTTCCGTTGCACATTTCATTTAATTGTTCGACCTCCTAGACTTCTGAGCCTAGGCGCGCCTTTGTACTCTGTATATTGAAATTTATCCTCTTCATTGTACTTAATTTCCTGTTTTGTGATTTAACGGCAGCCCTGGGTGCCCACTATCAAATCCTGACCGCTAGACCTCCTACACACTACCGCCACGAGGCATATTTCACAACCTCCTTCCCTCTCCCTGCTATTTTATAAATTATCAGTGGTGTCAGAAGTTTCTCTCCCCATGACCAAACCATGGACTCTTTTACATTTGGTTTCAAGAGTGGAATGTAACAATTATATCCCTCCCTTCCCCGCATGTACTCTTTTTAGAAGACCTAGGATTTTCATTTTGTATGACCAACTTGTTTGTTTTACAACTACGGCCTTCAGCCAGTGACTTTCACCTTGCCAATCTTGTATTATTACTGGTAGAAGTAGACGAACAGTACCTTGATTTTGGTAATAATCTTTTTGAAGAACATTTGATATTGTTTGTATCACCTGTGGTGGATTGAGCAGCGGGTGTTTGTCATACCCTGACCAGAAGCTACTCATTAGATCACTGTCACGGTGAAACAACATTTTATTTCTTCTTGATTGTTGATAAAGTGTTGTCCTTTCTTGTACTCTCGTCTACTGTGGGATGTTTCAATACATTCTTTGTCTGACTAACATTCAGGCGCCCTGCCGCACTTCGACTGGTAATGTACGTCATCCACTCTCAATCCCTTAGGAAATGTGTGGGAATTTTTTGAAGGACATCATCTTTACGCCAGTGACTTTTATAAGTTTTTATTACACACTGGCGTAACAGTTACAAGAGACACTGGCGTAAAGATGTCGTCCTTCAAAAAGTTTATGACTTTGAATCCCAGCTACATCAAGGGTATTCATGTGTGGAAATATTTGGAACAGTAGGTGAAACGGAGCAATCAGTGTCCCCGAACTATAATAGATTTATGGGACGTAAGCAACAGCAACTGTTTCAAGCTGGATATGGGATAGTTGGACCCTCAGTTTAGCCGAACTGCGGCCGTTATCGAGGAAAGGGACCTGGTTCCACAGTATTAGAGTGATGTTACGTTGGAATCATTCGTTCGTATTTGCCATGTTTGTGGAGAAGAGTGTCCGCGCACTCATTATATATCACTATAAAAGATATCAGTGAATCCTCAGCCTTTTCTTAAATTCGCTGTACCGACTTTTGGTCATTTTCATTAGCCATTATGCTTGGAGGCCGATGATTGCTAGGGACTTTGCAGAAGTAAACAGCTGTAGTCTATTAAGAGTGAGCTTTAGTACGACGTTCCGGGAGACCTTCTGTTGCTTCATTTGGTTGTAGCAGGAGGCTTAACGTCACACTCCTACAACTTTCTGATGCAGGCACCGTTCTAGAAGCGTTGAGATTTTATACTGGCACTAGCAAAGCATGGTTATAGCTTTGTTGCTATTGCTAATAACTTTCATTTATATGAAAGAAACAGAGTGTGTGGGGTAGATGGATCGACATGGATTTTCTACTACTATACTAACGTATCAACTGCAATTTTTTACTTGAAAGATAGGTTTCATTATCACAGTGATTTCCATACCCCAGAGAGGTTTTGATCTAAACAAAACAATGATTCCCATACCCTGGGGAGGTTTTGATCTGAACAGAAAAAGCCACATCGATATATCCTTCTATGCAAACAAAATATTCTAACGGACGAATGCAATAAAGCATTTTCATTTTGACTCGAAACGATATTATTTCGCGAACGAAGTTAGTGGCGTCGTACACACGACCGGTTCCGCAAGTGGCGAACGGCAGTCGCCTTTCAGCCCCTTTGCGTTCACCCAGCCCGCCGGCGGGTAGCCGCTGGGTGTGCTGCTCCACGCCGCCTGCACTGTGTATCGTTGAGTAATGGGTTTTCGTTTGGGCGGCGCATCGGCCGTTGTCACGGCTGACGGATCAAAGGCGCGCGCGGGCCGAGCGGCAGCGGGGCGGGAGGGGCTGAGCTGGGCTGAGGCGGCCATCGGCGGCCGCATCGCCGATAACAGCCAGAAGATAAGCCCACCGCTGAAAGGCGCCTCCTGCGCCAGAAGAGGCTGGGGGGCCGCTGGGTGGGCGCCCCTAATGCACTGTGCGGCAGCCGCAGCGGCGAAACAAGTCAGTCACTCGAGCACTGGCTGGCCCCTGCCTGTGGCAGTAGCTGCAACCCGCTTACCACACTAGGCTACGGGACAGCTCGCAACGCACCCTCTTCAGACTCTGCTGCGAGTCCAGGGCTCGGTTCTGAGGGCGCCCCTCTATGTTACTTTTGTCTCTCCTTCCTCCCCCTCCCCCCTTCTCCACTCCCTCCTGCAGGCTGCAGAATTTTAAATTTTAACAAATACTAGTCTTCATTACAGCCGCACAGATACACATACGTTTTAAAGTACCGCTTCCAGTGAGGGAAGGTGTGCTGTCCCCCTAAAGAACACGTCTGGCTGATTAGCGAGGAGGATCGATGTGCCATCTACCCTGGATGCGATTTTTACGCAGTTTCTTCTATCCCACTAGGTGAATACCAGGCTGTTGCCCAAATTCCATTTGATTTCACCCGATTCCCCAAGATTTCCAAAACTTTCGCTCACTTTCACGTGGATAACACAGCAGTAATGGGAAGTGGCAGAATTGAGAATATCGAGAAATTTAACATCGGAACTGGGAATCAGGATGAAGAAGAAATTAAGGAATTTTGTTACCTGGGCAGCAAAATAATCCATGAGGGACGGAGTAAGGAGGACATGAAAAGCGGAATAGCACTGATGAAAAAGGCATTCCTTCCCAAGGGAAGTCTAATAGTATCAAACATAGGCCCTACCTTGAGGAAGAATTTTCTGAGAATATACGTTTGGAGCACGGCGTTGTATGATTGTGAAGCACAGACCGTGGTGAAAGCTAGAACAGAAGAAATTAGAAGCATTTGAGACGTGTTGGTACAGACGAATGTTGAAAATTAGGTGGACTGATAAGGTAAAGAATGAGGGTTTCTCCACAGAATTAGTGAGGAAAAGAATATATGAAAAAAAAACAAGAAGGGGGAAAAATAACTGCAAGCAGGCGGATGACGTGTACACTTCCGTCCTGGGTGTTAACGAGGTACCACCCCCTCATTTCTTAATGCAACCATAAGAAGTCCGTTAATGACTGTGTGGACAAGGCGCAAATGCTGGACGAAGGCACAAGAAAAAAACACTATGCTTCAATACACCCGCGAAACAAAGGCCTGTAAACTAGTGAGATATGTATCCTGACATTTGTCATACCTGTATTCATTCCACTTGCTGCCATTTGAGCTAACGCTAACTGGAAACTGGAAAACTCTTAGTACCTGAGTGATGCAATGAGAAGTTTTCTTCATTCATATTATACAACCACAGTTCCAAGTAAAAGCCTGTGTATTAATGGTTTGTCTTGGTCAGACAAATAGAAACAATAAAAACTCATACGTATTTTAATCTTTCCTCAGCACCTGGCACAGTTCAGATCGGAATTTCTAAGTTCCTTTTGTTTCTATGTGTGAAACGTTGGCCCGTTATGTCAGTGATAGTTTCGATCTACCATAGTGTGGGAAGGACAATGGAATGTAGTCGAACTAATCTGGAGGTGCTGAGAGGACTACATTGGGAAATAATATGCTAAAGGTATCACACGAGTTTTGTTACTCCGACAGAAAAATAGCTGATTATGTCTCAAGCATTCAGCTTAACGTGCTACATTGTATTAACCCGAGATGGCACCAACCAATGGCAACGTCCTGGGGTAGGTTTATGGTAAAAAATTATAAAATGAAAATAATCATGAAATAATACTAGTTTGCTGCTATCCTGCAACTGGAGGGAAAGCACATAACCATAGATTGATTCAGTGGTTCTGTTACTACTGTAGGGGTTTGCTGTGCATTGTTGCATTGCTCCCTGATTAATGCTTTTGTATCACAAAAGCCCAGCCTAAGGAACGATCAGTGAATAAATTGCAAACACAAATAGATATGAGGTATTAAACAAGATGCTATAGGAAAAGCTCGTTAGGGCCAAGTTGTACTCTGACAAAGGTATAATAGTCTCAGTTTCATTTAACTCCTGGCAATACTTTATATTGAATGATGATTTACAGACATAAATATTCTACACTGTGAGACAAGTATGGATGATTCGATACAGCAGTGCAGTCAACACAAGCAAGGCACAGACAGGCAACGTTTGACTTTTGCCAGTGGCACAGTGCAGTGCAACCAACCAGCTTGTACAAATTCCCCAACATTTAACTGGTAACAAAAGTCTATATGAATATCATTCCACTAACAACAACGTCGTGTACCAAATGTTTGTATTAATTCAGAATGAATACATATCATAAAGCCGGAAACTGATGCACTTGAATGACTATGTACAATCTAGACGCATCCTACTTTAACACTAACATGCGTCATAGGTCGCACAAGCTCTTAGCACTTCATCCGACGATGGACACCTGCCGAGAGACCACGATACATGTTCTCTCTGTTCCCTCCTCAGCTCACATGTCCGACATCGACAGTGAGAAGAGTTGATGCATGCCAGAATACCATTTCAAATACAGTTCTGTTCAGACTTTCAATGATTCCTAATATGTACAGCACACATATCTGAACAATAGTAACTGAATATCATTTCTTTTAAGTACAAATTTTTAAAATACTAAGGTAACGTCACATATTGTATTCTAACCAAACTGGAAAGGCAATCCCTAGTCAACTGGCCATCTTTATTTTCTTCTGTCAGTTGTGCACTAACAAGTGGTTGTTATAGCTTTTTTTGTATATTTTATGCGGGAAATTTCTTATTGAAAGAAAACAAATATTAACACAAAAGCACAAAGAGTTCATGCAGTGGCCAATATAATATATATAATTACACTGGCAATAAATATATAGTCGGTTTATATGTATGTCAATTATGCTCATTATTTTGCAGATCTCAAACCTTAACAGATGATGTATAATATCCACTTGTAGCGTGTCTCTAGCTTTTGTTCCTGTTGTTAAAAAGAAATCCACACACAACTGTTGATAACTTCGTTGATAAATGTGATACAAATATCATAAAAAAATTAATAGAGTTTGTCTTTTTATTGCGATTTCAATGCTGTCTTCAGATTTACTGTAGCTCTTTGAGAAGACAGTTTAGCGTTTTGGATGAATATACCGTGTGATCAAAAAGTCAGTATAAATCTGAAAACTGAATAAATCATGGAATAATGTTGATAGGGAGGAAAAATTGGCACACATGCTTGGAATGACATGGGGTTTTATTAGAACCAAAGAACCACAAAAGTTCAAAAAATTTCCGACAGATGGCGCTTCATCTGATCAGAACAGCAATAATTATCATAACAAAGCAAGACAAAGCAAACATGACGTTCTTTACAGGAAGTGCTCAATATGTCCACCATCATTCCTCAACAATAGCTGTAGTCGAGGAATAACGTTGTGAATTATGGTGAGGCATTGGCGTCGGATATTGTCTTTCAGCATCCCTAGAGATGTCGGTCGATCACGATACGCTTGCGACTTCAGGTAACCCCAAAGCCAATAATCGCACGGACTGAGGTCTGGGGACCTGGGAGGCCATGCATGACGAAAGTGGCGGCTGAGCACTTGATCATCACCAAACGATGCGCGCGAGAGATCTTTCACGCGTCTAGCAATATGGGGTGGAGCGCCATCCTGCATAAACATCGTACGTTCCAGCAGGTGTTTATCAGCCAGGCTGGGGATGATGTGATTCTGTAACATATCGGCGCACCTCTCACCCGTCACGGTAGCAGTTATAAAATCACAATCACGCATTTCCTCGAAGAAAAGAGGCCCGATAACGGTAGCTGTGGTAAATCCAACCCATACCGTGACTTTCTCGTCGTGCAATGGAGTTTCCACGACAGTTCTAGGATTTTCGGTAGCCCAAATTGTGCAGTTGTGGGCGTTGACAGACCTTCGGAGCGTGAAATGAGCTTCGTCGGTCCACAACACGTTACTCAACCAATCGTCATCTTTCGCCATCCTTTGAAACGCTCACACCGGAAATGCCCTCCGCTTCACTAAATCGCCAGGTAACAGTTCATGATGCCGATGGATTTTGTACGGATAGCATCGGAGGGTACGCCTAAGTGCCAACCAAACAGTAGTGTATGGAATGCCGGTGCGACGGGCCGGCCTTCGGTGGCCGAGTGGTTCTAGGCGCGTCAGTCTGGAACCGTGCGACCGCTACGGTCGGAGGTTCGAATCCTGCCTCGGGCATGGATGTGTGTGATGTCCATAGGTCAGTTAGGTTTAAGGAGTTCTAAGTTCTAGGGGACTGATGACCTGAGATGTTAAGTCCCATAGTGCTCAGAGCTATTTGAACCATTTGAACCGGTGCGACGTGCGACTGCACAAGCGCTGACTTCCCCGTGCATAGACGAACCCGCTACAGTCTCCATTCCTTCCTGAACTGTCTCAGCACCATTACGCCTTGTGCTCGGTCGGCCACTACGGGGTCTATTGTCTAAACAATCCGTGGCTTCGAACTTCAAAATATTCTCTCCACAGCTGCATTTGTCAACGGACCTTTACCCGTTCGAATTCCCTTCCTATGGCGACAGGATTGTCATGTTGAACTTACACATTCCCCATTCTGATAATACAGCTTCACTAAAAGCGCCTTTTCAGGTAACGTCAACATGCTGCGACTGCTGGCGAATCTGATTCTCTCTCTCTCTCTTTTTTTTTCCTTATTGATTTTCGATTCCCCCTGAAGGGGGCGGACTGGCAGCAGCTTAGTACGCGGCTCTACAGCCTACAGTTTTTTTAAAAACGGAAGAAGAAAAGAAACAAGAAAAACAGGCGATAAAACGGGGACTTAAAGTGTAAAATGGCAGAAAAATGCGAAAAGTTAAAACAGAAAGCAAAGGGGTTGGCAATGTTAATAAAATACACAGGGATCAGACAAGTAACATAGTAGACACACAATTAAAAAAACATGGCGACAGTCTGGTTTCTGTTCGCAAGAGATAAAAAAATCACACCCAGCGACAGTATGATGGCCGTTCGCAACACTTCCCAAAAGACAACACGGAACACTCACTGTAAAACACTCACTGTAAAACACTGCACGAAAATGGCGGCACAAAGATGACACTCCCGAGCCAAAGGCAGATTGGGGGGGGGGGGGGACCTGGAGGAGGGGGAAAAACAAGGAGGGAGGAGAGGAAAAAACGAAAGGGGGGGGGGGGATTCTCTCTCACATTACAGCTCCTTTTATACACGACTGTCATGCGCAGTCACTGACGTTTTGCTGTCCAGCGCCATCTGTTGGACATTTTGTGAACTTTTTTTGGTTATAATAAAACCCCATGTCATTACAAGCATGTGTGTCAATTTTTACCTCTCTATCTACATTATTCCATGGTTTATTAAGTTTTCAAATTTATGCTGACTTTTTGATTACCCGGTACATTGCTGGAAAAAACTAGTACACTATTTTAGAGGTGTCCAGTTCACGCAAGATTTATTGCTGCAACAGTACACATGGCGTACATTAAATGATCAGTAGCAGAAGCAGTTGTGAGGTACAGGGTTTCGATGGAAAATACCATCCTGCGATTCGTTATGCCACCTGTGCTCGACCTGTTCATTTAATTCTGCAAGAGTTGTTAGTTGACCAGTTGCACGAGTCACATGTCATCCCATCATTACCCATTCGAGATAAGCCCAGAGATCGCGCTGGCATAGAAAGTTGCTGCGCATCTGACAGAGGACACTGAGTTTCACGGGCAGTGTGTGGGCGAGCATTATCCTGTCAGAAAAACATATCACCTTCCAGTTTCAAAACTGGGATAACACATACTGAGACCGGTTAGCGTCCCCTCCAGAACCATCAAAGGTGAACGAAACTATAAGGCCCCGGATGGGGCCAGTGTATCTTGTACGAAAGTACTCCGTGAGGCACTGCTCACGATGTCTACGTCCTACGTATAAATGGCCAGCATTTACGCGCAGGCAGAACCTGCTTTCATCGCTGAAGGCCACGGTGCATCCTTTCAACTCCCAAGTGAACCTCTGATGACACGAGTCAAACCATGCATGTCGATGTTGTGGCGTGAGTAGGGGACAGGCTAGTGGTGTGCGTGCCCAAAGTCATAGTGTTCGACACAGTTTGACACACCTGGGCCCATAAGCCCTCGTATCCATGCTGTGGTAGCTGTACAGTCTCCCACTACTGCCCTTATAGTACGACGCTCGTGCTGGGCGTCTGTGCTGAGTGGACGTTCAGAACCTTGTCTACGGGTGTCAGAATGTTCAAGTGGTCACTGAAACCAACATCGTTGCACAACTGCGGCAGGAAGACCATCCCTCCACTCGGAAGGCAGCTATTTGACCCATTTCACAGTCGCTCAGTTGGCTGTAGGAACAACGAGTGCATCTTCGTGGCATGGTAGCCTGCTTGCCTCACACATCTACATTACACTGGGCCTTCTAGCTGTGAGCCTTCCCTACCAAAGGGTGGACACAGATGGGGCTCTGGTAGCTATGCCATTACACTATCTTTTGGCGGATGAGATTGCAATCATTATCCGAAGGACTACGTCTACTATTCCCCATATGAGATATGCCATCATTGGATCAAAATCAACGTCATCTTTCCAGGTACACTATTTTTTTCATACAGTGTATATATTTTAGCTTTGGGCACAGAACCTCGCCATTCTAAAAATATCCATGCCACACTACGTTTAAGGACCACCTGTGCCGTGTGGAAAAATCCAAGCAAGATCAGCAGACTGTCCGACCAGGTAAGTAACTCCGTCACGTCTCACTCGTTGCAGCTCTACTTACCAGTCTGTCCCGGCATCTGCTCTGCAAGTAGTCAGCCGCATACTGTTCAGTGAGACCATTCATACCATCTACATCTACATGATTACTCTGCAATTCACATGTAAGTGCTTGGCAGAGGGTTCATCGAACCACAATCATACTATCTCCGTACCATTCCACTATCGAACAGCGCGCGGGAAAAACGAACACCTAAAGCTTTCTGTTCGAGCTCTGATTTCTCTTATTTTATTTTGATGATCATTCCTACCTATGTAGGTTGGGCTCAACAAAATATTTTCGCATTCGGAAGAGAAAGTTGGTGACTGAAATTTCATAAATAGATCTCGCCGCGACGAAAAACGTCTTTGCTTTAATGACTTCCATCCCAACTCGCGTATCACATCTGCCACACTCTCTCCCCTATTACGTGATAATAGAAAACGAGCTGCCCTTTTTTGCACCCTTTCGATGCCCTCCGTCAATCCCACCTGGTAAGGATCCCACACCGCGCAGCAATATTCTAACAGAGAACGAACGAGTGTAGTGTAAGCTGTCTCTTTAGTGGACTTGTTGCATCTTCTAAGTGTCCTGCCAATGAAACGCAACCTTTGGATCGCCTTCCCCACAATATTATGTATGTGGTCTTTCCAACTGAAGTTGATCGTAATTTTAACACCTAGGTACTTAGTTGAATTGACAGCCTTGAGAATTGTATTATTTATTGAGTAATCGAATTCCAACGGATTTATTTTGGAACTCATGTGGATGACCTCACACTTTTCGTTATTTAGCGTCAACTGCCACCTGCCACACCATACTGCAGTCTTTTCTACATCGCTTTGCAAATGGTACTGGTCTTCGGATGACCTTACTAGACGGTAAATTGCAGCATCATCTGCGAACAACCTAAGAGAACTGCTCAGATTGTCACCCACGTCATTTATATAGATCAGGAACAGCAGAGGTCCCAGAACGCTTCCCTGGGGAATAACTGATATCACTTCAGTTTTACTCGATGGTTTGCCGTCTATTACTTCGAACTGCGACCTTCCTCACAGGAAATCACGAATCCAGTCGCACAACTGAGACGATACCCCATAGGCCCGCAGCTTGATTAGAAGTCGCTTGTGAGCAACGGTGTCAAAAGTTTTCCGGATATCTAGAAATACGGAATCAACTTGAGATCTCACGTCGATAGCGGCCATTACTTCGTGCGAATAAAGAGCTAGTTGCGTTGCACGAGAACGATGGTTTTTGAAACCATGCCGATTACGTATCAATAGATCGTTCCCTTCGAGGTGATTCATAATGTTTGAATACAGTATATGCTCCAAACCCTACTGCAAACCGACGTCAATGATATAGGTCTGTAGTTCGATGGATTACTCCTACTACCCTTCTTAAACACTGGTGCGACCTGCGCAATTTTCCAATCTGTAGGTACACATCTATCGGTGAGCGAGCGGTTGTATATGATTGCTAAGTAGGGAGCTATTGTATCAGTGTAATATGAAAGGTACCTAATCGGTATACAATCTGCACCTGAAGACTTGCCCGTATCAAGCGATCTGAGTTGCTTCGCAACCCCTAAGGTATCTACTTCTAAGAAACTCATGCTAGCAGCTGTTCGTGTTTCAAATTCTGGAATATTCCATTCGTCTTCCCTGGTGAAGGAATTTCGGAATACTGCGTTCAATAACTCCGCTTTAGTGGCACAGTCATCGGTAACAGTACCATCGGCACTGCGCAGCGAAGGTATTGACTGCGTCTTGCCGCTTGTGTACTTTACATACGACCAGAATTTCTTCGGATTTTCTACCAGATTTCGAGACAATGTTTCGTTGTGGAACCTATTAAAGGCATCTCGCATTGAAGTCCGTGCCAAATTTCGCGCGTCTGTGAATTTTAGCCAAACTTCGGGATTTCGCGCTCTTCTGAACTTCGCATGATTTTTCCGTTGCCTCTGCAGTAGCGTTCGGACCTGTTTTCGTGTACCATGGGGGATCAGTTCCATCTCTTATCAATTTATGAGGTATGAACCTCTCAATTGCTGTTGCTACTATATCTATGAATTTGAGCCACATCTCGTCTACATTTGCATAGTCAGTTCGGAAGGAATGGAGATTGTCTCTTAGGAAGGCTTCTAGTGACACTTTATCCGCTTTTTTAAATAAAATTATTTTGCTTTTGTTTCTGGTGGATTTGGAAGAAACGGTATTGAGCCTAACTACAACGACCTTGTGATCACTAATCCATGTATCAGTGATGATGCTCTCTATTAGCTCTGGATTGTTTGTGGCTAAGAGGTCAAGTGTGTTTTCGCAACCATTTACAATTCGCGTGGGTTCGTGGACTAACTGCTCGAAATGATTTTCGGAGAAAGCATTTAGGACAATCTCGGAAGATGTTTTCTACCTACCACCGGTTTTGAACAAGTATTTTTGCCAGCATATCGAGGGAAGGTTGAAGTCCCCACCAACTATAACCGTATGAGTGGGGTATTTATTTGTTACCGGACTCAAATGTGTTGTATTGTATTGAAACGGGGACCTAGAAACGTCGTAGAGGCTTCGTCCCTGCCGTAGCGTCAGTAATACCCAACCCCACAACAGGATATAACAGTCCACTATCCACAAAGTTTGCGTGGTAGAGGAGTGATGGTATACGCGTACGTGGAGAAAGTGTTTGTGCAACAATCGCCGACATAGTATAACTGAGGCGGAATAAGGGGAACCAGCCCGCATTCGCCGAGGCAGATGGAAAACCACCTAAAAATCATCCACAGACTGGCCGGCAGACTGGACCTGGACACCAATCCGCCGGGCGGATTCGTGCCGGGGACCGGCGCCCCTTCCCGCCCGTAAAGCAGTGCGTTAGACCGCACGGCTAACTGGGCGGGCATCCATACCATGACTACCATATGTACACTCCTGGAAATGGAAAAAAGAACACATTGACACCGGTGTGTCAGACCCACCATACTTGCTCCGGACACTGCGAGAGGGCTGTACAAGCAATGATCACACGCACGGCACAGCGGACACACCAGGAACCGCGGTGTTGGCCGTCGAATGGTGCTAGCTGCGCAGCATTTGTGCACCGCCGCCGTCAGTGTCAGCCAGTTTGCCGTGGCATACGGAGCTCCATCGCAGTCTTTAACACTGGTAGCATGCCGCGACAGCGTGGACGTGAACCGTATGTGCAGTTGACGGACTTTGAGCGAGGGCGTATAGTGTGCATGCGGGAGGCCGGGTGGACGTACCGCCGAATTGCTCAACACGTGGGGCGTGAGGTCTCCACAGTACATCGATGTTGTCGCCAGTGGTCGGCGGAAGGTGCACGTGCCCGTCGACCTGGGACCGGACCGCAGCGACGCACGGATGCACGCCAAGACCGTAGGATCCTACGCAGTGCCATAGGGGACCGCACCGCCACTTCCCAGTAAATTAGGGACAGTGTTGCTCCTGGAGTATCGGCGAGGACCATTCGCAACCGTCTCCATGAAGCTGGGCTACGGTCCCGCACACTGTCAGGCCGTCTTCCGCTCACGCCCCAACATCGTGCAGCCCGCCTCCAGTGGTGTCGCGACAGGCGTGAATGGAGGGACGAATGGAGACGTGTCGTCTTCAGCGATGAGAGTCGCTTCGGCCTTGGTGCCAATGATGGTCGTATGCGTGTTTGGCGCCGTGCAGGTGAGCGCCACAATCAGGACTGCATACGACCGAGGCACACAGGGCCAACACCCGGCATCATGGTGTGGGGAGCGATCTCCTACACTGGCCGTACACCACTGGTGATCGTCGAGGGGACACTGAATAGTGCACGGTACATGCAAACCGTCATCGAACCCATCGTTCTACCATTCCTAGACCGGCAAGGGAACTTGCTGTTCCAACAGGACAATGCACGTCCGCATGTATCCCGTGCCACCCAACGTGCTCTAGAAGGTGTAAGTCAACTACCCTGGCCAGCAAGATCTCCGGATCTGTCCCCCATTGAGCATGTTTGGGACTGGATGAAGCGCCGTCTCACGCGGTCTGCACGTCCAGCACGAACGCTGGTCCAACTGAGGCGCCAGGTGGAAATGGCATGGCAAGCCGTTCCACAGGACTACATCCAGCATCTCTACGATCGTCTCCATGGGAGAATAGCAGCCTGCATTGCTGCGAAAGGTGGATATACACTGTACTAGTGCCGACATTGTGCATGCTCTGTTGCCTGTGTCTATGTGCCTGTGGTTCTGTCAGTGTGATCATGTGATGTATCTGACCCCAGGAATGTGTCAATAAAGTTTCCCCTTCCTGGGACAATGAATTCACGGTGTTCTTATTTCAATTTCCAGGAGTGTATACGGTTTGTAGCGTCAGCTGTGTAAAAGGTATAAAATGCAGACTGGCAACAGCAAGAAAATCATTTCTGATATCTCCTTAATTTAAGTTTATGGATGTCTTTCTGAAGATATTTGTCTAGACTGTAGTCATGTACAGAAGTGAAACGGTGTCGTTAAGCGACTCAGACAAGAGGAGAACAGAAGCTCTTCAACTGAGGTGCTATAGAGCAAAGCTGAAGATTACATAGTTACATGAAAAAACAAATGAGGAGATACTGGACGGGCTGGGGATCTTGTTAGCATACATTCTGAGCATTCAAGTAATTGCCCATTTAGGCAATGGAAGCAAACAGGGTCAGAGTAAAAGTTTTAGAGGGGGACAAAGGCTTGAATGCAGAAGCGAATTCGAATGGACATGGGTTGCAATGATTATGCAAAGATTAAGAGACTTACGCAGGATGAACTAGCATGTACAGGTACACCAAACCGGTCTTAGAACTGAAGACCACAACAGCAGCCATGTGGAAAGTCTAATTCTCCACTCGCCACCCGGATTCTGAATATAGGCGGCAGATAAAAACTCCCTACTATTGGAAAAAATGAGGCAATAACTCTATTAGGCCATTAGATTTTCACAAAATCTGCACAAAAGTTAAAATTCATTAAATGAAAATGGAATGGGAACAAGGTCTCACTCGCAAACACGTACGTTTTTGCCCTTTATAGCCCAACGAAGCTCACCCTTACGGCTATAACTTAGGATAAGTCACGAAGCGATCACGTCGAGGGACTCCAGCAGACTGACGCCTCTGTCTATAACGATGCTTATTTTGTTTTTCGGAGCGAACAGCGATAGGAATACTCGATTTATTACTGCTGCCGCCACCAACAGTGTGCTCATAAAGTATTCTAATCGCCAATATCTTTCCCAGTTGGAGATTTATTTCCATATTCGATAACTGTTTAAATTATATACTGCCGAAACTGTTGAAATTCGGAGTCTCTCTTGAGATAGGTACGATCTCTACAAGTTTTTTAATGGAACTGTTAGAAGCCCTTTTCCTCGAAGCGTCCCACATTCTCATCTCTGTATAAGTCAATATTACACTGCAGATTAAAACTGTGTGCTCTACCAGCACTTGCCCGCGAAAGGCAAAGGTCCCGAGTTCGAGTCTCGGTCGGGCACACAGTTTTAATCTGCCAGGAAGTTTCATATCAGCGCACACTCCGCTGCAGAGTGAAAATCTCATTCTGGCAATATTACATTTATTATCACGTAAATTAGTGCAGCAACATTGATTTACAACAGGAACATAGTGCTAGAATTTTTACGTTCTATCCTGTTTCTAAGCGCACATAAAGTACAACACTTTTCTTCCTTCTGGCCCGATATTTACACGTTCATGGAGAACTGGAATAATAACAAACGTAGTGATACAGAAATATCAGTGTGATGATTTTATGATATGGCACATTCACTATCCAAAACTGAAGCTTGAACCTTCAATATCCTACATCTCTAAAAATTAAGAACAAGCACCAGTGATTACAGAGACTATTGCACCGATTAGTATCGAAAATACCATTTGATACTTTTGTGGATCTCTGAATAATTTAAGCTACGGTTTTCATTATATTCTCATGATTTTTTTAATAAGTTGTTGCGCAATGTCTTGCTGCACGGTGTCCTGCAGTTTGCAACCTTTTACCAGCAGAGACTGGTGAGGCTCACTGGCCTTCGGGACTACTATGCACGATGGTTAGCTGCCTCATTCACTAACATCCTGCAAATGCACTGCAATGCGAAACATAAAAACCAGATATACCTGCATAAGCTAAAATGACACATTAAGAGCTCAGTCGAAATGAGTGAAAGTACGGCAGCATGTTGCCAGAGGTCTCGCAATCATGCGCATAAAATTGGTCGCCACGTGGCTCAATGTCGACGTGAGTGTAACGCCAAATGGGGCTGCTGGCCCCGCTACACGAGACATTTCAATGAACGAAAAAAGAGACTGCGTGTCAATCAGCGAGCAGTAACAGTGCCACTCAGTGTCTTTTTCATTACAACATGTTTCGGTGACAACGTTTGGATAACATTACACGGGGAAGAATCAGCAGGAAACTGGAAGAAGCTGGAAGAACTAAAATTCAACAACATTGAAATTTTTAAATTGCCAAAGGCCTTAAGTGAAGCAGTTCTTTAAATTAGGCTGAAGGCCTAAAGAATCTGATGCCTTAAGGGCTAGAAGCCACACAAGTACAAACATCAAGAACAAATTAAAAAAAAGGCAGTACACCCAAGGTTGTTCAAATGTTCGAGGGTCGGCCTGGAATTCAAACACTAGCGCTCGCTTAGGTGAGACAGACAGTCGGGAAAACCATTCACAATCCGACGACAACCCAACCGACCGACAGTCAACGGACCGAACGACAAGATAACTTCCACTTCACCCGACCAGGGCGCAACAGGGAGTTCAACTGAACAACGTAGAAAATATTTGCGCCCACAACCAATCAAACATGGAGCTGTCAAACTACACACTGTACTGGACAGCAACAGCACGATGAGGGAAACTACATTGCTTGAAATTTACGTCAACGGCTAGGGCAGGTAACCGGAACGTTAACGGCCACAACGCAGAAGATTCCCCTGGTGCACTTCAATTCCAAATAACCAAATACAGTAAAACTCCACCGGAGGGTGGCTAGAATTTTCCACCTCGAAAATCACGTTGCTGCTTGCGGGAATATCCCAACAGCCGACGACGAACTCCAAACGACACAATGGGAACAGTCTTGACTTGCTGGTAGCTTAAGTCAAAACTCAACTTTCATGTCCAGGATCGGTGAGCCACGAACCTCGTAGCAATGGGAACAGCACGACACACTCCGACACTGCATAAAGGCCGCTAGCAGGCCCGGCCAAACTACGTCCCGCGGAGAATTCCTCGCTGCTCCACGCCAACCGACCGACTACCAAGGCCCGGAAACGGTGAAAGGACCAAATATACGTCGGCCAATGAGACGACCAACCGAACGACAAAGCAACGGTCATCCTGCTCCAATCTGCCTCCGTCGGACAGTTTCTGTGTGTCTCCAGTGGTCGGCGAGCACTGGCTGTCGGCGCCCCACCGGCGCTTCGTCCCCGACTGCACTGCTGGTCCGTCTCCAACTGATTGCCAGACACACAACGACCCGGAAATACTATCGGTCTCTCCAGAGATGGCACGATAGCGCACTTATCGATACGTGCTGCTGCTGCCGCTCACGGGCAAGTAAGGCAGGAAGTTAGTGGCGCCAGTAAATGGAATAAGAAAACGAGGCGGCAGTACCGTAATAGAATATGAGAAACAATAAATGGTATAAAAGCGAGCATCGCACAGCTAAAGCATATTCGGCGAACTTACTTGTATGCCTGTTCTCCCGACTTAAATCCCGTTGACCACGTGTAAGAAGGTGTATTTCCGCACGGCCGTATCCATCGACGACCATGCAGCAGTTGTCAACCGCACATGTAGAGGAATGAAACGCCCTACCACAACCACTCCTTACCAACTTTGTGGCCAGCACGGGAGCACATCACAGACCTTGCACTGCCGTCCGTTGTGATCACACAACCCATTACAAACCACGGCTAGCCTCGTGTAATGTCCACGATACCATCACAAATTGTGATGACTCCATCGTGAAATGTCATATCTGTCGTCACATTTCGTATGTCTTTCAGTTACCTTCCCTATTATACTACAGCAGTTCTTTCTATCTATGGTCAAGTCTCATCGAGCTGTGTTACTTGGCAGTGTCACATCGCGCGAAAGCTAATTTCGTTCATAAGTTTCGCACACTATTCCATTACTTTTTTGTGGTCACCCTCATTTTTAATGACTCACAGGTGCCTGCGACTTTAATGGTAATGACATTAAAATACATAAAAGGTTTCAAAATAATAAACAATAGCAATAATAATTGGTTTACGTCATTAGAGTAGTTCTTCGCCTTCGAACATTGAGTAAGAGAGGGGCGCAACTGGTGCGCGAAACTTTCCCAGAAGGCCAATGAACTGAAATGTTACATCGCACAGGATGGGCTCGCCCGGTGTAATGCCCGACAGACAACAAGATGGGTGCTGTCAAGTGACGAAAACCTCAGGAAACTTGAGCGAAACACAGGCAGTCTCTTTATAAACGAGTGTGTTTCTTATTGGGTGGTTGCTTACTTGACCAGTTAGGAATGGAGACACTTGAAGTAATTAGCTACGGAGATGCAACCTGCGATGTGAAGCACGTCAGCATGGAACACCTGGGAACGAGACGTTCTTGCCTCTTGGCCTACACACCGGCCGCTGCAGGGTCGGAAAATTTCAATCTGAACGAACCATGGGAGGCGTGGTCATACAGTGTAACTTCCTGACGGATTAAAACTGTGTGCCGGACCGAGACTCGAGCTCGGGACCTTTGCCTTTTCCGGGCAAGTCCTCTACCATCTGAGCTACCCAAGCACGACTCACGCCCCCTCCTCACAGCTTTATTTCTGCCAGTACCTCGTCTCCTACCTTCCAAACTTTACAGAAGCTCTCCTGCGAACCTTGCAGAACTAGCACTCCTGAAAGACTGGTAGTGCCTTCCCAGACCAGGAAGGACAGACAACTCTCCAGAAAACGGCACCGGTGGTGCCGTACTGTGACACATCGGACAGCACACACTTGTTAGCGGCTGCCGACAAAAAAAAAAAAATAAATAAATAAATAAATAAAAAAATAGGAATATCAACTTTCCGAATGTAGTGAAAAAGACGGAAAGAAACGGCTTCCGCCTTATTTACACTATCATATAGCCAGATCCATGTGTGTTCTCAGTCGTGGCTCTAATGAAGGTACCGATAATGATGACTCCACGCTTGGATTTTATATTGTGCAAATTAGGGCGTTGTCAAAAATGTGCCGGCACTAGACGTCACAGACCGCGGCAAGTTTAAGTGCCCCTAAGTCACAGCTGCAAAATACTAACGCGAATTCTTTACAGACGAATGGAAAAACTGGTAGAAGCGGACCTCGGGGAAGATCAGTTTGGATTCCGTAGAAATGCTGGAACACGTGAGGCAATACTAATCTTACGACTTATCTTAGAAGAAAGATTAAGAAAAGGCAAACCTACGTTTCTAGCATTTGTAGGCTTAGAGAAAGCTTTTGAGGACGTTAACTGGAATACTCTCTTTCAAATTCTGAAGGTGGCAGGGGTAAAATACAGGGAGCGAAAGGCTATTTACAGTTTGTACAGAAACCAGATGACAGTTATAAGAGTCGAGGGGCATGAAAGGGAAGCAGTGGTTGGGAAAGGAGTGAGACAGGGTTGTAGCCTCTCCCCGATGTTATTCAATCTGTATATTGAGCAAGCAGTAAAGGAAACAAAAGAAAAATTCGGAGTAGGTATTAAAATTCATGGAGAAGAAGTAAAAAGTTTGAGGTTCGCCGATGACATTATAACTCTGTCAGAGACAGCAAAGGACTTGGAAGAGCAGCTGAACGGAATGGACAGTGTCTTGAAAGGAGGATATAAGATGAACATCAACAAAAGCAAAACGAGGATAATGGAATGTAGTCAAATTAAATCGGGTGATGCTGAGGGGATTAGATTAGGAAATGAGACACTTAAAGTAGTAAAGGAGTTTTGCTATTTAGGGAGTAAAATAACTGATGATGGTCGAAGTAGAGAGGATATAAAATGTAGACTGGCAATGGCAAGGGAATCGTTTCTGAAGAAGAGAAATTTGTTAACATCGAGTATAGATTTAAGTGTCAGGAAGTCGTTTCTGAAAGTATTTGTATGGAGTGTAGCCATGTATGGAAGTGAAACATGGACGATAACCAGTTTGGACAAGAAGAGAATAGAAGCTTTCGAAATGTGGTGCTACAGAAGAATGCTGAAGATAAGGTGGGTAGATCACGTAACTAATGAGGAGATATTGAATAGGATTGGGGAGAAGAGAAGTTTGTGGCACAACTTGACTAGAAGAAGGGATCGGTTGGTAGGACATGTTTTGAGGAATCAATGGATCACAAATTTAGCATTGGAGGGCAGCGTGGAGAGTAAAAATCGTAGAGGGAGACCAAGAGATGAATACACTAAGCAGATTCAGAAGGATGTAGGTTGCAGTAGGTACTGGGAGATGAAGAAGCTTGCACAGGATAGAGTAGCATGGAGTGCTGCATCAAACCAGTCTCAGGACTGAAGACCACAACAACAACAACAACACTACGCCGGTGGTGGCGTCAGCACTGTAACACGAGGGCGCTGGTAGCGGGGCGAGGAGATACCAAGGCCGCCTGGAATTGAGGAGGAAGGCCGCACGGTGCTGCAAGTGAGAGCGTGGGGCGTCGCAGAAGACACGTCGCGGGGAACCTGGAGACTCCGCAGAACGAGCGGGCTGGATGGATTTGACCGCGTGCCGACGTAGCCTTGGATGGGTCGGCAGCCGTTAAGAAGAGTGTGCTGTGCGATCTGCCGCAGTACGACACCACCGGTGCCGTTCACTGGAGAGCTGTCTGTCCTTCCTGGTCTTGGAGGGCACTGGAGAAAGTTGAACACTGCAGAAGACTGCACTTGAGAGGGAACCAAAAACCACCATCGAGTAGGATGGACTTTACGGAACGCCTGGGTAGTCGTTGTGTACTCGGTTGCTCATAAGAAAGGCGTGCAGACCGACCAGTGGAGTTACAGTACTCCAGGCTCTGTTTGCTATAATGTCAGGCAATGTCAACCTGGAAATCTACTTTGCTACTCGTCTAGAATGTTACCTGTCAAGTCATAAGTCCACCCATGTGTAAAGGCCCTCACAAAAGGAACTGCTATTAGTCTGCGTTAAATGTAGCTCGTGTTTCACAAAAGTTTTGCAATTTTCGAGATTCCTGGTTGTCGGGCTGCTTCATTCTCTGAAGGCTGGCTGCAAAATTTGATAATTTATTTATGTGGAGTTTACCTTTTTTGGAGGGGGAGGGGGGTGATCATGACGCCTACGAGCTTCCCATCCTTACATTAGCGCTTGCATCCTGCCAAATTCTTAGTTGTGCAGGAAACATACGCGGTGTACATGCTTGCTTACCGACATGCGGCAATTGTGATGGCACTAAGACTGTTTGAAGGTCTCCTTTCGTCTAGTTCTCCGATCTCCTGAGGCGTGGCGTAAAGTCTAGCAGGCATCAACGGACAGAATTCACACACAGTCAGCCCGGCGCGCTGGGATGCAGGCGAAGTAGGGTGGGTAGCACAGTGCAACAGAGAGCAGGAGGCGTAAGCGACACAGTGGAAGCACATACGGATACAGTTCCTTTGCTTGTATTGCGCACTATTTCATTCTATAGTGAATGTTCTCACCAATGTTTTACTCCTAATTCTGATCAGTAAATGGAAATGTTGATGCTAAGGCACTGATGAGCCAATACATTGTGACCACATGATAAGAGCGTGATGGTCCAAATCTTGAACGGCAATGTGGTAGTGACTCTGTGTCGCGTGGATTCAACAGGTTATCGATAGGTTTACGGAGGTACGTGCTGCCAGATATCTAAGCACAGGTCACACAAATCTCTTAAATTCTGTGATGGTAGTTTGTGGGCGGGCATCTGAAAGATCCCCAGATGGTTCCCAGTGGCTTCAGATCAGGTGAATTTGTTGGGAAAAACATGAACGTCGGTCTACTATCAAGCACCTCAAACCACAGCAGCACAATTCTGGCCTTGTGACATAATTATCCGCTGGAAAACATCACGTCCGGCAATGTAGACAGCAATCTTGAAGAAATGCATGCGGTTTCCATTAATTTTCACGTAGTCAGAAACTGTCATGGTGCCTTCAATTGTTACAAGTCCCGTGGCAGCCTAGATGAATGTGCTACATTAAATAGTACTGCTGACACCGGCCTGCATCCGCAGCACGGTCTATATTTCGAACAGCCATTCACTTGGATGACGGCATATCTCCACAAGACCATCGATCTGGTGGTGGAAAAAGAAATGTGATTCATTCCACCAAGCGACACGTTTCGTCTGATGTACGGTACAATCACGGTGATTCCATGTCTACTTCAACCATTAGAAGTGACACGGGAACTTTTAGGAGTAACCAGCTATTGAGCTCCATGCTCAAGAATGTGTGCTGGACTGTGTGCTACGGACCTTTTAAGCCTACATCAGCACTATAATCTCTGGCCATATTTGCCTCCTGTCACTACATACCCGGTTTTACAGACCATGGAGGAGTCTGAGCTCTACATTCTGTGAAGAGTCGTGTATTATGAGGGCGCCACTCCTACTAAAAGCTTTTATTCAAAAGCTGCTCTGTTTGAAATACGAGAGGAGTAATCAAATGCTGCCTACTCCCATTGAACACAGGACTGCTGCAGATTTAAATGCTGGGCCATCGACAAGTATCAACGTGCTAGCCATTCAACGAAACATCATCGATATGGGCTTTCGGAGCCGAAGGACCACTCGTGTACCACTGATCACTGCACGACACAAAACGTTACGCCTCGCCTGCTCCCGTCAACACTGAGAATGGACTGTTGATGACTGGAAACGTGTTGCCTGGTTGGACGAGTTTCGTTCCAAATAGTATCGAGCGGATTGACGTTTACGAGTATGGAGACAACCTCATGAAGCCATGGACCCTGCATGTCAGCAGAGGACTGTGCAAGCTGGTGGATGCTCTGTAACGGTGTGGGGCGCGTGCAGTTGGAGTGATATGGGACCCCTGATACGTCTCGATACGAATCTGACAGGTGATACGTACGAAAGCATCCTGCCTTATCACCTGCATCCATTCACGTTCATTGCGCATTCCGAAGGTCTTGGACAGTTCCAGCAGGACAATGCGACACCCCACACGTCCAAAATTGCTATAGAGTGGCTCCAGGAACACTCTTCTGAGCTTGAACACTTCCGCTACCGATTAAACTCCCCAGACATGACCATTGCTGAGTATATCTGGGATCCCTTGCAACATGCTCTTCAGAAGAGATTTCCACCTCGTCGTACTTTCACGGATTTATGGACAGCCCGACAGGATACAAGGTGTCAATTCCCTCCTGCGCTACTTCAGGCATTATTCGAGTCCTTTACACGTCGTGTTGCGGCACTTCTGCGTGCTTGCGGGGGCCCTACTCTATATTATGAAGGTGTACCAGTTTCTTTCGTTCTTCAGTGTAGTAAGTAGTCCAGAAGAACTGGCTGTTACTATGTATGAGTAGTCTGCCATATGCACTGTCCAGTCACATTATCGCATTAGCGTGAGCACCTGTCGAAAGCCGTAATAAGCACTTTTTGCAGTGGGGTCCGCTGAGATATGTGCAGGAGCAGAGTCAGTGAAGTTCCGGACGGTACCAACAGCTGTGTGAAGCCATACTGATTGCAGTGCCGTGGACAGCTGTGCTTGACGTCTGAGTTAAGAGATCCATGGCATGAAAAGCCTGACTGAGATGGACCCAGAGATTCTTGCTTACGTTTAAATTCGAAGAGTTTTGTGGCCAGTACGGTAAATTTATCCTGGAGCTCATCGAATCACGAACGTACATTGCGGCCTGTGGAGACGTTGCATGCAGGGGTGGAATGGTCCCCAAGGACAGATGCATACTTGCGTTGATGTATTGTGCCTTCCAGAATGAAGAGATCACCAAGGAAACACCATGAAAACATTCCCCAAACCATAACGCTTACCCCTCCGGCCTGGAACCTTCCGATGACTGTTGCAGGGTGTTAGATCCCAGACGTTTCTCGCAAATGTAACATAAAACGTGATTCATGTGGAAAGGCTTCCCGTCGCCATTCAGTGGACGTCGAGTTGCGGTGTTAGCGTGCATATTCCAGTCCTCGCCAACGATGAACAGTAGTCGACATGGGTGCATGGACAAGGCTGCTGCTGCAGAGGCCCATGCGCAGGAACTTTTGTTGAACAGTTGTTGAGGAGACACTGTTAGTAGATCCTTCGTTCATCTGGACGGCCAGTTGCTCAACAGCTGCACATCTGTTCACAACTCCGCAGCCGTCGTTCACCACTGTCACCTATGGCCCATGATTCATCACGGTTGCCTCGACACATGTTTTGGATAGCGCCACTCTGGTATGCACGGTATACTTTACCCATGGCGCCAAGCGAACAGTTTACAGACTTAGCCGTTTGTTCCGAAAGCCAATCACCATACCCTTTTGGATGATAGATAAATCACTCAGTCTCCGCAATACAACAACGATTGCGCTGTTTTCCTGTAACCCCGACACACTTTATACACTCTCCAGCATAAGTGCTGTGACCTGCCTTCTCTGATATTGCGCGTTGAAATAGGCGGTCTTCATACTAATGTGACTGGACCGTGGATCATGAACTTTCTTACATATCTCGAAGTATCAAAATGAGTCAGCAAACAATTAATGTAAGTCTCGCCTCACTCTTAGTCACCATGAGTGCTACGTCGACAGTCCAGGACCTAACATTAAATTGCCCTATGTTAAACCCCGATAATACGGATCGACTGCACTGTGTCACTTCCCACACATGGGTCATGAAATTAACAGTGGGGGCTGGGCAATGTATCCAGGCAGCTGCAGTGAGCCGCGAACGGGTGTTCTCACAACCGTTGTTGGGCTGCATGGAGATCCCGAGCTGGAAGGGGAGAAGGTACCTCCGCGTGGTTGAGGAGGTGAAACAAGGTGGCTCATGAAGTGACCATGTTAAAACTGAGACTTAGAACATTCACTAAAAACAATGAAATTGCTGTCAGACTTGCTACGTAAAGACAGCGTCAATCTCGCGCTAGTGATACGTAGTAGAAAGTAATCAAGTTCAGCGATCTGGCCCTAGACAAGTATATAGTTTCCGACCGACTGCCGTGTTATCCTCTGCTAATAGCATCATAGGCTGCGGCGTGGAGTTGCACTTGGTCAGAACCCAGCTATCCCGGCCCTTGTCGTGTTTCTTTCTGAAAGTGCCAGAAACAGAACCCGGGTACCCACATGACAGTTAGCCGCACTGATACCTTTTTCTCCTTTCTTTTTCTTTGCGCTGTCGTCTTCTTTATATTCCTTTCTCCACCGCCTTCTCGTCACTATTTCTGGGCGGACGTAGCTTGACATATTCCAAATTTCGTAGACAAGAACATCACTCACTTATTTTGGCCAGTGTTCTGAGCAAACACACTGATCTTCAGTGCATGCGATCACTCAGCTACGAAGGCCGACGATAGTGAGACGAGCTTAATAAAGTTACTTCCATTTCTATACGGTCACATAAACAAAGCTATTACCATTTACTCTAGAAATAGTTTATTAAGTCAATAACAAGTGCAACATACGTACAGCATACATACGGGGTGAGTCACTAATTATTGCCACCTAGAATCTCCGAAAGTATGATGGTAGCTGAAACTTTTGTGGGACAAATGTTGCATGGGACAAAGGGGGCCATAATACGACATTGGTTTTTTTGTTGCTAAGTGTGGTCGCCTGCGAGACATGAACGTCAACTCTTTTTTTTTTAAATAGGGTGCTATAGTTTAGTACTTATTTTCTGATAGCGGCTATCGAGACGAATCCAGTGATGTGTAACAGTAAGATCTTTGAAGGTCAACGAAGGTCACATAGGTGGCATGAACGTCCATTTACAGAAGGTGTTCGAAGTGATAACCATTGGTATCAATGCAGTGCTGCGGACTCCTTATCATGGATTGAGTGGTATTCCGTACCACTTCGGCACTTACCGAAGCACATGCTGTGACTATTCTCTCTCGCATATCTTGCAAATAGTAAATATTCGCCGAATACGGCGTATCCATGTAACGTGCCACTGACATGTAAACACCATTCGACGGTTTCGTATTACAACACTCATAAGAACTATAAGACTAGTATCGTCGCATCAAGCGAATGTGAATAATGTATTCCTTCTAAGAACAAGTCGATACGCCTCTCATTTACGGAGAATGCCAACTAAATTCAGTGAGAGCCACAGACGTATACGCTGAAAGATATCCTCAACTTACACCACACGTCGTACATTTAAATATGTGTATGATAAATTGAGAACAACTGGATCTTTAACGCATCAGAAACATAGTCGGCAAAGGAAGTTACTAACGAGGAAACTGAAACTGGTACTCTTGCCACTTTGGTTAGAGATCCTTCAGTTAGTTCTCGTCAAATCGCAAGGGAATCTAGCATATTAGTCTCCACCAAGAACAAACTGGTAGGAGTGTATGAGTCGTATTGAATTCTACTAATGGGGTCAACTTCAGATTCACAAGGGTGATACATTTACTAATTTAATTTTATTTACTGACGAGGCTAATTCACGAACCATGGAAATGTTAATTTGCATAACATGGATTATTGGGCAACTGAAAATCCATGTTGGCTTCGGCAAGTTGCACATCAAAAACCGTGGTTAGTGAATGTATGGTCTGGGATCCTGGAGGACAGAATTATAGGCCCCTATTTCATCGAAGGAAATCTTAATGGTTGGAAGTGCACCACATTCCTGCAAGAGACATTAGGTCTGTTACTGGAAGAAATGCATTTAGGAAGAAGGAACAGAATGTGGTATCAACACAATGGGTGTCCTTCACATTTTTCGCTGATGGCTAGAAATATGTTGCAGAGACAGTTCCCAATAGTTGGAATGGACACGGAGGAGATGTGTCTTCGCAGGCTCGTTCACCAGACTTGGCACCTCTAGATACTTTTCTTGTGGTGATTCGTAAAAGGCATTGTTTATAAAGACGTTCCAACCACACCTGAAGATATGAGAGAGAGAGAATTGTCAGAGTATGTGCTTCGATAAGTGCCGATGTGATAAGGAATACCACTCAGTTCATGATAAGAAGATTGCAGGACTGCATTGATACCAATGGTCATCACTTCGAATACCTTCTGTAACTGGACGTTCATGTCACCTTTTTGACTTTAGTTGACTTTCAAAGACCTTACTCTAACATATCACTGGATTCGTCTTGATAGCAGATATCAGAAAATAACTACCAAACTGTAGCACCCAATTAAAAAAAAAGTTGACCTTCATATCTCTGAAGCGACCCCCCTAGCAACAAAACACCAGCGTCATATTATGGCCCCCGCTGTCCAATGCAACATTTATCCCACAAACTTTTCAGCTCCTATCATACTTTCGGAGTTATTCTTGCTGGCAATAGTTAGTGACATACCCTGTATATGACGCATTGTTAGGTAGAGCTTTATGTCAGCTAGCGAACGAGTATATTTCTATTGCTCTTATAACAAACATAGAAACAGAAAAAAATATTAATTCGATAATCAATACAATGACGCCACAGCAAAGATTTCTCCACATGTACGTAAACGTTTATCACCAGCATGAATACATTGTTTCATTATCCTGTTATCCATATGTTTATTTAACGCAATTATAGTAACTGAATGTACCATAAAACGAGGTGATACTGGACGGAATTTTAGTAATTCTTAGGATACCTTGGCAAAGAATATTAAATTCACACTAAAAAAAGTGCAACATATTTCGGATGACCGTGAAGAATAATATAATCAAAGAATATGAACCGAAAATCTTTAAGCATCCAGGCCCTAAGGATTAAAATTTAACAATGTAACCCCATAAAATGGGATAATTTCGTACTTTCATTTAATTTCCAACCACAGTCCCATATCCTTTTAAAAGATACACATGCTTAGATATTCTTTTTTATGTTTAGAAAATCTTCTACACATAGTTACAAAATGTCTTACACGTGTTCAGAAAACATTTGAAACATGTTTAAATAAACTTTGACGCACATATTTAGAAAATATTTGATTAATAATGACGTTATACTGGTAAGATAAATCATAGCCTGTTCTCAGTGAATAAAAACTTCTACTTTTTTACTTTAGGAGCCTGCAACACTCTTACAATTAGGTGTTTTTCTACAGCATGATTATTGGACGCTCAGGACATACAAACATGGACCTGCGCCTTGATATGGACACAGAAATCTGACTTCGATTTCTTTTGCACCCACTTCTGCCGCGATTCCGACTGTTTAGCTGCTTTCTTCCAGTCATGTGTGGATAATCAAGAAGCACAAAAGCCTACACTTCCAGAACTGCTTCTCTTTGTTCTGCTCCCTTTTTCACACGGTGGGTGTTCCATCTTATTCGCAGGCAATTCAGGCACTGATTCAGCGTTATATCTACTTCTTATATCGATGGCCAAAATGGACCTCCCTGGAGCAACATCTAGATTTTCTCTTTCGTTGGGCATTTGATTTACTTTTTGCTCCATATCGAACATTCTGAAACATCTTTTCAATGGTCGATGACTAGGCTTCCTTAGAAATGTTTTGAGAATTTTATCCATCAGAAAATTTTCTCAGGACTCTGTAGGGGTGAAACGGAATTAATTCCACTGAACATAATGTGCTTCTTATATTGTCGTCTTCAGTCGCTGATGCTTTTTTAGTAGTTTCCTTCAAAAACGAGAAGAATGCATCAGTCTATATTGGACCATGGAAGTTTTTCTTGCGTTGGGTGAGCACTGCTCGCCATGCGGGGTGTCAAAGATATGAAGAAACCTATTTCTAATCAAGTTAATGGCTGTAAGAGATGAGTACTTTTAGGTGGCAACAAAACGAGAGAAATTCCATTCTTCTCGCATTCATCTGTAACTCTCAGCAAAATGTGACTTGAGAGGTTGTCTTCTTTCATAACTTTCTCTCCGTCCATAGATTTCAGGTAACGCAATGCAATAGTAATAAATCAGTCTTCAGACGTGGATACCTCATTCTAGCCAGGCGTCCCATAAATGCTCCGATATGCTCCAACTTGTAGAATCAATAGTTTTCCGTTCCCAGTGACAGCCATCGTTAAAGAAATGATGAATGATTTAAAATCCTTTCTGGATATTTTGTTCCCCTTCTAAATGTCGCTTGCTTCCTCCCAGGGTAATGATACTACAGATTGTGTTTGTTAGTTAGTCACTTAGTTTCTTATTTCACGGGTTATTGTTATAGCAGACGTGAGGTAGTAATTCCTACGCGCCACCTTTCACACGGAAACATCAATGTGGAGTAATAAATGTCATTTTTCCATCTGGTATTGAAATTGTAAGTAGGCTGTTTATGTTTTCTTATTGGCAACGTTACGTAGCGCTCAATATGAAAATCACTGGCTGTGCTGTGTGCAGTCTGTGGCTGCTTTGCATTGTTGTAATACTCGCCATTGTAGTGTTAGGCAGCTGGCTGTCAACAGCGCGTAGCGTTGCGCAGTTGGAGGTGAGCCGCCAGCAGTGGTGGATGTGGGGAGAGAGATGGCGGAGTTTTGAAATTTGTCATGAACTGCTATATATATATATGATGATATCAAGGTAAATACATTGTTTGTTCTCTATTAATATCTTTCATTTGCTAACTATCCCTATCAGTAGTTAGTGCCTTCCATAGTTAGAATCTTTTATTTAGCTGGCAGTAGTGGCGCTCGCTGTATTGCAGTAGCCTGAGCAGCGAAGATTTTTGTGAGGTAAGTGATTTGTGAAAGGTGTAGTTTAATGTTAGTCAGGGCCATTCTTTCGTAGGGAATTTTGAAAGTCAGATTGCGTTGCGCTAACAAAATATTGTGTGTCAGGTTAAGCACAGTCTCGTGCATAATTGTTCAAAGGGGACGTTTCATATGTCGACCCTTAGCCGAGGATACCTCACTGGAATCTTCTGATTTTTTGTTGTAGTTTGTGTAATTAGTGTAGATTTTGTTTATTGCTAGCTCGTAATTGTAGAGAAAATCTCCTTTGTAGTTGCAGTCTTTCATTGTTGTACAGTAAAGCAGTTGTGGCATGCATATAGATTTGCACCAAGTATTTCGCAGCTACGCTTGCAATTAACTAGATATTATTTTCAGTGCTATGTTAATGTGTTCTCCTATTTTTGCACTTCAAATTGTGCTTTTCTGTGTTATCGTGTGAAATATTGTGACAATTATGGCGTGTGAAAAACGTAACACTAGGCTCCAAACTAAACTGAGAAATAATAGTGACGACGAGCGTAGCTTATCAGCGCCGCAGAGTAATGAATTTACTAATGTTCAAAGTAGTAATTTGGTAACTGTGCACAGGGAAATGGAGCGGGCGTCAAACAATGGCGTGGACAGTGAAACAATTAGTGAAGAGGGAAGCATTATCGATCGATCGGTCGGCAATAGCTCGCCTCAGGAAGCCGAAATGACACGACACGATCTCGCAAATACTGTAGATTCAGGTTTTGGATCCTCACCGTTTTCTCAAATAAGTCAAGACACATTTTCTGCTTGTCAAAACGTGAATGTTTCCGGTGTAAATTCACTGCCGAAAAGCACTGAGGAACATGTTTCAGACACCAGTGCATTGTTATTACAGTTAATGCAACAAATGGGACAAAAACTACAAAAGTTAGACACAACACTTGAACAAAATCAGAGACAAATGGGACAAAATCTTAAAAAGTTAGACACAGTGGAACAAAATCTCAAAAAGTTAGACACAATGGAACAAAATCTTCAAAAGTTAGACACTACACTTGAACAAACACGTGAAGATTTAACCACTGAGTTACATAACATCGAATCGAAATGTCAAAAGGTCTGTAATGACGTAAAAACACAAATTTGTGAGCATTTTCAACCTATTTTTTCGCGGCATGAAAATGTATTACAGAATCACGAAGCAGCCATAAAAGAACTGCAAACCATTGTTCATGAAAATCACGACACCTTGCAAGCTAAAATTGACTCAGTTGCATCTACCGATTCGGTTACGCAACTTGCAAAAACTCAGGAAAACGTAAAGAACACAGTAGATTCGATTTCAACACAAATGGACACTCTGAAACTTGGTTCAGAAAAACACATTGAGGAAATGCGTTCACTTTCGGAGAAAGTAGCCGAACTTTCGGATCAGTTCACTAACTTATCTACGAAGGTAGATGATAATCTGAACGACACAAAACCGGTAGTCTTTAATGACACAGAAGAGTGCGAACAAATTAGGAAATTCAAACAAAATCAGAATCAAATTAATACGCAACACCAAAGAGAAATCCGGGAAGTACAAGATCAGCTGACTCAGGTAATACAAGAATTACGTATTTCAGAGGCCACTCGCGCTCCAATACGGGAAGAGGGACTTAGAAATACGGAACAACCACAAAATAATAACACAGGACACTTCAGAAGTTATGAAAGAAATTGGCAAGGTGCACCGAATTTTGAAATGGAACCGCCGAAACGATGTAACAATGACCGATATGCGACTCGCCGACATGATGACTTTGACTATAAGCTGTTCATTACTACACGTAAATTCAAAACATTTAAGAATTCTGGCAACGACATTCATCCACAAGCATGGCTCCATCAATTCTGTCATTGTTTTCCTCCCAACTGGTCATTAGAGCACAGATTAGAATTTATGTGTGGCTACTTAGAGAATGAACCAGCTGTAAGAATGCGGTCGGTCATTCACGATTGCCACAGTGAAGGAGAGTTTTACCATGCCTTCCTCTCAGCATATTGGTCTCAGGCCACACAAGACCGAGTAAAACAAAGCATCATAATCATGAAACGTTTCGAACAATCTGAATTTTCCAGTCTTATGAAATATTTTGAAGACATGTTGCACAAGAATCAGTACCTGTCAAACCCATACAGCCCCTCAGAACTTATGCGCATTTGCTTAATCAAATTGCCTGAACATTTACGACACATTATTTTGGCAGGACGTTGCAAAGACGACATTGAAGCTTTTCAGGGACTGTTACAAGAATTGGAAATTGACACTGACAATCGCGGAATGCGGAAACAGGAACACAACAATTACAGGTCACATCCGTCACAATTCCTCGATAATAACTGGACGCGACAAGGCTATTCTCACAACACAAATCGTGACCAAAACAGACACCACCCGTATGACAACCGTTGGCAGAGTAGTAATAATTACAGGGAAAGATCACCTCTCTGCGGTAATGACTATCACAGAGACAATCAGAGAAACAGACAATATGGGAACCAAAACAATTATTATTACGGGAGACAGAATAACTTGAGACGCAACGGTCCAGCGCGCAGTTATGATTCAGGGAGAAATTCTCCACCACTTAACCGACAAGAAAGAAACTACAGGAACTACCGACATGACGACAGACGATGTGATCGTAACGACAGACCCGAATTGTATCAGAACTGGCGGGATTTAAACAGGGCAGGGCCCTCTCGTCACGGTGAATTTGTAGAAGTTAGGTCTCCAAATCCCAATAACGACGCGCGCCAACAAAGAGACAATAGGCAATGACTCACACCGCTGGCAGCCACAAAACGTTCTTATGACACTAACGACGCAGCTGCCGTAGCTAGTAATTACGTAAAAATGGAAGACATTAGGGACATCTTACTCCAAGAACACGACGTAAAACATAACAACATTGCATATCCTGTGATTCACATTACAGTAGATGACGTAAAATTTACGGCAGTACTTGACTCTGGCAGTCCCATTTCAGTAATCAGTGAAACAGCCTTTAGCAAATGCAACAAATCGAACGATTGCCCCACACTTCCGTTACGTAAGATTAAATTACAAGGTGCAATCTTTGGAAAAAGTGTAGATGTACGCCAACAAACCAATTTAGAATTCTTTTGTCAAAGCCACAGCTTCTCTATCAACTTTCTCATTGTTCCATTATTGTCGACGGAAATTATATTGGGAGTAGACTTTTTGAATGAATACAAAGCAATCTTAAACTTTCACGATGCTGAAATTAGTTTAGAGAAAGAAGGTAAGTCAATAGCTTTGAAATTTGAAGACTGGCTCTCAAACCATGATGAGGAAATTAATCGGCTTTACGTTCTGTTAGACAACAGTTCGGAATTTTCTACGGAACTAGACACTAACAATCACTCTGCAAGTACTGACAGGGATGACATCGACGGCATATTTGAAATTAATGAGTTAATTCAGAATAAAATTCAAACAATTGAGAATTGTAATGACACTGATAGGCAGGACCTTTTTGAGATTTTACAAGAACATTCCACAGTTTTTACTCATAAAACAGGAACAATCAAGGGATTTCAATACCAATTTCGTGTTCGTGAGCATACTAAATTTTTTGTTAGACCATATGTAATTCCAGCACATTATAGGGACCGTGTTAGAACAGAAATACAATCTATGCTCGACGAGGGCATTATTGAGCCTGCAGTAAGCTCATACAACAATCCATTACATGTTGTTGAGAAGAAAAATGGATCGATCAGGCTTGTCTTGGATTCGAGACAAATCAATACTATCATTATTCCTGAAACAGACAGGCCGCAGACGATGGAAGAACTTCTTCAAAATTTTAATGGTGTAAAAGTGTTGTCTTCCATTGATCTCAGATCCAGCTTTTATCAGATCGAACTTCATCCAGAATGTAGAAAATACACAGCTTTCCTTTGTTTCGGCGTTTGTTATCAGTTTCGGAAACTTCCCTTTGGTTTGAACATTTCTTCAGCAGCATTCATTCGCGGGCTAAATTCCATATTGCCTGAGTTCTTAAAACGTCACATCACCTTATATGTGGACGATATTCTAATAGCAGAAGCTTCATGGGAACAACATAATCGCATCCTCAACAGTTTGTTACGCATTTTTGCAGAATCTGGAATTACAGTTAACTTGGAAAAGTCTGAATTCGGTAGGACAAAAGTGAAGTTTTTGGGACATATTATTTCTTCTGAAGGCATTCAGCCGGATCCTGAAAAGTTAGAAGCAATCAGAGCCATTCCAGTTCCATCTACAAAAAGACAAGTCCGCAGTTTTCTAGGTCTCGTAAATTTTTACCGTCGTTTTCTGAATATGCAAATTCTTGTGACACCAAAACTTTGTTCTCTCACTGGAAAAAATACTATTTGGAACTGGGACGAACAAGCACAGTTGGAATTCGATTCTTTAAAAGAAGCGTTACTTCATGCGCCAATATTAGCTCATCCAGATCTATCACAAGATTTCTGCCTTAGCACGGATTCTTCTAAAGTCGGTCTTGGTGCCCATTTATTTCAAGAAGCCATAGAAAATGACACTACCGTTCAGAAAACCATTGCTGTTGCTAGCCGAGTGCTAACAAAATCTGGAAAAAATTATTCCGTTACTGAATTAGAAGCTTTAGCAATCGTTTGGGAATTTAACAAATTCCGTTTCTTTCTTTCTGGTAAGCACGTAAAAGTATACAGTGATCATCGTGCATTACAATTTCTTATGTCTTCAAAATTAAATCATGACAGGTTAAAACGTTGGGCATTGTTTCTGCAAGAATTCCGCTTCACAATAGTCTACATTCCCGGCAAGGAGAACATTGTTGCGGACGCACTGTCACGCGCACCGGCTTGGCTTGAGAAAAGTAACAAAGAAGGCAACCTCGAGAAAAATTTCAGTATTCTTTACATTCAGAAAGTCGCCTTTGAAAACTTCATCACCACATCTTTAAAAGACATTGCTCATGAACAAGATAAAGATCCGATTTGGAGAGACATCAAAAGTAAATGGCATGAAAAGACACACACTCAGATTCGGCATTATTACCTGGTTAGAAACAACATACTCTTCAAACGCTGCACTGTTGATGACAAGCTATGGGTACTTTGCATTCCAGACGATTTTGTTAATAAGCTCATTGGGTACATTCATTTCAGCTACGCACATTTTGGCCCACGAAAATATTATCATATTCTTCGAACGACTTGTTATTTTAACAATATGGAAAAGAGAATTCGAAGAGTCTTGTCTATTTGTAAACTTTGTCAAAAGGCGAAACCATCTACTATCTCCCATAGTGCTCCGCTGTTTCCTATCATTCCTTCTAAATTAAAAGAATTTGCTGCTGTCGATCTCTTGGGACCGCTTGTCAGAACATCTAATGGATTTTCGTACGTTCTAGTCGCTGTTGAACTTACTTCAAAATTTGTTTCTTTCACACCGTTACGTAAAGCCACTGGACGGTCTGTATCCAACGCCTTTGTTAAAAATTTCTTACGTGAAGTTGGACACGTTAGTAAAGTCATTTCAGATAACGGACCGCAATTCAGATGTGCTGTTTGGTCACGCATGCTTCGCAACCATAAAATCAAACCTGTTTTTATTTCATTGTACTCACCACATTGTAACCCGTCTGAACGGATTATGAAAGAAATCAATAAGCTTTGCAGACTTTATTGTCACAGAAAGCATCAGCATTGGGACAGATATTTACACTTATTTCAAAATGTGCTGAATGAAATGCCTCATGATTCCACTGCTTTACCACCTACTCTTGTACTAAAGAATGAAGAACCACCGAACAGAATCAGAGAGCTTGTACCTTTCCCAAATACGCGTAAACTTCGACACAAAGACATAATTGATTTGGCTCTTAAAAATATAAAATCTGCAGCAGACAAAAGGAGAAAACTACACGGTAAAGCAAATGCAAAGAAATTGTATATTGGTCAGAAAGTTCTCATTAAAGCTCATTCATTGTCACATAAGAAGAAACACTTGAGTCACAAATTCTTTCTAGTTTACAATGGACCTTACAGAATCCGACGTATACCACATGATAATTGCGTTGAAGTTGAAACTCTGCGTACTAGGAAGAGTAAAGGTTTACACCACATTTCACATGTAAAACCGTTTATTGAAAGATAATATGCTTTTTAACTTTGTCTTGGCCATAAAACTTTTCACTTCACATTTCTGGTATGCTTTGTCAGATTTAGAATCTGTTAACATGTAACAATGTTTGAAGTGAAATATCCAGTCAAGAACCAAGAGAACTTATTTAAACAGAAATTACGAATGCATTGTTATAATGAACAGACGACACAGTGTTGTTAATTGTACATTCTTGCTTGTTTGTTGCACGATTACGTAACGACTATCAGGCTTACGTACTTAGGACACATACTGGTACTGCTAATGAGATTTTAATGCAACTTTTGGTTTACTTGAAAATACATTCTGGGTTTAAAGTACTTTCTGTGAGATACCAGAGGACACAGTGGTTAGTTTATGTGACAGCTACACGATGTTATCACGACGCTACTAATGAGTGACAATTCACAATGTTGCTTTTGCAGTGTATCTGTTTTATATCTGCACAGTTTTCTGAATTCTTCTAGGATGAAAAACATGTTTTAGTAGTAACTTTTGTGGTATAGCAACAATGAGACAGCCTTTTTCGTGGCATAACAATACTTTACTGTACAGTACTTTCTTCATCACAACAATAAGCGTAATAACTACGATATCTATACGCAAAGCATTTCACTTTTGTGTATTATGAGGTAAGTACATTGACTTATGCAGAACTTAGCTTTCGGAGGACGATAACTGCGACACTTCCACACAGATTATGTTGCAACAAGACGCACATTTAGCGCTACAGTACACGTATTTGAGTGATTAATTTTGTACTTAAAACATTTATTTTTAAAGATTTTTGAATTACAACGAAAGTTTTCCGTGATACATTTCATTCCATTGCTGTAATCTGTAACACCTGAGGGTATAATTACATTAATCCTCAGGGGGGTACACGCTTACTTTGTGTACCATGTGTGTGGCAACCACAAGGAACCCTAGCTAATATGGTATTTGCTTATACAACTTTACACATCGGTACCATATTTCTCTAACACACAAATTACACAGCTATCTAAACTTTTTTTTATTACATCAGTGACAGATGTTTACGCAATTACACAGTCGTATAGCTTCACACTTATGAAATTGTATTTTGTCTGTACTTTGTGAAATGCTCATATTTTTTCGGAACCATTGTGATACTATGAGAGCTTTGAATGATATATTTGGTAAGGGAGCATGATTTTAAAGTACGTTTGAGGTAGATGATATTATTGAAATGAGCAGAGAATATTTTTTTAGGGTTTGAAATTATTGCAGAAAGCTACGACGATTTTGAGATTTGACTGAGGTGTTATGATGTTATTTTTACGACGACGATGTGTATTATGCTGCTGAGGTATGTTTGTGATTAATAGGCTGAGGCTATATGAGTTATTTGATTATGCTTCATATTTATAATGACGAAATATTGACGAGTGTCGATGGATACGTATATGTGTAATAAGGTAAGGAGTAATGAATAGTGGGTAGGGACTCTTGACTTGTGAAACAGGATGTTGGAAACCAAGAATCGTACTTTAGAATTATGAAATGTGTGTACATGTGTGAATATATTACAATTCCGCCGAAAAATTTTTTGGACACTGTTATATTTATAGGGTTTTGTTTCTATAGATTTGGAACGCTAATTCTTGACCTGTGAAATATTTTTATGTGAGACTGTCACTGTAGCGGAAACTGCTGTCGTAAATATTTCTGTAAGAAAGTTAAGTGACCACCTGCACGTAATGCGTCATGGGCACACAGCAGTGTCAAACACCTGGAGAACAAGCCATTAGGGTTTGCCTTTCCGGAAGCACAGGTAGAAAAAAAAGACAGGCCTTTATCCTCGCCATTGACATTCCTTTAGAGAAAATATTGCAAATGCGACACCCTCATTACTTCCATTATACTCGCTATTGACATTTCCTTGTTGAAAGCATACTGTGGAGCTCGTAATTTATGATATTTACTGAAATACCTAATGAAATGACGAGAAATATTTTTACATCTGCACACCTGATTACGACAAGCGTCTTTCTATGAGAGTTGAGAGAATTTCTACTAACTTATGAAATGTCACATGACTACTGAATGATATTTTTATGCTTTGCATTTCATAGTTGCTTATTTCATTTGATATGTGGTTTTCAGCTGTGTTGCAGCATTGCTTTTATAAAATGAAATGCATTTGCTAATGTGAACACTTTCTGTCAACAGATCTATTAAATAATTATTTTATGATCCACATTCTTTAAAAAAGGAGCACTTGGAAAGGAAAGAACAATAAGAAGGAACTAGTAACAGTAACACACAATTTTATTTTCAAGTACATGGTAATATTTCTTTTTACAATCAGTTGTTGTGGTGCACCACTTTAATTACTTAGACATTAAGATGTGATTATACATTTCCCTTATCTGCATTGTTATCTTTAGTGTACTATTTTTTCTGCTTGAGCTATGTCATGTTTAGATGTAAGCTGCTGTTTGCCAGGCATAGTGCTACTGAACTTTAATTTGTGTTACTCTGCTAAGCCAGATTTATTTTTTTGTTGCTGCACATTGGCTCATATTAGTTGTAATTTTGCATTTTTTTTGTTAATTTAGATTTACTGTAGCTTGCTTTGCGATTTTCCATTTTTTTTATTGCTGTTTATATTGATTGTTTTATGTGCTGCTGTATTGCCTTGTTCCTTAGTTTAGCATCTGAGCTCAGTAGATTTAAGTTAGCTTAAGAGGGGGTAGCCTCTAAGAGAATGAGTTGCGATGAATTAGAAGAAATGCATTGAGAAAACAGGTTTAGGTAGGATTTTCTTGGAAATAAATGTTGAGGTAAGAAATGTGTGAACATATAAATACAGAAAGCATGCTTAGATAGAATTTTTTTGGTGGAAACAAAGGATGAAATAAGAGGAAAGATATATGAAGTTTTGGGTTGGACTGCAGTACCAAATGTTACACTGAAAACGAACCCTTTCCTTTCCTATTGGTGTTATCCCACTATGTGTTTGTGTACCCTTGTGTATTTGTTTTCTTCCTGTCTCTGTGTAGTTTCATAGAATTTTTTCTTCTTTTAATATTAAGCTACATTCACTATGATGAGGAATACTGTTATCCTCGAATATAATTGGCATTAATAATATGTTGTTTACTTTGTAAAGATGTTAGACATTATTAATTCTGTTCTGTTCAATGCTCACGTGTGAATTTGATGTTTCAATAACTATTCTGATCTTTTATGTATGTACTTATCTCATAATTCTTGTAACACTGATGTTTTTAATGATGTATTTTGTACCTTTGTTATTGTATTCTTATGTTACCAAATTGTAATTGTTACCAGTTCTTCAAATTGAGTAACATTTCACTGCACACGTTTCTGTTGGTCATAGTACATGGACAATATGTGAGAAGTAGGGACTGATAGTGTTTGCACGTGTGTTAATAATTCAGCAAGGGACTGGATAACAGCATTGCTGGTTCTAAGGACAATTCCAAAAACTTTGTGAGTGCACAAGTGGTGGTTATGGACTTGCTATATTCTCCGCAAGACTCTTCGATGGTGAATGTGCACCTGCACAATCGCAACAGATGGCTGCTGGTCATCTCTACAAGGACTGCAGTGGGTCTGCGCCTCTGGTGGCCCACCAATATCGTAATCTCTACCAGGACTACAGTGGGTCTGCTCTGTGATGACCTACCAATATTCATCAATACTTCGACTGACTCTGCAGTGGGTTTGCTCTGTTGTGACCCAATACTTGTCTGCATGTCGAGAGTCAGCACTGTCTTTCCGTTGGAAGGACAACACTACTTCTTCAAGACTGCATGGAAATCCACTACTTCCGTGTGCATTTTCTTCTACTGCTCAGACTTTGAGAAAAACACTATATTTTACCGTAATGAATGATCAGGACTGTCTTTATGGACTGTGACAAAATTTTTAGCTTTTGACCAACATTGTATCAATAAGTGTGTGCATTTGATATCTTTGTTATTGCAATTATGAAAAATTTTTTCAAATCTGTATTGGCCACTGCCCAACCCAATTTGTAAAATTTTTTGTGGGGAGCATGGGGGCTATGTAAGTAGGCTGTTTATGTTTTCTTATTGGCAACGTTACGTAGCGCTCAATATGAAAATCACTGGCTGTGCTGTGTGCAGTCTGTGGCTGCTTTGCATTGTTGCAATACTCGCCATTGTAGTGTTAGGCAGCTGGCTGTGAACAGCGCGTAGCGTTGGGCAGTTGGAGGTGAGCCGCCAGCAGTGGTGGATGTGGGGAGAGAGATGGCGGAGTTTTGAAATTTGTCATGAACTGCTATATTTATATATGATGATATCAAGGTAAATACATTGTTTGTTCTCTATTAATATCTTTCATTTGCTAACTATCCCTATCAGTAGTTAGTGCCTTCCATAGTTAGAATCTTTTATTTAGCTGGCAGTAGTGGCGCTCGCTGTATTGCAGTAGCTTGAGCAGCGAAGATTTTTGTGAGGTAAGTGATTTGTGAAAGGTATAGTTTAATGTTAGTCAGGGCCATTCTTTCGTAGGGAATTTTGAAAGTCAGATTGCGTTGCGCTAACAAAATATTGTGTGTCAGGTTAAGCACAGTCTCGTGCACAATTGTTCAAAGGGGACGTTTCAAAATTATGTGCATTATTATTGCATTTGAACTGCAGTGGATTATTGACAACAAACTTCATGTGGGATAACTATACTGTGTAGCAGTGGTCAGAATGCACGACTTCTTATCTCTTAAATGGTAACATGATTGTAAATTTACCATGGGGAAGTGACAAACTTGCCGAGAACGTTGACCATCCCGGTATGCTCATTTGTATACGTCTAGCCCTTGCTGACAGAAGAGTGTAAGTTGCTTCAGTATTTCTGTACAGAAAACATCGGGTGTAAAATCACCCAGGTTAACAGTGATGTGAGTTTGAATTTGTATTTCTGAGTATCACCTTTCTGAGCATTCATCGTTATTTCAGTGATAGTCTTGTGAATATGGAGTACACTATACCGATGGGAAGAAATATACAGATCGTGAGTTAAGGAAAATTGTTTACAATGTTAAAAATGAAGATGAGCCGCCGTATGAAGAACATAGTGAGCAGGCAGACATCTATGAACACGGAGACATCAAAGACAATGTTAAAGATGGAGGGGACAGAGATAGTGGTTTTACTCTGGAAAATAATAGCTATGGTTAGAGGAACATTAAGAGGTTTTATTAAAATAATTATCTTGTTGAAGATGTTTAATGGTTTCGTGTTAACAGTTTAGTTAATTGATATAAGAAAACTGATAACTTTTGTCATTAACTTCTATACAAGTGATTTAATGACATCAGGTTTTGCTCAGAGTTATGCGGTAACATATTGGCAGCCATTGTTTAGTATTAAAGTCGGGAATTATTTTGATAATCAGAACTATGCACATGAATATTCCTCCCCTCCCACCGACCCGTGGCTTTTTGGGCATAGTTGACGTGAAACCTGAAGAAACTGCAACGGGGATCTTCAGACTTCAACACTTTACAGAATTAGACATCATGAATCGTTGTAAACCGAATCCAGTAAAAAAAAGTTCATTTCGTTCATTTGGCCGTGTAAGTATTGATCGTGACAGTTTAGCTTAACTGAACATATTGCTCAGTGAAGCTGTCATTTGATATGTCTTTTAAACGTCTATGTTCATGTATGTTGGAACATTGTTAACTCATGTAATTAACATAGATGAATAAACCTTTCGTTTACGTTCTTAGTTTTGAGTTCGTTTGTTCTCGCAGATAACACAGCATGAGTGACATTATGTAGGTACGGTTAGATGACGATTACAGTTTGTTTGATCGCAGTAAGTCCCAGAACCTACGAGATGCTGGATTGTGGTGAAGGCTGGATAGTTCAGCTGTCGATGACAAAAACGATGGACTCAAGGACAAGGTGTAGGCGACGTTGTCAGCTGTTAAGGGATCCGTTATTATGGTAGGATCCAGACAAAGAAATGGCAGGCAGGATAACTCAGCGTAGTTTTGGGATGCATCTCAGAGAGGCACCCGGTAGCTCGTCGTTTATCAGATTACATGCAACAGTTGTACAAAGAAACTAGAAGTACGTGATGTATGATGTATGAAAAAAAATCTTTGGCTCTGAGCACTATGGGACTTACCATCTGAGGTCATCAGTCCCCTAGAACGTAGAACTACTTAAAGCGAACTAACCTAAGGACATCACACACATCCATGCCCGAGGCAGGATTCGAACCTGCGACCGTAGCAGTCTAAGAATAACTTGTCTTAAGTACATGAAATGGATCACTGTTTAGCTTGGGTGGGGGGTATATTCAGTTTTAAAGCACTGCTACATCTCCAGTACACTATATTTAAAAACGATAACTTTCGCTTTCAACAAGCTGATGAGGTCAATAGCAGTTCTGTGTAGGTAATTTCCACAGCATGCCCCATGACAGCAACCGGGTTTCGGTGTATCCAAATGGGATTGTCCGCCACGTCCCACCGGAACACAGCGTCCATTATGCATCCATCACAACCACTTAGCGAGCGTGGGTGCGTGTAACTGTTTCATTTCATTCGAAGAGAACATTCAACGTTGATACAGCACCAAAAGTGGCTAACAGACCGCTGATCTCGACTCAGTAGAGTACAAAATTTTTCACAGAGATGGTGTATTATTTTGGGTTGCAGTTTTCGACACGCACTAGCATCGCATTTGTTCATCAGTGTCCTACAGTTTCACTGCGTGAGCACTAACGAAATAAATTTTCGAAAGTTAAGTGGATTGTAGTCTGTCCATATACATCATTTATCAGAAGCGCTTTTGTTTAACCCCCGAAGATCTCAATCCTTTGTTGAAGTGGAATACAAGCAATACATTAACAGGATAAATAAGGTAAGATTTCAGTGGGAACTAAATCGGTAATGTATCATGAGAACCGATTTGTAAGTAATGACAAACTGTTTACGACTTTGGCCTGAGCGAGTGAAACTTCAAAATTCTTTAGTGTCTTATAAATCATGGAAGCCAGGATATCACCACCTATTTCTCCTCCGAATGGGAAAAATTTTTGTTGCCGCTGACCTACATAAGGAGAAACGAACACCATGTCATAATAAGGGAATCAGAGCTCGCACGGAATGATATAGGTGTTGGCTTTTTCCGCGCGATGTTCTAGATTGGAACAACAGAGAATTGTTGTGAGGATGGTTCGATGAACCTTCCGCCAAGCAGTTAAGTGTGATTTGCCGACGTAGGTGTGGATGTAGATTCATTCATAGCACAAAATTTGCCTTTATGTGTATGCGTTAAGTCAAACACAATACTTGAAAAGTCAGCAGAACACACAAAAAACAGAATGGAAACCCAAAATATCAGAGTAGAAAACTACACAGAACTCGCGAAGTACCAAATGAAACGTAGTCATTCAAAGCCTATGTACACACAGCAATGTCATCACTCACATACGGCTTTGATATCTATTGACAAAGACTTAAATAATTATCTTTATATCATACGAAGAAGTCATATATTTACTCCAGTAATGAAAACTTCCCTTTCATAGGCCACTCTTTGGTTTCATTTGGTACAGAACTACAGGGAAAAACAAATAGGTAACTGAATTAACTCTTATAGATAAAATTGCACAACTTTAATGAATCTTGAGAATTGCGTTGTGAAATACACGGCTGTATTAGTATATTTTATTAAAGGTGATCTATTTAGGTCTACAATACGACCAAAAAACATCGCAGCTAAAGGTTTACACCATATGTAAGTGCCTATCTCAGATTTTTTGTTTTTTAGGACCTCGATTTTGGTCTAGGATCAGACTAGCTATGCATTTACGCCATATGTAAATGCTTAGCTGAGATTCTTTTCTTACTCGATGATGCCCTGATCATAGAGCAAATTCGATTGTGTTTAATAAAATATACTGATACAGGTATATGTTTCATAATGCAGTAGGTAACTAAAATAAACATTAATTACAACAAAGTACTTAGGGCTATGAACAAAGATATAACAGATTTTTGCATATTGAAAGATATGGCATTATGTACAGAAATGCCTCTTTTTCATTTTCGAACACAGACGTAGTAATCTTAAATAGCATAGCATCACATTTTTGCTGCTAACTATTTGAGACACAGTATTTACTCGTTCAATTTATGTTTCAGCACTTACACCTTGTTGAGTACCACAACATGTAGTCTTCCTTTGCCTAATGAACTGTTCATTCAGGACACACACTAACACTTAAATATATCGTTTTGCAACTCTACTATCGACTGTTTATATACACTCCTGGAAATGGAAAAAAGAACACATTGACACCGGTGTGTCAGACCCACCATACTTGCTCCGGACACTGCGAGAGGGCTGTACAAGCAATGATCACACGCACGGCACAGCGGACACACCAGGAACCGCGGTGTTGGCCGTCGAATGGCGCTAGCTGCGCAGCATTTGTGCACCGCCGCCGTCAGTGTCAGCCAGTTTGCCGTGGCATACGGAGCTCCATCGCAGTCTTTAACACTGGTAGCATGCCGCGACAGCGTGGACGTGAACCGTATGTGCAGTTGGCGTATAGTGGGCATGCGGGAGGCCGGGTGGACGTACCGCCGAATTGCTCAACACGTGGGGCGTGAGGTCTCCACAGTACATCGATGTTGTCGCCAGTGGTCGGCGGAAGGTGCACGTGCCCGTCGACCTGGGACCGGACCGCAGCGACGCACGGATGCACGCCAAGACCGTAGGATCCTACGCAGTGCCGTAGGGGACCGCACCGCCACTTCCCAGCAAATTAGGGACACTGTTACTCCTGGGTTATCGGCGAGGACCATTCGCAACCGTCTCCATGAAGCTGGGCTACGGTCCCGCACACCGTTAGGCCGTCTTCCGCTCACGCCCCAACATCGTGCAGCCCGCCTCCAGTGGTGTCGCGACAGGCGTGAATGGAGGGACGAATGGAGACGTGTCGTCTTCAGCGATGAGAGTCGCTTCTGCCTTGGTGCCAATGATGGTCGCATGCGTGTTTGGCGCCGTGCAGGTGAGCGCCACAATCAGGACTGCATACGACCGAGGCACACAGGGCCAACACCCGGCATCATGGTGTGGGGAGCGATCTCCTACACTGGCCGTACACCACTGGTGATCGTCGAGGGGACACTGAATAGTGCACGGTACATCCAAACTGTCATCGAACCCATCGTTCTACCATTCCTAGACCGGCAAGGGAACTTGCTGTTCCAACAGGACAATGCACGTCCGCATGTATCCTGTGCCACCCAACGTGCTCTAGAAGGTGTAAGTCAACTACCCTGGCCAGCAAGATATCCGGATCTGTCCCCCATTGAGCATGTTTGGGACTGGATGAAGCGTCGTCTCACGCGGTCTGCACGTCCAGCACGAACGCTGGTCCAACTGAGGTGCCAGGTGGAAATGGCATGGCAAGCCGTTCCACAGGACTACATCCAGCATCTCTACGATCGTCTCCATGGGAGAATAGCAGCCTGCATTGCTGCGAAAGGTGGATATACACTGTACTAGTGCCGACATTGTGCATGCTCTGTTGCCTGTGTCTATGTGCCTGTGGTTCTGTCAGTGTGATCATGTGATGTATCTGACCCCAGGAATGTGTCAATAAAGTTTCCCCTTCCTGGGACAATGAATTCACAGTGTTCTTATTTCAATTTCCAGTAGTGTATTTACATTTCAGTTAGCGACTGTAAGAAACATCCATAGACAGTACATCTTATTCATATTCTCTAGTAGGTTCAGAATTCTGCAGCTGTTGTTGGGGTCTTCAGTCTGAAGACTGATTTGATGCCACTGCCCACGCTACTGTATGCTGTGCAAACCGCTTCGTTTAAAAAAAAAACTACTGCAACCTACATTCTTCTGAATCTGTTTACTGTATTCATCTCTTGGTCTCCCTGTACGGTATTTAAGCCCCAAACTTCCCTCCAGTGCTAAACTGGTGATCCCTTCAAGTCCCGGAATGCGTCCTATCAACCATGCGCTTCTTCTAGTCAAGTTTTTTCCAAACGAGTGTTGTGCCAGGTCCGGTGCTTCGTCCGTAACCAGCTGCTCACTGATGATGAGACTTCATCATCGGTGTTGAAATGCTTACCTCCAAAATGATCTTGGTGATGGAGGAACACTTGGGACAAGATCTGGTGGGCATGAAGGATGAGAGAACCCTTCGCAGTTGAGTCTTCCTAACATCCCCTGGGTCATTCGAGTGGAATGAGGCCGAGCACTGTTATGAAGGAAGAGAACTTCGTGAGACGAAGGTCCTAGACGTTTGTTTTTGATGGCAGCTCGAAGATTCCTCGAAACATACAGTACCTCTCTGCATTTATTGTGGTGCTGCGAGGCAGGTGGTGAACGAGTAATACTCTCTAACAATCCCAAAAAAGGATGGTCGTCATAAGTTTCCGTGCCGAATGTTTAACCTTTACTTCTTTTGGGGTACTTCCTGCAAGTTTCTTCCACACCCTGGTCTGACGCTTCTTGTTACATCTGTATCGATTTCTCCCTGGATCGTTTTCACCGGCATAAGGGGTCGCTGTTCCTCGTAGCGAAACGGCGCGTTCTGCGATTTGGGGAGAGCTTTTAAGAAGTAAGCAATCGTGCGAAACGCGGACTTGCTATAGGGTAACGAGTGAGGCGTACAGAGAAAGAGAGAGAGAGAGAGAGAGAGAGAGAGAGCGGCGATCTCTAGCTGGGCTAACTGGCCATGGTGCAGGGGTGTGCAAGTCTCACTACACTGAAAGCTGAAAGAGTTTGCTGGACACTACAGTAAAGTTACGTTTCTTCAAGTTACTGAACTCTTAAACTTTCCGGTTGGTTATTACTCAGGAACGAGCCGTTATTTTGAACTTTTGAGTGAATCAGGGTATTGCACGTTGCACTCGGCGAATAATTAGGTTCCAGAGCGCACTCCATCAGCATTAAACTATAATTACTCTTTCTGTTTTGTTTTTTGAACTGTTGACTAACGGGTTCGTGGTTTGTATGTCTCTCAGTCTCTCATACTGTCATTTGTAGCCATTTGTTCAGCCGGGTGTGCCGGTAGTGCTAATCCTCGTATTGTTAACTCATTTTGTTATAGGTGGATTAACTGCGGCCCTGTTTCTGTAGTAGAAGGCCTGTAGAAATTGTAAGCATTTAATTTAATTGGCGCGACACACTCGCCTACGTCACAAGTTGTTGTCCAAAGCTGTGCTTCGGTCAGGCATGACAGCAAACGCCAGTTTCCAGAGCACGTGCTCCGAATGACATTTTGTTCAACCGTGGCAAAACGCCAGGAAGAATATAAAGTTAGACAAAGATTGTATTTATAAACATTTTTCTTATCCAGTTTATTTTATTCTTTATTAATACTGTTAATTAGCAGTGCTTTAAGCCAATACTTAATCTGTTAGCTGGCAGAAATTACTCAAATAGCGTGAAGTATAGCTTCGCCGTAGTCGGTGTTCTACTGCCTTATGTTTTCTGCAGAGTGGCGTATTAGTTTAAAATTGGTGCTTTGAATTAATTAACTAACTGTCTCTTCAGGTGCTATTTAAATTACTGCAATTCTTTTAATGTTCCTAAGAGGCTTTTTATTGGATGCTTGATGTGTTGAGTTTTCTATTTTATAAATTTCGGGACCTGTTTTCAACTGTTAAGAGACCAAGGCGCGGTGTGTCTTCTTAAGATTTGTTTTAAAAGTTGTGCACTGCTATTAACTCATTAACTGCTTGAGGTAATAAGCCCGTTACGCAGCTGCAGGGTTTGTCTAAATTTATTAACATCCAGTGGGACTGTTGTTCTGGTATCAACGTATGCAAAGAAATATTTTAACAGTGCGTGTTTGCCAAGATAAATGCTTAGCGACAGGCTCAGTGGTTTACTGCTCAAGGTTAACTGTATCCGTGCCAGCCTGCTGCATGGTTAACCGACGGCTACCCTCAAACTATGGTATACCATTTCAGTTCTGTCTCACGGGTCGAATGACGGAAACCGATCTCATTCCTATTTGAAAGCTCATAGAGGCTTCTCAATAGGCACAGGTTAACTCTCCACAAATATCGACAGCGGGCATTTGCTTTGCTGCGAAAAAAAATACGGAACAAAGCTCATCAGCGGACATACTTTATACTAATAACCTGACTGTATCTAGCAGTATACAAATAGGGAATTCTAGTTATGGGACGACTTTCGCAACTTTCCTCACCGCAACGCGTGTCGCAACTGCAGCAGGTGTCATTTAATCTCGTGGTTGGTAGTGGTCTTAATGTTACGAATAATTAGTGTACATGACGGATTAAAACGTAAGGTAGGTAATTGATAAACTAACACAAAAACAATATATAACCAAAAGCTGAAAACAAAATGAAAAAGATGCTATTGTTGACAATGAAACGGCAATCTTACATCATCGCGTGCAACATGTGCCTTTAGCCTAAAGATGACTACCAGCTGGTCGAAACCTGTTATTGCAGAAGACGTTGAAAAATATTCAAGTGATTATTTTGTATAAAGTATTAAAAAAGGTAAAAATAAAAGAACATAACCACTCAGTCACTGAAATCTCCATGCAAAGTATGTGATTTTCTTCAGAGAGAAAAACACGCAGTTTTCTGATAAACTGTTCATTAACTAGGTTCGTTTTGATCGGTGTCGATTATATGAGGTCCTCTTGCTTGTGTGAAAACCCATCTTTTGTGAAGGTTCTTAAGTCCAAAACTCATTTGGAGGTAAACATGAATTGGTAAGTTTTAATTAAACTGGTTACAAAAATAACTTAAACGAAAAATTTGATATTATCATCGGCAGAAGCTAAGAGACTTGGACTAAACAAGGAAGCCACGTAATTAGCTCTAGAAAATTATCCAGAAAAGTCATTGGCTGTCGTATGTCGCCATTTGAACACTTAGAAATTGTTGTCTAACTTTCCCTACGTCTAAAAATGTTTTTTCGAGATCTGCTAGCGAATAAAGACGTTACAAACACCGTTCAGACAAGCACATATAGTGATATACCACTTATGTGGGAGTGAACGCTATCACAAAAATAAAAATAAACTATGTTATACAGTTACTTCAAACCATTCCTAACACATGCTATAGAAACATGGTCCTTCTCGAGGAGTGCTCGTCCTGCTGCAGTCGTTCTTGAGCTCCGCAGTACAACAAACAAAACTGGACAAGTTAAGAAGTGAAGAAGTGAGACGTATGGCTCCGACTAAGACGACCCTGCTTGAAGATGTCAGAGTGCCTAGACACAAGCGACATGAGCTCACTTGACGGGTAGCACCAACGAGACGATCTCGAGTAAATCTGGAGACATAAGTCGAAGGGTCTCGGCGGGTAAGAAGACGAAGAACAAACTGGACGGACATTATAAAGGTGGACATCGCAGCGAGAGGTGGAATACTGGACGATGCCATCAACAACAGTAGTTGTCTTGGATGGAATGTATGGGGGAAACTTGTACACAGGTCCAGGTAAATGAAGCTGTTGAGTTATGATGATGATATCATGTCCTTACGTGGCTCGTCTTTTAAGTTTTAATGTGTCCCCATCCTCCCAGAGTCTAAGCTTTGTCTCTGAAGGGCTATCGGTAAAAATTTTATTGAAACTGAGTATTACATTTTCTGTGAATTCCTATCAAAACGATGATCGTCGGCTGATACTCGTATCCGAGTTTTCATTTCTCTCCTGAGATTTCCTTTGTCACGGTTCAGGCGTGGAAGTGTCGTTGATGGCTTAGCAATCCAATCCTAGCGTGGAACAGGCGGCCACAGACATTACAGCTGATGGAAGGTGGAGGACGTGGCTGAGCCTGGAGGAGTTTACGTCTCTGGCGTTTGTCATTCTCCATTCTTCGACGTTCCAGCTCAATGTTTTGAAGAGCATTTGAGGTAACTGAGCGCCAGCGACTTCGGTCTTCTGCTATTGTGGACCAGTTACTCGGATCGATGTTCAAGTTTTTCAGATTTTTCTTGTACTGATCCTTATAACGTTTGAGAGGGGCACCTCGTGGCCTTTTACCTGTGCTCACTTCGCTGTACAGCATTTGGCGTGGAAGTCTGTCATTTTTCATCCGCTGGACATGTCCGACCCATCTGAGTTGATGCCCAATGATAAGAGCTTCCATGCTATGCATTTTTGCTTTCTCTAGAACAGCCGTGTTGGATATGAAGTCATCCCATTTCAGGTTCATGATATATCTTAGCTTCTGTTGGTTGAAGCGTTCTAGTTTCTTCAGATCGCAGCGATATAACGTCCAGGTTTCGCAACCATATAGCAGGGTGGAAATGACTACAGCTTTGTACACCATCAGTTTGGCGTATAGTGTTAGGTCTTTATTCAGGAAGACACGCTTTGTAAGACGACCAAATGCTACATGTGCTGCACGTAATCTATTCTCCACATCTTTTCCAGATGAGCAGTTGGATGACAGTATGCTTCCCAGGTAGAGGAAATGGTCCACTTGTTCCAAGAGTGTATCATAGATGGATATGCTGAAGTCAGGAACGGAGGAGCCAGGAGTTGGCTGCGCCATCACCTTTGTCTTTGGAATATTGATGGAGAGACCAAATCGTTCGTACGCCCTGCTGAAGGAATCAACTGACAGCTGCAACTCTGCAGGTGAATGAGCTGGAGAGGCATTGTCATCAGCATACTGCAGCTCTGTCACACGAGTGGTACTGGTGAACCTTTTTGAATGGAGTCTGGACTGGTTGAATAATCCTCCATCAAACCTGTACTTTAGTTCTATTCCTGCATTGTTTACGGTTGTCTCGTAAAGCATAGCTGCCAGATACAATGCAAACAATGTAGGTGCAAGAACGCATCCTTGTTTAAGCCCACTTGTTATTGGGAATTCACCAGTCATTTCATTCTGGCAGAGGACCTGTCCAGTCATATCAACGTGGAGAGCTTCAATCAGGTCAACAAAATGTTCAGGGCAGCCGAAGCGTTTTAAGACCATCCACATGGCTTCTCTGGGAACTGTATCAAAGGCCTTTTCTAGATCGTAGAAAACAAGTAGTAAAGGCTTTTGCTGTTCTCCGCACTTCTCCTGTAGTTGTCGTGCACAGAAGATCATGTCAATTGTCCCTCTTGAAGGTCGAAACCCGTATTGAGACTCAGGTAGTATAGTCTCTGAAAGTGTCTGGAGGCGATTTAAAGGATTCTTGCAAAAATTTTTCCAGTGACAGAGAGTAGAGATATTCCCCGGTAGTTACCACAGACGCTTCTGTCGCCCTTTTTGAAGATGGTGACAATTGTGGAGTTCTTCAAGTCAGCTGGTACCTTGCGGGTTTCCCACATTAATATAATAAGTGAGAAGAGTCTAGTTTTTAGAGGCAAGCCGCCACCCTCAGTAAGCTCCATCGGGATGCTGTCAGGTCCAGGAGCCTTCCCAGTTTTCACACTCTTGAGTGCCTTGCAAAATTCTTGAAAAGTTGGAGGATCAGCCAGCCAGGGTTTTGGAGGGTGCTGTGGGACATTTTTGAGAAAATCTCCAGCGGCAGTAGAAGGGCTGTTTAACAGTGAGCTGAAGTGCTCTTTCCAACGATTTAAGATGTCCTGACTTTCAGTAAGAATGGTGGAGTTGTCAGCAGCTTTCAGTGCTCCTGATGAGGAGCGGATAGGTCCATACAGCTCTTTAATACCAGCGTAGAAGCCACGCAGGTTCCTTGCATCAGAAAGATTTTGGAGTTCTGTGGCTTTCTGTTGCCACCATTTGTTCTTGATTACTCGTATTTCACTTTGACATTTCTGCTTGAGTTCTTGAAAGTGTGCTTTCTTTTCTGCGCAGGATGGATCTTGAGCAAGGGATAGGTAAGCATCCCGCTTTGCATTGATGATGGCTTGGATTTCTCCGTGGTTGTCATCAAACCAGTCACTTCTTTTCCGTGCACTACAACCAACAACATTCTCAGCAGTTTCTTTGATGATGTTCTTTAATGTGGTCCATTCTTGTTCGACGTCATCTGTGGTTGCTGGAGCTTTGTTAAGTTGTTCAGACAGTATGCCTTGGAAGTGTGAGCGAACTTTTTTGTTGTTCAGGTTGCTTATGTTGAATTTTCTGCGTGGTGGGTTTGAAAAGTGGGATCGTGGCTTGCGATACTTTGGTACTCTCAAACTGCTGACTAAAAGTCTATGATCCGTCCAGCACTCATCGATGTTTAGTGCTGCTTTTGTGATGAGAATGTCTTTCTTGTCACGCTGTCGCGTAATAACGTAGTCTATAAGATGCCAATATTTGGAGCGTGGGTGCATCCATGTGGTCTTATAGCAGTTACGCAAACGGAATTGGGTATTGGAGATGAAAAGCTCGTGCTCAGCACATAGACCAAGAAGTAGCAACCCATTTGCATTGCAGTTTCCCACCCCTTGTTTACCCATGACATCTCTCCAAAAACGGTTGTCCCTTCCCACTCTGGCATTGAAATCACCAAGTAAAATTAATTTATCTTGAATGGGTATTTTAGAGAGAGTACTGTTCAGTTGGTGGTAGAACTGATTCTTTGTGTCTTCATCACTGTCTAAAGTAGGAGCATATGCAGAGACGAAGGTGATGAATCTGTCTGAACCAATGGGTACTCTAAGAGTCATCAGTCTTTCATTAATTGAGACAGGTGTAAGTCGAAGATCTTTCACTATTTTCGTTTTTACGGCAAATCCTGCACCATGGATGCGTGGTTCTCCTGCATCCTTTCCCTTCCAGAAGATGGTGTACCCTGAACGTACCTCACTAATGTGTCCCTCACCTGAGAGTCTTGTCTCACTCAAGGCAGCTATGTCTATATCTAGACGGGCTAGTTCTTGGGTGATAAGAGCGGTTCTTCTCTCTGGTCTGTAATTGTTCACGTCCAGGAGGGTCCTGACATTCCATGTCCCTATTGTCATAATCATTTCATTCTTCTTTTGTTTACGTCCGCAGTATAAGGAGTGACCTACTGGGTGCGGATTCCCAGCCCGGTTCAAGTGTGACTTCCGATGTTTAGCCCACATTTTCTAGGGCCTTCCCCATTCAGGGTGGGCAGCGGTCATCCTAAATAGGCCTGCCCAGTCGCAGATGCAGGACCGGATTCCCGAGTAGTCACACGGGTTCTCAGGAAGGCGACCATCACACACCTGCCGCCAGTGTGCAGGTCCAGACTAGTAGCTTCCAGCCTCACTCGGAGCCTGCTACCATCGTCCTTATCCCATCGCCATTGGTCTTTAGAGAAAATGACAGGAGAAATTGCCATTTGCGTGAATTTCTTTAAGGTGGATTACAGCTTGCGAGGAAGTGACCCACACACTATGATTCTGGAACAATTCATCACGGCACATATGTATGTGACATGTGACTTCAGGTACCAGAACTGCAACGAACTGCCGCGAACTCAATGGTGGCTGAGCGGCGCCTTTACAGCCAGTTCGTCTGGCATGACCTCTTCCGCCTCCACGATCTTTGAGAACCTGGGATATAAGATTCTTCTTCCGCTCGCTTCGCCGTTGGGTCGAAGGGTAGATAATAGATACTAGAGAGGAAAGTGAAAGACACCCTTGGGCCTCGGAAACCTAATACCGTTGGGGTCGAAGAAACCAAGAGTTGGCCGAGGGGGGCCGGATAGGAAAGGAAACAGGAGAAGCCTGACACAAGTAAGTGGAAGTAATGCCAGGCTTAGCTAAGGGCCCGTGTGGTTGCCACCCACATACTCCCAAGACGGGAGCCCCCTGCGGGACAAAACGATGATATATAAGATAGTAATAGGCATGATTGGGCCTTCGTGCCATGTTGTGCACATGTCATGGCTAGAGACAGTCAAGAAGCCTCTTGGTATTAACTTCTATGCAGACAGGTAGGAGTTGCGTTTTGGATGTTTCTTTTTCTTTTCTGCTCGGGGTTTATGGTTCCCTCGTAAACTCTGATCAATCAGCCCATCCAATAGCTTTTGCTGCCGGAGATAAGTGGGCATATGCTACTAGGTAATACAGTCACTGCTTATGTGCAGTCATCTGCCTTACGTGATGTTATCGATTTTGAGCAACACCGAGAACCTGCTACTCTTACAAGCGTTCTCTAATAGGTAGATGATAAAAACTTAACACTCTCAATAAAATCCCCGAAAGGTAAACGAAGTAAATCGCTATGAAATCTTTCGATTGATAAGCACACGTCGTTTATCTCTTTATACTGTTCTGTACTCGAAGCTTCAACAACTCTTCTGGTGTCCTTCTGAGGAATTTTCATGTGATCTCAGTTTGCTGGACACTACGGAACACTAGTGTTACTTATACAAGCTGTTATTCGATCAAGTGCAGTTATCGTGTGAAGTCACTCAGGCTGTCGGGGGTGGGTCATCGCCACTGGATAGCTACTGGTAGCTGCTTGTCAAACACAGAGGAAACATTAACAAATTATTACCAGCCTGTCACATTACAAAAGTGTTTCTCAAATTCGATAAGAGTAAATGTGGCTCGATAAAGAGACCTCGAGAAGTGTAGCTAACTAGGACACGTGGTGAAATATTTATTTCATTTTTAATTTCACTTTTATAGCTTTTTATATATATTTGTATTATATATATTATTGTATTGAACTGAACTATGCGAGATAAGTAGTCGCTACATAATTCGTAAATTTCTGATAAGAAATGAAAAAATAAAGAAAAATAAAAACAAAAGATTGGTGGTTGTATGGAGGGGCCCCTAAGATTCGGGATAGTAGAGGTTCCTAAATTAAACCCTTTGAGGTAATAAACTCTTTCCTAGAGTATATCCCGTCGTATGGGGTCCAGTGTTCTCATGATCAGGCAAAATTATAACTTAGCCACCACATACCCTTCTTGTCTCTATAGCCATCGTTTACCCAAATGGAGGATATACCTTCGTGCTGAATGTCTGAACTATGTAAATTCCGTCCTTTGCGCCAGCTATTTTAAAAGATGAAAAATTTTGAAGAGTGATGGATAAACATATGTGAGGCTACAAAAGGATGGAAAAAGGATAATATGAAGCATCGCTCACATGATTATATGGCAATAACATTATAAGAAAGTGGTATTGCCTGTATACTGGCAATGGCAAGCAAAGCGTTTCTGAAGAAGAGAAATTTGTTAACATCGAGTATAGATTTAAATGTCAGGAAGTCGTTTCTGAAAGTATTTGTATGGAGTGTAGCCATGCATGGACGTGAAACGTGGACGATAAATGGTTTAGACAAGAAGAGAATAGAAGCTTTCGCAATGCGGTGCTACAGAAGAATGCTGAAGATTAGATGGGTTGATCACATAACTAATGAGGAGGTATTGAATAGGATTGGGGAGAAGATGAGATTGTGGCACAACTTGACTAGAAGAAGGGATCGGTTGGTAGGACATGTTCTGAGGCATCAAGGGATCACCAATTCAGTATTGGAGGGCAGCATGGAGGGTAAAAATCGTAGAGGGAGACCAAGAGATGAATACACTAAGCAGATTCAGAGGGGTGTAGGTTGCAGTAGTTACTAGGAGATGAAGAAGCTTACACAGGATAGAGTAGCATAGAGAGTTGCATCAAACCAGTCTCTGGGCTGAATACCACAACAACACCAACAACATTGCCTGTATTGGCATCCACATGAATGATGAGATGAGAATCGTTGTGAACTATTACGAGGAACTTGCTGACCAAATTATTAAAGTATAAATTAAATAATACCACCATCATGTTGCACTGTACAGATGGATACGTCAACGTCACAGTCATGTCGGTGCACAAAGTGTCAGTCGCTTAGCAGGAGCATGGACGAAGTACAGAGGCATTTTGATAGATTAAAACAGTGTGCTGGACCGGGAATCATATCTGTAATAAAGTGACTGACAAAAATGTGATACCTCCAGACCACACACTCGTACACAGCATCGGCATGTATGTGAATGATTAAAGAGTTGCAAAAAATTGTTCATATGGCTCTGATCACTATGGGACTTAACATATGAGGTCATCAATCCCCTGAACTTAGAACTACTTAAACCTAACTATCCTAAGGACAAAACACACATCCATGCCCAAGGCAAGATAATAACCTGCGACCGTAGCAGCAACGCGGTTCCGGACTGAAGCGCCTAGAACCGCTCGGCCACAATGGCTGGCTAAAGAGTTGCAGATCCTCGAGAGCACATTAGTGTTGTTCGTGTTTAATGTTGTCAACAGATTTGATGGGGTATGTTAGGGGCGTGAACAGCGTAAGTCGTTGTGCGACAACTATGAAGGATACAAAGATGCCGCGTACTTGTCTGAGACAGAGTTATCAGCAGTTGGAATAGTTGGAAATGAGACTCTCTGTCGGTTTCATGTTGCAGTTACTGCGTTTGCGGGGCATTCGGATGTGACAGTGGCCCAATGTAGGACTGCATGCAGACTCGTGGGCAGGCAGTGTTAAGGCAAGTCCTTCATATCTGTGCCTGCCATCCGGAAACAAGCAATGTGTTTTCCTGAAACTTTCTGTGTCACCTTGCAATAACAGCAATGTGACAAGTGAATTAGCGTCCCACGTATGGGATGGCGTTAACACAGCAGCACAAGCGGTTGCGTGTGAACTGGTGCCGTGATCTGGGAGCATTAACTGATGATACATGGCTTCGAGCAGCTGTGTTCAGTGATGAGTCGCTGTTCTGCACTGCGCACATGACCTGCCGGGGAAGAGGTCCCATTCTTCCATTGTTTTGGAGACACACAATCGTGTTCCTCCTGCCGGCAAGGTATGTGGTGCCATCGTTATCTGCTTTTAAGTCACAGCTGGTGGCGATTGAGGGAACTCCGATGGCACAGCAGTACAAGACGGACATACTGCGTTTTGAGGGCTTTATAACAATAAAATGATGATGTGATGGACATCAACTATGTACCCTGCGCCTCAGAGTTGAAATATTAAATATTTTGGCTGGTTTCGTTGTCTAGGGGCTGGGATGCGTAGTTGCCACATTACAAGCCAAATACTGCTGAGTCTACAGTATACAACATAAATATACACATGAATCGAACGGCCGAAGGTTCCTATCACGGCAATTGGGAATTTTGAATGTAACGTAGAAAGTTATAAATGAAAGATTGTAATTAAATGAATCTTCAGCTAGTACTCTACTGACTTTAAATGAAGAGTCCGATAGCAGAAGTACCTTTAAGGCTGCCATTTATTACTGTAAAACACAGGTGTCGATGGTGCAGCAATTAAATGACATTTAAGTCGAATAACAGGGAAAGAATAGAGTTCTACTTCATGTAATTAGTTATGAGCATCAACATAGCTCATTTGATATTCACTTCTGAATGCGTACTACGTCTTCACTGCAGAAGCCACGGAAAGCTCACAAGTGCCCAAGTCGGCACTACGAAATATATCTATCCCTGGTGACCATGCACAAACTGCTCAACACTCTCCAAGTCTTTCCCACAACTGCGGTCCAGCACTTTCCATCCACACCTCCCGTGTCCTGTGCTGCACTCCCCTGTCCTTTGCGACCCGATGCTCCTCTCCCACTTCGTAGTCACCTGCTGTAGCAGCGAGCGCTATCACTGGTTAGAGCGTTCTCGCCATGTCTTCAAGCCAACGCACACTCACAAACGTATTGAAACACTTACAAAATACTGGATTTACATTTAAATAATCTGAAATTAAATAAATATTCCTACGGCTGCCCCATAAACACGCTCTAACACACATTATTAAGTCCATAAACAAATCAATTAAACATATATCATAGGAATAGAAATAAAAGGTAGGCCAGTAGGCTAATGTCTCTGTGCTTTCTAAAACACAGTGAATATGTAACCAATTTCTTCATGAATAGTATCTATCGGATACAAACAAAGACGTAGTTGAATAAACATATTTATAAGCATGCTGCTAACGTTTTATCACGTCACTGTGGAGTACTCATGGCCTGACGCGATTAATAGTAATCGGCCACTTCGAACTCCAATAACTCATGTACTATTCACGTCACATGCCTGTAATTCATACCAATTTAGGTTTACACTAATATCTCTCTAAAGATATGTCGATCGAGAAAAATATGATGAACGGTTTGGATTTTGGAAATTCGTTGCTGGGTGTTACTTGTACAATTTACAATCAGATACTAACCTTTAAGCCAATAAAGATATTGAAAATCTGACTACACCATCAGAATCGTCATGCAAATAATGGTAATGTACATATTTCTTTTTTTAGGTATTATGACTACTCTGGCTGTTGTTAACTTCTACATGAACTGTCAAGTGTCTGCCATTATGGTTTCACAAAGTCCACCATTTTCAGCACTCCCGGCATACAGATCTCCTTCATCGACACAAAGCACAGTCCCCGTCACAGCGTCAACATGGAATTCCCGGCCGCGATGTCAGCCTGGAACACGCGCTGGGGCTACCTACCTCTCTTCCTCCGGCACCATGCAGCCGCTGACGGACTGCGGCCCACTGAAAGCCCCCCGCAACGCCACGCCAACTCCGAACATGAATATTTTCAGGGTGCCACAACTCGCCCGCTACCTCACAGCTGTTGTTTGTTACCTGTCACGAAGTGGTATCACAGTGTGTTTTCTCAACACAGCAATTCTCGGCCACACAACGCACTTGTCTCTGAGAACGATCTGTGTGACTTTGAGGTACTCCTGTGGCCAGCAAGGTTCCCAGGTCTCTTCACGACAGGAAATCTATGAGACCGCCTAAGACGTCGACTCCTTCTCAGGACCAGCATCTACAACATCAAGAGCCAGTTACAACATCTGGGGCCTATTTGCCTCAGGAGAGGATACAACTGGACTATCAGAGCACGCATCCAGCCCAAAGAGGGTGCAACGTCATACTGATAAGTGGGTCATGCTGCCAGGTTCCTTGTAAATTTTACTCAGTTTGATTCATTCACTGAAATAACTTCACATACGCTCTTTGCCCGTGATTTTCATTCCGTTTCTTCCTCTCGTTATGGGTGCTTCATTTTTTTCAGTCACGTTGTGTAGTTTACCTCATAGGAAACATCATATGACGTGAGCATTCGGCATTCACCTGGTAGTCTAACAAAAGACCTTCCTGCTATTTGTGGAAACCCAATGTAAGCTCTAGGCATACTGTAACCTAACTATCATTCCCCGCCGGTAGATGAAACTATCCACATCCTTCAGGAGCATGTCCCGCCAGACATATGCGACCTGGTTGAGTTGTGCCTGACTTCAACGTACTTCAAATGGCAAGGAAAATACTACGAGCAGACAGACGGCGTAGCAATGGGATCTCCCCTATCTCCACTGGCAGCCGACATATTCATGGAAGCGTTTGAAGCAACGGCCCTCGGTTCAGCTCCTTTACGACCACGTTGCTGGTTTAGATACGTGGACGACACGTTCGCTATATGGCCTCATGGTGAAACGGAGCTACACAAGTTCCACGAATATTTGAACCGTATGCGCGGGAAGACACAGTTCACGCTGGAAGTAGAAAAGAATGGTGATATCCCATTTCTAGACGTCGAAGTGTACAGGAGAGCGGAGGGCACACTGGGACACAGAGTATATCGCAAGCCTACACATAGAGACAGGTGTCTGCACGCCCAATCCTACCACCACCCAGCGCAGAAGAACTCTGTCATCCGCTCCTTGGCAATCCGTGCGCAGTGCCTAAGTGATGCTCAAAACATCACACCTGAGCTCAAAAGGTTACGCACAACGTTTTTAGCCAATGGCTACAGCCATAAGTCGATAAACACAGCCTTGTCGACGAACACAAGCAAGATAAGCAGGAAATGGACAAACTGCAGCCAACAGTACGCTTAGCCTATGTTGAAAACGTTACTGACCGAAAAGGCAAACACCTTCGCCGCGTTGGGGTGCAGCCTTTCTTCTATAGTGATCGTAGGATCCAGGACGTGCTAGGCTCCACCAAGGACAAGATGGATGCATTACACACTGCAGGCGTTTACAAGGTGGAATGCGAATGTGGAGAGACATACATCGGCGAGACTGGTAGGCCAATAGCAACGCGCATTCGGGAGCACGAGCGTTATATTCGTCTAGGGCAACACAACAAATCCCCAGTGGCAGAACATCACCATGACTGCGGAAAAGAAATAAAATTCAACGAAGCCTGTGTGTTGGCCAAGCAGCCAATTATGACGAAACGCAAAATCAGAGAGGCCATCGAAATACTTAAACACCCGAACAACATGAACAGGGAGGATGGACTCAGGCTTGCCCCATCTTCGCTGCCAGCAATCAGAGCCCAACAGACCGCACTATCAACACGAGGCACGAGCACTACCGGCGAGTAACTGCCAGCGCGCGGCCGACGTCCAGCATTTGGTAAACAGCAGCCAACTTCTCATTCGACGGTGACCACCAGTCATGGTACATAACACAAGAGCCAATGGACAACAGAGGTCACGTTCTCCCTCCACCGCAATAACCTATTAAAGTTCCCTCTCCTTCTTCCTTAAGTGACCAATAAACTAACTACCTTTTTAAAATTATGACGTAATGGCATGCGCAGTGAACACTAACAACAAAATATAAAGGACACTGCATAGCTAGAACGCACCATTAGACCCAGAAGAAGGCCACTGCAATCGTGGCCGAAACGTTGGATTTTCTATAGCAGCAGTAGTTTGTACATTATGACGCGGTACCAAATCCAGAAAATATTTATGTCAGTCTACAATAGCTCATGAAAAGCTAAATTTACACGAGAAAACGTAGAAAGATAGCATTATATAGACGGACAACATATGAGACTCGTAAGACAGCTTTTGAGGGTTTACTCTTCTGTTCAGAGACGAAGAGGCCTAAGATACTAGTTGTTAAAGAACGATATTAAACCAGTCGGAAGACTGACGATTGTGGAAAGACCTACAACGGAATTTCTGGGATTGTCCAGGTAGTGAAGATGACAGAGAGTATATGAATAACAGTAGTGAGGTTGGCGACGTATTTCATTTACTTGCAAAAATCTGTCGCAGAATGCTGTAAAATATTGTTGGAAAACAGTCTAACAACGAAACAATCACGACGAAGCTCACAAGGAAAATGTGAAGCATTGATATTCAGCGGCGAGAAAAAAAAGTCGCTAGATATGATGTAGATGTACAGACAAGTAAATGATTACAATTTCAAAAAAACAATTATTTTGTTCACGATGAGCTTAAAAAATTGAGCAAGTCAGTAAGGCGTTAGTCCATCTCTATGTCTTATGCAGCCAGTTACTCGGCTTGGCACTGATTGCTACAATTATTGGATGTCTCCCCGAGGAACCTCGCGCCAAATTCTGTTCAATTGAAGCGTTAGATCGGCGAAATCTGGAGCTAGTTAGAGCGCTCTGCTTGTAATGCTCAAAATGTTTTCAACTAAGGAGAGATGAATTTGCTGGTCAACGTAGGGGTTTGGAAAGCTTGAAGACAAGCATTAGAACACTGGCCGTGTGCGGGCGTGCGTCATCTTGCTGAAATGTAAGCCGAGGGTGGCTTGCCTGGAAGGGTAACAAAACGGGGTGAAGAATATGGTCGACATACGGCTTTGCCTTGAGGGTCACACGGATGACAACCAGAGGGTTCTGCTATTAAAAGACCGTCAGTCCTGGCTGCCAGGCCATTTAGCGAGCGACACTCAGGCAGGTATTCCACTGCTGTCCCGGTCATATGCAGACGCGCCTTCGGCCTGGAATGTCATCTACTGGAGTGGAATTGTTTTCAGTTATCAGTCTCGGATCCAACTGAGCCCGGGTGAACAGCGAAGACGAGTCTGGAGATGTCCCGGGCAGCAGTCGGGAACCAACCTGACTGACGCCCGCCTTACGGCCCGACAGTCAGGAATGATTATCTGCGGTCCCATTTCCTTTCATAGCAGGACCCCTTTGGTTGTGTTCGGTTTACACCACAGCGGTACCTCGACGGTATTCTACGCCGAGTTTTGTTGCCCTTCACGGCATGACATTCTGGGCTTACATTCCAGCAAGGCAATGTCTGCCTGCAAACAGCGAGAGTTTCTACTTCTTGTCTTCGTGCTTCTCAAGCTCTACCTTGGCCGTCCGGGGTGGCCGAGCAATTCTATGCGCTACAGTCTGGAACCGCGCGTCCGCTACTGTCGCAGGTTCGAATCCTGCCTTGGGCATGGATGTGTGTGATGTCCTTAGGTTAGTTAGGTTCAAGTAGTTCTAAGTTCTAGGGGGACTGATGACCTCAAATGTTAAGTCCCATAGTGCTCAGAGCAATTTGAACCATTTTGAAACTCTACCTTGGTCCACATGGTCGCCGGGTCTCTCCCCATTTGAGATATCTGAAGCATTATAGGCAGGGCCCTCCAACCAGTTCGGGACTTCGACAGTCTAACTATCCAACTGGATGGAAGTTGTAGCGATATCCCTCAGGAGGTCATCCAACAACCCTATCAATCAGTGCCAACCCCAGTAACTGCCCGCATGAGGGACAGAGGTGGATCAACACGTTATTGACTTTGTAATCATTTCTTGGTCTGTAAATGTGAGTCATGTCTACTAATTTCCGTCCCAATTGGATGATTCTACGGTGGTGAGTCTTTTCTTTTTCTTAGGCTGTAAACTGAAACCGACCGCTCAGTGTTCCCATAATGCTAATTAAGCTTAGTTGAATAATATGCCATGCACATCTGTACGAGTAGTCAGTCTACCCCAGTGTCACGAGGGATAGCCACAAAGTTTTAATCACGATCCCCAAAAAATAAGGTCACGTAATTAATTGTGCGTTTGAAGGCTGCAATACTGGCACACACTGAAATCGCCCGAAACAGTACCGCAGCTTGTCGCTCGATTATCTGAAGGAAAATGGCGTAAAGCGTTGCTAGAATAAAGGATAGTGCGGTAGTTCGTTTTCCGCATTTGAAAGGGAAGAACGCTGAAACAACAAATGTTGAGCTGGTGTATGTGAATGGCAACGATTCACTACCATGCGACGCAGTCATGAGCTGTGCCAGACACTTCGAGTGTGATCAGACAAGTCAGAATGACGAAGAACGAAGTACCAGACCATCGCCGCGCGGGATTAGCCGAGCGGTCTCAGGCGCTGCAGTCATGGACTGTGCGGCTGATCCCGGCGGAGGTTCGAGTCCTCCCTCGGGCATGGGTGTGTGTGTTTGTCCTTAGGATAATTAAGGTTAAGTAGTGTGTAAACGTAGGGACTGATGACCTTAGCAGTTAATCCCCTAAGATTTCACACACATCTGAAAATTTTTTTGAACCAGACCGTCTCTCTTCTCTCTCTCTCTCTCAGAAAAATCAGGAAGTGCATGGGAAATTGAGACCTTGGTGCTCTAAGAGCGTTGTATCCCTATGTAGACGACAGCGAAAGAAGTGAAAATCCATCATGGATCCATTTTCAATATCATGTACGACATTTTGCACGTCGCCATCTGTCCTGTTCGGCAACTGCTCACAGCGACACACATTAATGCTCCCCATCACAATGGACGAGTGCTGGATATATCACTGTGACATCATGACACTGGATCTAACGAAACTGTGCAACAAATGGCGAATAGCGAACTGTCATCGAGCAAGGAGGTGATACAACATTTTTCCAACCACGGAGTGATGACAATAGATTATGAGATGGTACGGAGCTTGGATCTGCAGGTGGTAAGGTGCCTCATTGTCACTGAATAATACACTCCTGGAAATTGAAATAAGAACACCGTGAATTCATTGTCTCAGGAAGAGAAAACTTTATTGACACATTCCTGGGGTCAGATACATCACATGATCACACTGACAGAACCACAGGCACATAGACACAGGCAACAGAGCATGCACAATGTCGGCACTAGTACAGTGTATATCCACCTTTCGCAGCAATGCAGGCTGCTATTCTCCCATGGAGACGATCGTAGAGATGCTGGCTGTAGTCCTGTGGAACGGCTTGCCATGCCATTTCCACCTGGCGCCTCAGTTGGACCAGCGTTCGTGCTGGACGTGCAGACCGCGTGAGACGACGCTTCATCCAGTCCCAAACATGCTCAATGGGGGACAGATCCGGAGATCTTGCTGGCCAGGGTAGTTGACGTACACCTTCTAGAGCACGTTGGGTGGCACGGGATACATGCGGACGTGCATTGTCCTGTTGGAACAGCAAGTTCCCATGCCGGTCTAGGAATGGTAGAACGATGGGTTCGATGACGGTTTGGATGTACCGTGCACTATTCAGTGTCCCCTCGACGATCACCAGTGGTGTACGGCCAGTGTAGGAGATCGCTCCCCACACCATGATGCCGGGTGTTGGCCCTGTGTGCCTCGGTCGTATGCAGTCCTGATTGTGGCGCTCACCTGCACGGCGCCAAACACGCATACGACCATCATTGGCACCAAGGCAGAAGCGACTCTCATCGCTGAAGACGACACGTCTCCATTCGTCCCTCCATTCACGCCTGTCGCGACACCACTGGAGGCGGGCTGCACGATGTTGGGGCGTGAGCGGAAGACTGCCTAACGGTGTGCGGGACCGTAGCCCAGCTTGATGGAGACGGTTGCGAATGGTCCTCGCCGATACCCCAGGAGCAACAGTGTCCCTAATTTGCTGGGAAGTGGCGGTGCGGTCCCCTACGGCACTGCGTAGGATCCTACGGTCTTGGCGTGCATCCGTGCGTCGCTGTGGTCCGGTCCCAGGTCGACGGGCACGTGCACCTTCCGCCGACCACTGGCGACAACATCGATGTACTGTGGAGACCTCACGCCCCACGTGTTGAGCAATTCGGCGGAACGTCCACCCGGCCTCCCGCATGCCCACTATACGCCCTCGCTCAAAGTCCGTCAACTGCACATACGGTTCACGTCCACGCTGTCGCGGCATGCTACCAGTGTTAAAGACTGCGATGGAGCTCCGTATGCCACGGCAAACTGGCAGACACTGACGGCGGCGGTGCACAAATGCTGCGCAGCTAGCGCCATTCGACGGCCAACACCGCGGTTCCTGGTGTGTCCGCTGTGCCGTGCGTGTGATCATTGCTTGTACAGCCCTCTCGCAGTGTCCGGAGCAAGTATGGTGGGTCTGACACACCGGTGTTAATGTGTTCTTTTTTCCATTTCCAGGAGTGTACATACATAAAAAAAAGTTTTGCATCACCCCGGTTCCCACAACTCCTGAAGACAGACGTTGACTGTAGATATTGTATCACAGACATAGTCCCTTTGACTGTTCAGAGAGGTCACTAAACCCACCCGAAGATGTAAACAACTATGCATGAGCAGCGCCTATTAGATGGAGGGGTTCGATAGCCGATTAGTTCCATTCATTCCACTAGGAAAGAGGTACATGGTTCAAGTTGTCGGTAGTGCAACCATGCCTAGACGGTCAATACCGTGGTTTGATCGCGTCCGTATTGCTAGTTTGTGCAGGAAAGGCTCTCGGCAAGGGAAGTGTCCAGGCGTCTCGGAGTGAACCAAAGCGATGTTATTGGGAGATACAGAGAGACACGAACTGTTGATGACATTCCTCGCTTAGGCCGCCCAAGGGCTAGTACTGCAGTGGATGAACACTACGTACAGATTATGGCTCGGAGTAACCCTCACAGTAATGCCACCTTGCTGGATAATGCATTTAGTGCAGCCACAGGTCGTCGTGTTATGTCTCAAACTGTGCACAATGGGCTGCACGATGTACAACTTCACTTCCTACCTTCATGTGGAGTTCCATCTTTGCAACCACGACACCGTGCAGCGTAATACAGATGGTCCCAACAACATGCCAAATGGACCGCTCAGGATTGGCATCACGTTCTCTTCACCGATGAGTCTCACATAAGCCTTCAACAACACGATCGTCGGAGACGTGTTTGGAGGCAACCCGGTCAGGCTGAATGCCTTAGACACACTGTCCAGCCACTGCAAAAAGGTGGAGGTTCCCTGCTGCTTTGGGGTGGCATTATGTGGGGCAAACGTACCTGGTGGTCATGGAAGGAGCCGTAATGGCTGTACGATACACGAATGCCATCCTCAGACTAACAGTGAAACCATGTCGGCAGTATATTGGTGGCGAATTTGTCTTCATAGACAACAATTCACGCCCCATCATGCACATCTTGTGAATACTTCCTTCAGGATAATGACATTGCTCGACTAGAGTGGCCAACATTTTCTCCAGACATGAACCCTATCGAACATGCCTCGGATGGATTGGAAACGGCTGTTTATGGATGACGTGACCCACCAACCACTCTGAGGGATCTACGCTGAATCGCCGTTGAGGAGTGGGACAATCTGGACCAACAATGCCTTGATGAACTTGTGGATAGTATGCCATGACGAATACAGGCATGTATCAATGCAAGAGGACGTGCTACTGGATATTAGAGGTACTGGTGTGTACAGCAATCTAGACCACCACCTCTGACGGTCTCTCTGTATGGTTGTACAACATGCATTGTGTGTTTTTCATGAGCAATAAAAAGGGCAAAAATTATGTTTATGTTGATCTCTATTCCAATTTTCTGTACAGGGTCCAGAACTTTAAAAACCGATGTGATTCAAAACTTTTTTGGCATGTGTATGGATAATCCCAAAGACCTAAGTTCTGAAAATTTACAGTAAATGAATCAGAAGACTTTACAGATTAAAGTCTTTCAGATACTGCGTTTAAGTATTTCAGGAAATATTTAACTCATGTTTTTTCTTCGCAGATCTGAAGTTTTAAATCTCACGGACGTTAAAGAAAGACATAATACGATATGGTCTTACAGACCATAAAAATAATAGATTTAAATAAAAATTGAAAGGGAACTGAAAATAAATAAATTAGCAAACATAATACTGGCTTGAGCTCAGCTTGTGTATAACAGTGGGTTGATTCAGCTCAGTCTCTAAAAAACACAATATACACATTAAAATTATAGAAATAAATTACGGATCGCACACAGGGTCCTGGGTTTGGCAAAATAAACTTAAAGCAAGGGAACCTGTGATAGTTAAGCTCAGAAGATCTTCAAGGCAAACCGATAATAGGAAATACAAATGCTTTTATAAAGGTCTGAACACCTGAGTATTCAAACTAAGACTTACAACAGCTTTAAATAATCAATCTTTACACTTAATAAGATAATAAAGGAACTAGAACTGGGTGAAATATGAGCTCTTTTACAATAATATTAACTCAGGCGTGTTCGTGTTACCAGGGATGCGGATACAAACTGAGAACACAGGCCAAAATAACGGTCACTGCCGAAAGCTGCTCAGTGCTATGGATAATAATTCAAACACAACTTTAGTGACAGGGGCTATGTAAGAGAGCATCAGAGTTTCACGAATAGCACCCAACACTCAATCAAATGGAAGACAAGGTGCTCACCATTTATTTCGACACTGGCCCTTGCTGAATAAGGAATGCTTGAAGAGCCAAATCCACCAACCAAGGCAGCAGAAGTTGGAAATGCGCCAACTCAGCAGACTAAACCCGCTGTCGCAAAGCCAGAGAGCAGCAGTGACTCTCAATTAGTGTCAGCACGCGCACTTCACCTTAAACGGTCGCCAGCCACAACAAGGGGACTGGTGTTCCGTCCTCGGCGACCGAGCCTCGTTAGCGCCCGGAACAGCCTGACAGACAAGACCACCCACAGAGCCGAATGTGCAGTTAAATGTCTTCAAAAAGCCGCAAGGTTGACCCTTTCGGGATGCCTGGGAAGCCGTCGAGTACCAGAGAAATTCAACGAGGGGCCAGAATCAGTATGAGTGCACGCACAGCTGACATTATTTTCGTCAATGGAATGGTGGTCTGATCATGTAATATTAAAAGACTACGACCAAGGTGTGGACGGGGCCAAGGAATTGACATATCAGACGTGATTTAACGCATAAATAATTTATTCATAACATACAATACATAACACCAACTATATAAATCCTGCTTCGATGCCTGCAATTGCCCAAAATGGGAGGGCCACCACTTTCGAATTGGAAAGGCTTTAATTTAAGAAATTAAAGCGCCTAATATAACCCACAGCCGGCCGGAGTGGCCGAGCGGTTCTAGGCGCTACAGTCTGGAACCGCGCGACCGCTACGGTCGCAGGTTCGAATCCTGCCTCGGGAATGGATGTGTGTTATGTCCTTAGGCTAGTTAGGTTTAAGTAGTTCTAAGTTCCAGGGGACTGAAGACCTCAGAAGTTAAGTCCCATAGTGCTCAGAGCCATCTGAATATAACCCACAAAGCGTGCGTTTTGTGGTGTCACCGCCAGACACCACACTTGCTAGGTGGTAACCTTTAAATCGGCCGCGGTCCGTTAGTATACGTCGGACCCGCGTGTCGCCACTATCAGTGATTGCAGACCGAGCGCCGCCACACGGCAGGTCTAGAGAGATTTCCTAGCACTCGCCCCAGTTGTACAGCCGACTTTGCTAGCGATGATTCACTGACAAATTACGCTCTCATTTGCCGAGACGATAGTTAGCATAGCCTTCAGCTACGTTATTTGCTACGACCTAGCAAGGCGCCATTATCATTTGCTATTTATCTTGTGATGCATGTACCGTGAGACCGATGTTTACCAATTATGGATTAAAGTTAAGTATACCTGAAGCTACGTACTTTTTTTACTAGACTCAACTCCTTTAACTGTTCCAGACCTCACGCCAGCCTGCGTGAGCTTAAACGCGTGCCTTTCGGCTACCTCATAGTGGCGTGGCTGTCTTGCCAAGTCACCACAGGTTTAGCACATTTAACTTCTCATTGCAATATAAAACATAAATACATGAATTCACAACACAGCGTGGCTTCAAATTTCAACCTGGACAACCTATAGTCCTAAAATTTTCGTATTACATTCCAGCCAATCACATTAATAACTTATAAACACGGTTGGTAAAATACAAACGTTTGCACTATAATGAATTTTAATAATCCACAATCACTCAAAAAACAACATCAGAAGTTCGATACGGAGCATGTAAGCCTGTTTATACAATCTTTCGGACCAAAATAGGCACGAGGGCCTCCATAACAGAAGTGCGCTAGTTGCTTTTAGGATAGGTGCTCCCATTAGCTTAACCACTGAGCAGATATGTACTTAAGCCACAGGTAAGATAGTTAATGCAAATAGAAGGTATTTCTAAAGTGTTTTTTCTCGCTTTTAACAAGGGGGTTTTAGTAAGGTGGAGGAGACGCAATAGCAATCTAGCGGGCACGCCTTCGCGAGGACGCCATGCCACTACACACGTACTAAACTAGCCGCGTGTCCGCTGTTCAAGCCAAACATTAGTAACACAGTTCCATATTCCTGACACCCAAATAGTCGGGACCAAAACAAAACCAAAAATACCAAGAGCGCAAGATCCAGCATAGCTTCAGAACAGATCTTAGTTCATGCTTTTGCCTTCACAAAAAACAGATATCGAAATGAAAACAAGAACGTGTAACAACATTCCCTAATCAGCACAATGTTCTTCGTTAGGTCCCGGTAGCGCTAGACAACGCTGACGTGCCAATGTTAACAAACCTCTAAGGCAACACCCTCCAACTGACAAGCCGAAACCAATGTGACCCCTTATCAGCTCCGCGACAGGACTCGAACCCCCAACTACTGTCAGTGCAACTCACTTAGAATAAATACTGCGCAAATAGTATGGTGGACACATATACCCAGGGATTAACAGTACACTAGACTGAACTAGCATTAACCTTAATAATGGAGCACTAGATCTTGTGAGACAAGGAACAAACTCTCCACCCGAAATTTAGCAACCACAGGGCGGGAGGATGAACTACCAAAACATAGAAGTGCAAGAGTACACAAATACTACCAAAATACACCACTACACCGGTTAGCAACGTTGCGTGGAGGAATCTGCACTGTCAGAATTGCACCAGTGAACAGAACAGAGGATTGCCACGGCGGTGGACACAAGGCGGGAAAGACGACTGGATGAACTCAATCCCAAAGGACGATCAATTTGAAACATTCACACTTAACTTATTTTCTCCTTTCCCTCAGCGCACTTCGTCGTTTGTCCGGGACTGCTGTGCACAATTCTGAGCCGTCCCCAGTCGTCCCGGCAGACACCGATCCAGCCGAACTGCTCCCAGACTCAAACCCTCGACGAAAGGCGGCTCCACCGCCCCATGATGGTTGCTGTCTGTTTGCCTTCGTCGACGCAGGCGATGATTAGACTGCCATCCGCCTCCCGCGGACAACCAGTGAAGAGCGGACAGAGGGGCCGCAACCAGGCCGATGTTCCTCCATGTGTAGAAGTGCGGGTTCGATAACACCCGTACGCGGAAGGCAGGGTGTCGACGTCACCAGAGCAGACACGAAGACCACTGCGCGACAACCTCCTCCAGCGTGTTTTTTTTTCTTTATTGTGATTTTAAAACCTGTGGAGCAGGTAGGCTGGCAGCAGCACAATACGCCGCTCTTCAGCCGAAGAGAGTACAATGATATAAACAGAGAAGATACATCACTTGGAAAAACGGCGGGAAAAAAACAGTAGACACATGAACATAAAAAACATGAAGCCGTTCACACTCGATGACAATCCACACTATGAACTGCTGACACGACGCACAAACACTGAAGAAGACGATGGCACTGGTGAACGATGGAGTGTGACGGTGAACACTGAACACTAAACATGACGGCACACACGAGACACTGATGGCGGTGATCTCCGGCGCGCGAATGTCCATTTAGCGTGTGTGAGTCCGGGAACCTGCCAAGAGGGGAACAGGGGTGAGGTGGGGGAGAGGGGAGAAAAAGGATGCCAATGGCTGAGGAGATGGGGGCAGGAGGAGAGGGACTGAGGAGGGGAGGCCTGGGGGAGGAGGGAGGGAAAAGGGAGAGAAGGGAGGGTGCCCAGAGGAGCAAGCAAAGGAGGAGGGTGGGAGGATCAAAGTTGGTAGGAGGGATAGATGGAGGGGAGGAGGGCAGCATCAGGGAGGGGGAGTTGGCGGAAGCCACCTTGGGAGAGGGTAAGGAGGGTGGAGAGATGGAGACCGGGTGGGACGTCCGAATACAGGCGTGGCAGCGGGTGGGGGTGGGAGAGGATCGGGGAGATGAGCGGGTGAGGAGGATCGAGTTTGTGGGAGGTGTATAGGATCCGTATCCTTTCAAGGAAAAGGAGGAGGTGGGGGAAGGGGATGAGATCGTACAGGATCCGCGTGGGGGAGGGGAGACGGATGCGATAGGCGAGGCGTAGAGCATGACGTTCAAGGATTTGGAGGGATTTATAAAAGGTAGGGGGGGCGGAGATCCAAGCCGGATGGGCATAACAAAGGATAGGGCGGATGAGGGATTTATAGGTGTGGAGGATGGTGGAGGGGTCCAGACCCCACGTACGGCTGGAGAGGAGCTTGAGGAGACTGAGTCGGGAGCGTGCCTTGGCTTGGATTGTCCAGAGGTGGGGAGTCCAGGAGAGGCGGCGGTCGAGAGTGGCGCCAAGGTACTTAAGGGTGGGAGTGAGGGCTATAGGACGGCCATAGATGGTGAGATAGAAATCAAGGAGGCGGAAGGAAGGGGTGGTTTTGCCTACAATGATCGCCTGGGTTTTGGCTCCAGCTTGACCGCGCTCGCCTATAAGCAGTACAGGCCAAAGAGTCTGCTGCAGTAAACACGTGAGTCGGTCGTGTTACCAACCTACGGTTTCTAATTACACCAAAGACAGAACTCACAATCGATAGTGGGTACACTACGGGCGGGAGTTCAAACGACAAGAGCTTCATAAAAGACCATCCCTGAACAACAGCGGAAAAACGAAATAGAACCGAAGCAATAAAAGACAGCAACGAGATGCTAGAGCCCGATGGCGCCCAAACACTACCTATTACCAAAATATTGGCTTCACACGACGCTCAGGACGAGCCTTGGAATGATGGAAGTGCACATGGCTCAGTCAGGGGAGAAGCTATTGAAGAAGTATCGTGGGAAACAGTCTGAGGCCGAGGGTTCTTTCTCCTCTTTCTCACGACGACATCCCATTTTTTTTCAGTCACCAGCCTTTTGACTGGTTTGATGCGGCCCGCAACGAATTCCTCTCCTGTGCCAACCTCTTCATCCCAGAGTAGCACTTGCAACCTACGTCCTCGATTATTTGGTAGATGTATTCCAATCTCTGTCTTCCTCTACAGGTTTTGACCTCTACAGCTCCCTCTAATACCATGGAAGTCATTCCCTGATATCTCAACAGATGTCCTATAATAGCGTCCCTTCACATTGTCAGTGTTTTCCGCAAATTCCTTTCCTCTCCGATTCTTCGCAGAACCTCCTCTTTCTTTACCTTATCAGCCCACCTAATTTTCAACATTTCTCTATAGTACCACATCTCAGATGTTTTCATTCTCTTCTGTTCTGGTTTTCCCGCAGTCCATGTTTCACTACCATACAATGCTGTGCTCCAAAAGTGTATTCTCAGAAATTTTTTCTTTAAATTAAGGCATATGTTTAACACTAGTAGACTTCTCTTGGCCAGGAATGCCCTTTTGCTAGTCTGCTTTTGATATCCTCCTTCCTTCATCCCTCGTTGGTTACTTTGTAAGTAGGCTGTTTATGTTTTCTTATTGGCAACGTTACGTAGCGCTCAATATGAAAATCACTGGCTGTGCTGTGTGCAGTCTGTGGCTAGTTTGCATTGTTGTCTGCCATTGTAGTGTTGGGCAGCGGCAGCTGGATGTGAACAGCGCGTAGCGTTGCGCAGTTGGAGGTGAGCCGCCAGCAGTGGTGGATGTGGGGAGAGAGATGGCGGAGTTTTGAAATTTGTCATGAACTGCTATATTTATATATGATGATATCAAGGTAAATACATTGTTTGTTCTCTATTAATTTCTTTCATTTGCTAACTATCCCTATCAGTAGTTAGTGCCTTCCATAGTTTGAATCTTTTATTTAGCTGGCAGTAGTGGCGCTCGCTGTATTGCAGTAGCTTGAGCAGCGAAGATTTTTGTGAGGTAAGTGATTTGTGAAAGGTATAGTTTAATGTTAGTCAGGGCCATTCTTTTGTAGGGAATTTTGAAAGTCAGATTGCGTTGCGCTAACAAAATATTGTGTGTCAGTTTAAGCACAGTCATGTAGAATTGCTCAAAGGGGACGTTTCATATGTCGACCCTTAGCCGAGGATACCTCACTGGAATCTTCTGATTTTTCTTGTAGTTTGTGTAATTAGTGTAGATTATGTTTATTGCTAGCGCGTAATTATAGAGAGAATTTCCTTTGTAGTTGCAGTCTTTCATTGTTGTATAGTAAAATAGTTGTGGCATGCATGTAGATTTGCACTAAGTATTTCGCAGCTGCGCTTGCAATTAACTAGATATTATTTTCAGTGCTATGTCAATGTGTTCTCTTATTTTTGATCTTCAAATTGTGTTTTTCTGTGTTGTCGTGTGAAATACTGTGACAACAATGGCGTGTGAAAAACGTAATACTAGGCTCCAAAGTAAACTGAGAAATGACAGTGAAAATGAAAGCAGTGTGTTAGCGCCACCGAGTAATGAATTAACTGATGTTCAAAGTAGTAATTTGGTAATCGTGCATAGGGAAATGGAGCGGGCGGCAAACAATGGCACGGACAGTGAAACAATTAGTGAAGAGGGAAGCATTATCGATCGATCGGTCGGCAACAGCTCGCCTCAGGAATCCGAAATGACAGGACACAATTTTGCAAATACTGTAGATTCAGGTTTTGCGTCCTCACCGTTTTCTCAAATGAGTCAAGACACATTTTCCGCTTGTCAAAATGTGAATGTTGCCGGTGCAAATTCACTGCCGAAAAGCACTGAGGAACATGTTTCAGACACCAGTGCATTGTTATTACAGTTAATGCAACAAATGGGACAAAAGCTTGAAAAGTTAGACACAATGGAACAAAATCTTCAAAAGTTAGACACAATGGAACAACACCAGAGACAAACACAGCAACAGTTAGACACAATGGAACAAAATCTTCAAAAGTTAGACACCACACTTGAACAAACACGTGAAGATTTAACTACTGAGTTACATAACATTGAATCGAAATGTCAAAAAGTCTGTAATGACGTCAAAACACAAATTTGCGAGCATTTTCAACCTATTTTTTCGCGGCATGAAAATGCATTACGGAATCACGAAGCAGCCATAAAAGAACTGCAAACTATTGTTCATGAAAATCATGAGACCTTGCAAGCTAAATTTGACTCAGTTGCATCTACCGATTCGGTTACGCAACTTGCAAAAACTCACGAAAACTTAAAGGACACAGTAGATACTCTGAAACTTGGTTCAGAAAAACACACTGAGGAAATAAGTTTACTATCGGATAAAGTAGCCGAACTTTCAGATCAGTTCACTAACTTATCTACAAAGGTAGATGATGATCTGAATGACACAACACTTGTAGCCTTCACTGACACAGAAGAGTATGAACAAATTAGGAAATTCAAACAAAATCAGAATCAAATTAATACACAACACCAAAGAGAAATCCGGGAAGTACAAGATCAGCTGACACAGGTAATACAAGAATTACGTATTTCAGAGGATACTCGCGCCCCAATACGGGAAGAGGGACACAGAAATACGGAACAGCCACAAAATAATAACACGTTGCATTTCGGAAGTTATGAAAGAAATTGGGAATGTGCACCAAATTTTGAGATGGAACGGCCGACACGACCTAACAATGACCGATATGCGACTCGCCGACATGATGATTTTGACTATAAGCTGTTCATTACTACACGTAAATTCAAAACATTTAAGAATTCTGGCAACGACATTCATCCACAAGCATGGCTCCATCAGTTCTCGCATTGTTTTCCTCCCAACTGGTCGCTAGAACACAGATTAGAATTTATGTGTGGCTACTTGGAGAATGAACCAGCTGTAAGAATGCGATCGGTAATTCACGATTGCCACAGTGAAGGAGAGTTTTACCATGCCTTCCTCTCAGCATATTGGTATCAATCCACACAAGACCGTGTAAAACATAGCATCATAATGATGAAACGTTTCGAACAATCTGAATTTTCCAGTCTTATGAAATATTTTGAAGACATGTTGCATAAGAATCAGTATCTTTCAAACCCATACAGCCCCTCAGAACTCATCCGCATTTGCTTAATCAAACTGCCTGAACATTTACGACATATTATTTTGGCAGGACGTTGCAAAGACGACATTGAAGCATTTCAGGGACTCTTACAAGAATTAGAAATTGACACTGACAATCGCGGAACGAGAAACCAGGAACACAGCAATTACAGGTCACATCCGTCGCAATTCCGCGATGAAAGAAGTAATAACTTTACACGACAAGGCTATTCTCACAACACAAATCGTGACCAAAACAGACACTACCCGTATGACAACCGTTGGCAGAGTAGTAATAACTACAGGGAAAGATCACCTCTCCGTGGTAATGACTATCACAGAGACAATAAGATAAACAGACAATACGGGAACCAAAATAAATACTATCAAGGGAGACAGAATAACTTTAGACGCAACGGACCAGCGCGCAGTTACGATTCAGGGAGAAATTCTCCACCATGTGACCGACAAGAAAGAAACTATGGAATCTACCGACATGACGACAGACGATATGATCGTAACGACAGACCTGAATTGCATCAGAACTGGCGGGATTCAAACAGAGCAGGGCCCTCTCGTCACGGTGAATTTGTAGAAGTTAGGTCTCCAAATCCCAATAACGACGCGCGCCAACAAAGAGACAATAGGCAATGACTCACACCGCTGGCAGCAACAAAACGTACTTATGAAACTGATGACGCAGCTGCCGTAGCTAGTAATTACGTAAAAATGGAAGACATTAGGGACATCTTACTCCAGGAACACGACGTAAAACTTAACAACATTGCATATCCTGTGATTCACATTACTGTAAATGACGTAAAATTTACGGCAGTACTTGACTCTGGCAGTCCCATCTCAGTAATTAGTGAAACAGCCTTTAGCAAATGCAACAAATCGAACGATTGCCCCACACTTCCGTTACGTAAGATTAAATTACAAGGTGCAATCTTTGGAAAAAGTGTAGATGTACGCCAACAAACCAACTTAGAATTCTTTTGTCAAAGCCACAGCTTCTCTACGAACTTTCTTATTGTTCCATTATTGTCGACGGAAATTATATTGGGAGTAGACTTTTTGAATGAATTCAAAGCAATCTTAAACTTTCACGATGCTGAAATAAGTTTAGAGAAAGAAGGTAAGTCAATAGCTTTGAAATTTGGAGACTGGCTCTGAAACCATGATGAGGAAATTAATCGGCTTTACGTTCTGTTAGACAACAGTTCGGAATTTTCTACGGAACTAGACACTAACAATCACTCTGCAAGAACTGACAGGGATGACATCGATGGCATATTTGAAATTAATGAGTTAATTCAGAATAAAATTCAAACAATTGAGAATTGTAATGACACTGATAGGCAGGACCTTTTTGAGATTTTACAAGCACATTCCACAGTTTTTACTCATAAAACAGGAACAATCAAGGGATTTCAATACCAATTTCGTGTTCGTGAGCATACTAAATTTTGTGTTAGACCATATGTAATTCCAGCACATTATAGGGACCGTGTTAGAACAGAAATACAATCTATGCTCGACGAGGGCATTATTGAGCCTGCAGTAAGCTCATACAACAATCCATTACATGTTGTTGAGAAGAAAAATGGATCGATCAGGCTTGTCTTAGATTCGAGACAAATCAATACGATCATTATTCCTGAAACAGACAGGCCGCAAAAGTTGGAAGAACTTCTTCAAAATTTTAATGGTGTAAAAGTGTTGTCTTCCATTGATCTCCGATCCAGCTTTTATCAGATCGAACTTCATCCAGAATGTAGAAAATACACAGCTTTCCTTTGTTTCGGCGTTTGTTATCAGTTTCGGAAACTTCCCTTTGGTTTGAACATTTCTTCAGCAGCATTCATTCGCGGGCTAAATTCCATATTACCAGAGTTCTTAAAACGTCACATCACCTTATATGTGGACGATATTCTGATAGCAGAAGCTTCATGGGAACAACATAATCGCACTCTCAACAGTTTGTTACATATTTTTGCAGAATCTGGAATTACAGTTAACTTGGAAAAGTCTGAATTCGGTAGGACAAAAGTGAAGTTTTTGGGACATATTATTTCTTCTGAAGGCATTCAGCCGGATCCTGAAAAGTTAGAAGCAATCAGAGCCATTCCAGTTCCATCTACAAAAAGACAAGTCCGCAGTTTTCTAGGTCTCGTAAATTTTTACCGTCGTTTTCTGAATATGCAAATTCTTGTTACACCTAAACTTTGTTCTCTCACTGGAAAAAATACTATTTGGAACTGGGACGAACAAGCACAGTTGGAATTCAATTCTTTGAAAGAAGCGTTACTTCACGCGCCAATCTTAGCTCATCCAGATCTGTCACAAGATTTCTGCCTTAGCACGGATTCTTCTAAAGTCGGTCTTGGTGCCCATTTATTTCAAGAAGCCATAGAAAATGACACTACCATTCAGAAAACCATTGCTTTTGCTAGCCGAGTGCTAACAAAATCTGAAAAAAATTATTCCGTTACTGAATTAGAAGCTTTAGCTATCGTTTGGGCATTTAACAAATTCCGTTTCTTTCTTTCTGGTAAACACGTAAAAGTGTACAGTGATCATCGTGCATTACAATTTCTTATGTCTTCAAAATTAAATCATGACAGGTTAAAACGTTGGGCATTGTTTCTGCAAGAATTCCGCTTCACAATAGTCTACATTCCCGGCAAGGAGAACATTGTTGCGGACGCACTGTCACGCGCACCGGCTGGGCTTGAGAAAAGTACCACAGAAGGCAACCTCGAGAAAAATTTCAGTATTCTTTACATTCAGAAAGTCGCCTTTGAAAACTTCATCACCACATCTTTAAAGGACATTGCTCATGAACAAGATAAAGATCCGATTTGGAAAGACATCAAGAGCAAATGGCATGAAAAGACACACACACAGATTCGGCATTATTACCTGGTTAGAAACAACATACTCTTCAAACGCTGCACTGTTGATGACAAGCTATGGGTACTTTGCATTCCTGACGATTTTGTTAATAAGCTCATTTGGTACATTTATTTCAGCTACGCACATTTTGGCCCACGAAAATGTTATCATATTCTTCGAACGACTTGTTATTTTAACAATATGGAAAAGCGAATTCGAAGAGTCTTGTCTATTTGTAAACTTTGTCAAAAGGCGAAACCATCCACTGTCTCACATCGTGCTCCGTTGTTTCCTATTATTCCTTCTAAATTAAAAGAATTTGCGGCTGTTGATCTCTTGGGACCGCTTGTCAGAACATCTAATGGATTTTCGTACGTTCTAGTCGCTGTTGAACTTACTTCAAAATTTGTTTCTTTCACACCGTTACGTAAAGCCACTGGACGGTCTGTATCCAACGCCTTTGTTAAAAATTTCTTACGTGAAGTTGGACACGTTAGTAAAGTCATTTCAGATAACGGACCGCAATTCAGATCTGCTGTTTGGTCACGCATGCTTCGCAACCATAAAATCAAACCTGTTTTTATTTCATTGTACTCACCACATTGTAACCCCTCCGAACGGATTATGAAAGAAATCAATAAGCTTTGTAGACTTTATTGTCACAGAAAGCATCAGCATTGGGACAGATATTTACACTTATTTCAAAACGTGCTGAATGAAATGCCTCACGACTCCACTGCTTTACCACCTACTCTTGTACTGAAGAATGAAGAACCACCGAACAGAATCAGAGAGCTTGTACCTTTCCCGAATACACGTAAACTTCGACACAAAGACATAATTGATTTGGCTCTTAAAAATATAAAATCTGCAGCAGACAAAAGGAGAAAACTACACGGTAAAGCAAATGCAAAGAAGTTGTATATTGGTCAGAAAGTTCTCATTAAAGCTCATTCATTGTCACATAAGAAGAAACACCTGAGTCACAAATTCTTTCTAGTTTACAATGGACCTTACAGAATCCGACGTATACCACATGATAATTGCTTTGAAGTTGAAACTCTGCGTACTAGGAAGAGTAAAGGTTTACACCACATTTCACATGTAAAACCGTTTATTGAAAGATAATCTGCTTTTTAACTTAGTCTTTGTCATAAAATTTTTCGCTTCACATTACTAATATGCTTTGTCAGACTTAGAATCTGTTAACATACAACAATGTTTGAAGTTAAATATCCAATCAAGAACCAAGAGAACTTATTTAAACAGAAATGACGAATGCATTGTTATAGTGAACAGACGTCACAGTGTTATTGTGTGTGTACATTCTTGCTTGTTAGTTGCACGATTACGTAACGACTATAAGGCTCACATACTTAGAACATTTACCAGTACTGTTAATGAGATTTTAATGCAACATTTTGGTTTACTTGAAAATACATTCTGGGTTTAATGTACTTTCTGTGAGATACCAGATGACACAGTGTTAGTTTATGTGACAGTTACACGATTTTATCACGACGCTACTAATGAGTGACAATTTACAATGTTGCTTTTGCAGTGTTTCTGTTTTATATCTGCACAGTTTTCTGAATTCTTCTGGAAAGAAAAACATGTTTTAGTAGTAACTTTTGTGGTATAGCAACAATGAGACAGCTTTTTCGTGGCACAACAATACGTTACTGTACAGTACTTTCTTCATCACGCCAATAAGCATAATAACTACGATATCTATACATAAAGCATTTCACTTTTGTTTATCATGAGGTAAGTACATTGACTTCTGCAGAACTTAGCTTTCGGAGGACGATAATTACGACACTTCCACAGAATTATCTTACAGCAAGACGCACATTTAGCGCTACAGGACACGCATTTTAGTGATTAATCTTATACTTAAAACACTTATTTTCAAAGATTTTTTAATTACAAAGAAAGTTTTCCGTGATACATTTCATTCCATTGCTGTAATTTGTAACACCTGAGGGTATAATTACATTTATCCTCAGGGGGGTACACGCCTACTTTGTGTACCATGTGTGTGGCAACCACAAGGAACCCTAGCTAATATGGTATTTGCTTATACAACTTTACACATTGGTACCATATTTCTCTAACACACAAATTACACAGCTATCTGATCATTTAACTGAGAGATAAACTTTTTTACTACATCAGTGACACATGTTTACGCAATTACACAGTTGGGTAACTTCACACTTATGAAACTGTATTTTGTCTGTACTGTGTGAACTCTTCATATTTTTTCGGAACCATTGTGATACTATGAGAGCTTTGAATGATGTATTTGGTATGGGATCATGATTTTTAAAGTACGTTTGAGGTAGATGACATTATTGAAATGAGCAGAGAATATTTTTTAGGGTTTGAAATTATTGCAGAAAGCTACGACGTTTTTGAGATTTGACTGAGGTGTAATGATGTTATTTTTACGACGACGATGTGTATTATGTTGTTGAGGAATGTTTATTATGCTACGTATTTCTCACGATGAAATATTGAAGTGTCGACGAATATGTATATGTATAATGAGGTAAGGAATAATGAGTAGTGTTTAGGGACTCTGATTTATGAAAAGGATGTTGGAAACCAAGAAATGTACTTTAAGAGTTATGAAATGTGTGACTGTATCACAATGCTGACGAATATTTTTTTTGGACACTTATATTTATAGGATTTTGTTTCTACAGATTTTCAACGCAAATTCTTGACCTGTGAAATATTTTTATATGAGACTGTCGCTGTAGCGGTAAATATTTCCGTAAGAAAGTTAAGTGACCACCTGCACGTAATGCGTCGCGGGCACCCAGCTGTGTCAGACGCCTGGAGAAAAAGCCATTATTGCGAGCCCTTTTCAGCGGCACAGGTAGAACACAAAAAAAGGGGAGGCCATTATCCTTGGAAATATTCTTACATCTGCAAACCTGATAATGACAAGTGTCTTTCTACGAGAATTGAGAGCTACTGACTTACGAAATGCCACATGACTATTGAATGATATTTTTATGCTTTGGTTTGTGTAATTGCTTATTTCACTTGATATCTGGTTTCCAGCTGTGTTGCAGCATTGCTTTTATAAAATGAAATGCATTTGCTAATGTGAACACTTTCTGTCAACAGATCTATTAAATAATTATTTTATGATCCACATTCTTTAAAAA